>NC_091100.1:12119375-12428750 GCF_024713975.1 Paralichthys olivaceus | reverse complement strand
ATCCTCAGGTTTCCTGCATTTTAGAGGTGAAATTCCTCAGAAATCCTTTTTTTTGTGGTTTGAAGCAACAGAAATGACGCGAACCTGCTGTGTTTGTAATACATGTCATTTAGCTCACACTAATCTGGAATTGCAGAAGTGAAGGTAAAAGTTTGTAACTTCACTGAATGGTTAGGAGGAAATCTGAACCTGAATGTGTTGAACAGTGACCACATGATCTGTCTTCCTTGTACCATTGCCAGTATGTGGTCAAACTCCTGATAGTTAAAAGATATTCAGGCTAGTCATTATTTCTTTCCTAATTTGAAACAGACAATACAATGTAACAGCTGTGTAACAGTTGCCTCTTACCGGCAGCTGGCCTGCCACACTTAGTCATATTTAAACCAGAATTTATTTGAGATTTGGAAATTATAAAATTGTCTCCCAGAATTCATCATCATGTTGAAATAACTTAAAGCTGTTATGGTTCTATCAATTATCTTGTGTTTTTGGTGAGCTTTTGTTTTAGAGATGTAAATAATAAATCACTTTTTCTGATTGTAAATGTATTCAGTTCAGTTCAAAGACTCATGTCATTCATTTAAAATGATCAAGTAAAACTTTAGAGAATGTTTTTCTTTCAATGTGCTACTTTGTTTTTTATTTAATGTGCATTTTATCCCATATTACAATTGTGAATAATCAAAAAAGTGATGGAAAAGAAAAAGGCATTGCATGTGATGCCATGATTAGGACATGTGGCACAAATAGCTGCATGATAATACTACAATTAATTAAGAAAAAGACCAAGCAATTTCATTCAATTTCAAGAAACTCTTTTATTTAACCAATAAGATAACAGTCAAGCATATTGATATTTTTTTTTTTTTTACAAATACATCAATAGATATGCAAAATACATAAATTAGAGACAATAATCCAATTTAACAGACAATAGGTGCAGCAGCCAAAATGGGACGAAATCGCTTCATCAAATATGTAAGTTCCCTTCAAACAAGCACAGGCTTGTTAATAAATAGCATGTTTGATACAAACATAACCTTGTTGGTTAAAATCTTTCCATTTCAACAGCCGGTCAGGACATTGAGCAGTCCCCTGGTAAAAATTACTTTTATCATCTGATCAAACAAACACATTAGGGTCGTGTTGAGTTGTCTTTAAACGGCTCTGATCCATCTCTCACCATCTTCTCAGCATCTTGTGTTGCTGGGGAAGAGAAAAAGAAAAGAACGATGATTATCATCCAGTGTTTCAGAATTGGAGACATTTTCTGTCACGTTATCATTAAATCATGATTGAGAATATACAGCAAGAACAAACTTTACTCACTTTGAAATTAACTTGTTGATGACTATCTTCACCCACGGAGCCTCAGGGTCAAGGCACACTTCCACGCCGGTCTCTTTCAGAGTGGCACTGCAACACCAAACAAGAGGTTCAGTTAGAATGAGTCGACTCGTGCCAAAAGCAAATGACAAGCAACATCACTGCATCATATCTAGAAGTAATGAAGGCTTTGAAATAAGGACTTACATGATCTCAATTTTATCGCAGTGAGAGTAGGGACAGATTTTTTCCACACTCTTAATGTAGCGGATGATGGGTCTGCTCTCTGTCTTGATGCAGCGGCAGTGCAGCAACACTCCCGGGCCTCTCAGGCTCACCTCTGTCAGGAGGAAAGAGTCACATAGGGTCACTAAATGCAACAGTGTTTGCTGGTCTACCTCTACATGCATTGAGAAAAAGAGGGCAAGAAAGTTAGTGAATAACAAAATAATAATCGTACCTTCACTGATGGCCAGGAGCACCATCACAGCAACAACGATGACTCTGCTGCTCATCATTTTTGCCCTTAGTACAATTCTGTATTAAAAAGTATGAACAAATAAAAATGTCCTTCAGAAAGCTCTCCAACCAAGAGTGCAGTGAAATAAAAAGTTGAAAAGTGAGGAGGTTTTGTCCAGTTTTTGCTTCAGCTCAGTTCTCTTTCTCCTCTACTTTTCCTTTTCTGTTTTCAGTTCAGCTGCTTCCTCGCTGTTTGAATCTAGCACTGGGGTGCACTCCTTATATAGCCGACTCTGGGAAGTGAGTCATGTCCCAGCCTTCTGCAGGTTGTGCAAACCAGAATTAGAGATTGTTAAAGGGTAGATTTACACTGCATGATGTGAGCTCACAGGTAATTTTTAATGTTAATGCAGAGTTATCATTTCAAAGAATAAAAAAACAGTGACTAAAAATTTGCAATACTGACTGGATGACATGAGAAGAATGGTTGGAAGAAATACTTTGCTGATTATCAATGATTGTTAATGAGGTATTGCACCATTACTGACTTGTAGAGTTAGAGATTGACCAACTGGCATCTGATTCACATGTCATGTAGTATAACAGACAATTAGACGCAGTCTGAGAGTGAATGGCTCAACAATCCTCAGGTTTCCTGCATTTTACAGTTGAAATTCCTCAGAAATCCTTTTTTTTGTGGTTTGAAGCAACAGAAATGACGTGAACCTGCTCTGTTTGTAATACATGTCATTTAGCTCACACTAATCTGGAATTGCAGAAGTGAAGGTAAAAGTTCGTAACTTCACTGAATGGTTAGGAGGAAATCTGAACCTGAATGTGTTGAACAGTGACCACATGATCTGTCTTCCTTGTACCATTGCCAGTATGTGGTCAAACTCCTGATAGTTAAAAGATATTCAGGCTAGTCATTATTTCTTTCCTAATTTGAAACAGACAATACAATGTAACAGCTGTGTAACAGTTGCCTCTTACCGGCAGCTGGCCTGCCACACTTAGTCATATTTAAACCAGAATTTATTTGAGATTTGGAAATTATAAAATTGTCTCCCAGAATTCATCATCATGTTGAAATAACTTAAAGCTGTTATGGTTCTATCAATTATCTTGTGTTTTTGGTGAGCTTTTGTTTTAGAGATGTAAATAATAAATCACTTTTTCTGATTGTAAATGTATTCAGTTCAGTTCAAAGACTCATGTCATTCATTTAAAATGATCAAGTAAAACTTTAGAGAATGTTTTTCTTTCAATGTGCTACTTTGTTTTTTATTTAATGTGCATTTTATCCCATATTACAATTGTGAATAATCAAAAAAGTGATGGAAAAGAAAAAGGCATTGCATGTGATGCCATGATTAGGACATGTGGCACAAATAGCTGCATGATAATACTACAATTAATTAAGAAAAAGACCAAGCAATTTCAAGAAACTGTTTTATTTAACCAATAAGATGACAGTCAAGCATATTGATATATTTATTTTTTATAAATACATCAATAAATATGCAAAATACATAAATTAGAGACAATAATCCAATTTAACAGACAATAGGTGCAGCAGCCAAAATGGGACGAAATCGCTTCATCAAATATGTAAGTTCCCTTCAAACAAGCACAGGCTTGTTAATAAATAGCATGTTTGATACAAACATAACCTTGTTGGTTAAAATCTTTCCATTTCAACAGCCGGTCAGGACATTGAGCAGTCCCCTGGTAAAAATTACTTTTATCATCCAATCATACAAACACATTAGGGTCGTGTTGAGTTGTCTTTAAATGGCTCTGACCCATCTCTCACCATCTTCTCAGCGTCTTCTGTTGCAGGGGAAGAGAAACAGAAAAGAACGATGATTATCATTCAGTGTTTCAGAATTGGAGACATTTTCTGTCACGTTATCATTAAATCATGATTGAGAATATACAGCAAGAACAAACTTTACTCACTTTGAAATTAACTTGTTGATGACTCTCTTCACCCACGGAGCCTCAGGGTCAAGGCACAGCTCCACGCCGGTATCTTTCAGAGTGGCACTGCAACACCAAACAAGAGGTTCAGTTAGAATGAGTCGACTCGTGCCAAAAGCAAATGACAAGCAACATCACTGCATCATATCTAGAAGTAATGAAGGCTTTGAAATAAGGACTTACATGATCTCAATTTTATCGCAGTGAGAGTTGGGACAGATTATTTCCACACTCTTAATGTAGCGGCCGATGGGTCTGCTCTCTGTCTCGATGCAGCGGCAGTGCAGCGACACTCCCGGGCCTCTCAGGCTCACCTCTGTCAGGAGGAAAGAGTCATAGGGTCACTAAATGCAACAGTGTTTGCTGGTCTTGCAATACTGACTGACTGACATGAGAAGAATGCTTGGAAGAAATACTTTGCTGATTATCAATGATTGTTAATGGAGTATTGCACCATTACTGACTTGAAGAATTAGAGATTGACCAACTGGCATCTGATTCACATGTCATGTAGTATAACAGACAAAGGCAGAGCTGAAGTCAACAAAGAGCAGCTTGGCATAGCGGCCCTGTTGCTCCAGGTGGGAGATGGTGGCGTGGAGCGCTGTGAAGATGGCGTCCTCCGTGGATCTGTTAGCCCTGTACGAAAACTGAAGTGGGTCGAATGATGGTGGGAGACAGGATAGGATGTGGCGACGGACCAGTTTCTCAAAACACTTCATGACAACAGGTGTCAGAGCGACTGGTCGATAGTTGTTGAGGCTGCTGATGGTGGTCTTTTTGGGCAGCGGGTCATGTAGTATAACAAACAATTAGACGCAGTCTGAGAGTGAATGGCTCAACAATCCTCAGGTTTCCTGCATTTTACAGTTGAAATTCCTCAGAAATCCTTTTTTTTGTGGTTTGAAGCAACAGAAATGACGCGAACCTGCTGTGTTTGTAATACATGTCATTTAGCTCACACTAATCTGGAATTGCAGAAGTGAAGGTAAAAGTTCGTAACTTCACTGAATGGTTAGGAGGAAATCTGAACCTGAATGTGTTGAACAGTGACCACATGATCTGTCTTCCTTGTACCATTGCCAGTATGTGGTCAAACTCCTGATAGTTAAAAGATATTCAGGCTAGTCATTATTTCTTTCCTAATTTGAAACAGACAATACAATGTAACAGCTGTGTAACAGTTGCCTCTTACCGGCAGCTGGCCTGCCACACTTAGTCATATTTAAACCAGAATTTATTTGAGATTTGGAAATTATAAAATTGTCTCCCAGAATTCATCATCATGTTGAAATAACTTAAAGCTGTTATGGTTCTATCAATTATCTTGTGTTTTTGGTGATTTGATATGGCAAATTTCACCAGTTACTGACATTCAAATTCAGTTCAATTCAAAAGACTTTATTGTCATTGCACGGTCGTACTTCGTACACTAGCACAACGAAATTGTAGCACAGTCCTCCTCCTCGATGCCAAACATACAATTAACAAGACACAAACCACTACACAAATTGAAATAAAAATAAGGGAATTCCAGGACCAAAGGCATTTAACGAAGTGGATATACTATACAAAAAAGAATAATTGTACCGATACATGCAGATAATATGGATATTTGGAGAAGTGCAAACTGTACAGAATAAATACTATATATTATATGCCGATAATGTACCGATATATCTGGATAATCTGGGTAATATACAAAGTGTTTTATTGCACCGGAAATGCCCCGAAAGTGTTTATTGCACTGAAAGGTCAAGGATTGAAAGTCCCATAGTGTTATTCCAGCTGAAATGACACATGATTAAGTCACAAGTCAGGACAATTGTGGCTGACTTCAGGCATGGTGGGATGAAGGACTACTGGGGTGTATTTGAAAAGTCATGACATTTGACATCAAGTCCAGTTTCTATACCAACACTTTAAATTTCATAAGGTTAATGTGAGCAGCCTCATACATTCTCTTTGTATTAAAGGTTCAGTGTGTAAGATTTAGGTGAAAGGGATTTTTGGCAGAAATTGAATATAAAATAATCCTAGTGATGTTTTCACGGGTGTGTTTCATTTAAATTGGATGAATTGTTGTTTTCTACAACATAGAATGAACCTTTATATTTAAATACTTTATATTTACATGGAGGGGGGTCCTCTCTGTGGAGGCTGCCATGTTTTTTACTGTCATCCAAACTGGACAAACTAAAACCTTTTGAGTTTTCATGACAACTGAAGTTCACCACAGGTTCTCTTTCATGTCGGGAAGGAGAGGGTGAGATGAGGAGTATCCAGCTGTAACATGAAACTTCTCTAAATTCTACACACTGAACCTTTAAGAGATGCAGCGGTTTCTTCAGCTGCAGCTTTTAGCTTTTATAATCAAATAAAACTATAATTCATTAAACTTGACAAGTAATTGGAAAGTGTAACAGTTGTCAGTGTGACTGAATGGTGTTGAGTTGTTTCAAGCTAGAATATCAAGTTAACTGAATCCTTTTCTGAGGTTTGTTTAAGAGATGTAAATAATACATCACTTTTTCTGATTGTAAATGTATTCAGTTCAGTTCAAAGACTCATGTCATTCATTTAAAATAATAAAATTAAAACCTTAGAGAATGTTTTTCTTTCAATGTGCTACTTTGTTTTTTATTTAATGTGCATTTTATCCCATATTACAATTGTGAATAATCAAAAAAGTGATGGAAAAGAAAAAGGCATTGCATGTGATGCCATGATTAGGACATGTGGCACAAATAGCTGCATGATAATACTACAATTAATTAAGAAAAAGACCAAGCAATTTCATTCAATTTCAAGAAACTCTTTTATTTAACCAATAAGATAACAGTCAAGCATATTGATATTTATTTTTTATAAATACATCAATAAATATGCAAAATACATAAATTAGAGACAATAATCCAATTTAACAGACAATAGGTGCAGCAGCCAAAATGGGACGAAATCGCTTCATCAAATATGTAAGTTCCCTTCAAACAAGCACAGGCTTGTTAATAAATAGCATGTTTGATACAAACATAACCTTGTTGGTTAAAATCTTTCCATTTCAACAGCCGGTCAGGACATTGAGCAGTCCCCTGGTAAAAATTACTTTTATCATCCAATCAAACAAACACATTAGGGTCGTGTTGAGTTGTCTTTAAATGGCTCTGACCCATCTCTCACCATCTTCTCAGCATCTTGTGTTGCTGGGGAAGAGAAACAGAAAAGAACGATGATTATCATTCAGTGTTTCAGAATTGGAGACATTTTCTGTCACGTTATCATTAAATCATGATTGAGAATATACAGCAAGAACAAACTTTACTCACTTTGAAATTAACTTGTTGATGACTCTCTTCACCCACGGAGCCTCAGGGTCAAGGCACAGCTCCACGCCGGTATCTTTCAGAGTGGCACTGCAACACCAAACAAGAGGTTCAGTTAGAATGAGTCGACTCGTGCCAAAAGCAAATGACAAGCAACATCACTGCATCATATCTAGAAGTAATGAAGGCTTTGAAATAAGGACTTACATGATCTCAGTTTTATCGCAGTGAGAGTTGGGACAGATTATTTCCACACTCTTAATGTAGCGGCCGATGGGTCTGCTCTCTGTCTCGATGCAGCGGCAGTGCAGCGACACTCCCGGGCCTCTCAGGCTCACCTCTGTCAGGAGGAAAGAGTCACATAGGGTCACTAAATGCAACAATGTTTGCTGGTCTTGCAATACTGACTGACTGACATGAGAAGAATGGTTGGAAGAAATACTTTGCTGATTATCAATGATTGTTAATGGAGTATTGCACCATTACTGACTTGAAGAATTAGAGATTGACCAACTGGCATCTGATTCACATGTCATGTAGTATAACAGACAAAGGCAGAGCTGAAGTCAACAAAGAGCAGCTTGGCATAGCGGCCCTGTTGCTCCAGGTGGGAGATGGTGGCGTGGAGCGCTGTGAAGATGGCGTCCTCCGTGGATCTGTTAGCCCTGTACGAAAACTGAAGTGGGTCGAATGATGGTGGGAGACAGGATAGGATGTGGCGACGGACCAGTTTCTCAAAACACTTCATGACAACAGGTGTCAGAGCGACTGGTCGATAGTTGTTGAGGCTGCTGATGGTGGTCTTTTTGGGCAGCGGGTCATGTAGTATAACAGACAATTAGACGCAGTCTGAGAGTGAATGGCTCAACAATCCTCAGGTTTCCTGCATTTTACAGTTGAAATTCCTCAGAAATCCTTTTTTTTGTGGTTTGAAGCAACAGAAATGACGCGAACCTGCTGTGTTTGTAATACATGTCATTTAGCTCACACTAATCTGGAATTGCAGAAGTGAAGGTAAAAGTTTGTAACTTCACTGAATGGTTAGGAGGAAATCTGAACCTGAATGTGTTGAACAGTGACCACATGATCTGTCTTCCTTGTACCATTGCCAGTATGTGGTCAAACTCCTGATAGTTAAAAGATATTCAGGCTAGTCATTATTTCTTTCCTAATTTGAAACAGACAATACAATGTAACAGCTGTGTAACAGTTGCCTCTTACCGGCAGCTGGCCTGCCACACTTAGTCATATTTAAACCAGAATTTATTTGAGATTTGGAAATTATAAAATTGTCTCCCAGAATTCATCATCATGTTGAAATAACTTAAAGCTGTTATGGTTCTATCAATTATCTTGTGTTTTTGGTGAGCTTTTGTTTTAGAGATGTAAATAATAAATCACTTTTTCTGATTGTAAATGTATTCAGTTCAGTTCAAAGACTCATGTCATTCATTTAAAATGATCAAGTAAAACTTTAGAGAATGTTTTTCTTTCAATGTGCTACTTTGTTTTTTATTTAATGTGCATTTTATCCCATATTACAATTGTGAATAATCAAAAAAGTGATGGAAAAGAAAAAGGCATTGCATGTGATGCCATGATTAGGACATGTGGCACAAATAGCTGCATGATAATACTACAATTAATTAAGAAAAAGACCAAGCAATTTCATTCAATTTCAAGAAACTCTTTTATTTAACCAATAAGATAACAGTCAAGCATATTGATATTTATTTTTTATAAATACATCAATAAATATGCAAAATACATAAATTAGAGACAATAATCCAATTTAACAGACAATAGGTGCAGCAGCCAAAATGGGACGAAATCGCTTCATCAAATATGTAAGTTCCCTTCAAACAAGCACAGGCTTGTTAATAAAGAGCATGTTTGATACAAACATAACCTTGTTGGTTAAAATCTTTCCATTTCAACAGCCGGTCAGGACATTGAGCAGTCCCCTGGTAAATATTACTTTTATCATCTGATCAAACAAACACATTAGGGTCGTGTTGAGTTGTCTTTAAACGGCTCTGACCCATCTCTCACCATCTTCTCAGCATCTTGTGTTGCTGGGGAAGAGAAAAAGAAAAGAACGATGATTATCATTCAGTGTTTCAGAATTGGAGACATTTTCTGTCACGTTATCATTAAATCATGATTGAGAATATACAGCAAGAACAAACTTTACTCACTTTGAAATTAACTTGTTGATGACTATCTTCACCCACGGAGCTTTAGGGTCAAGGCACACTTCCACGCCGGTCTCTTTCAGAGTGGCACTGCAACACCAAACAAGAGGTTCAGTTAGAATGAGTCGACTCGTGCCAAAAGCAAATGACAAGCAACATCACTGCATCATATCTAGAAGTAATGAAGGCTTTGAAATAAGGACTTACATGATCTCAATTTTATCGCAGTGAGAGTTGGGACAGATTATTTCCACACTCTTAATGTAGCGGCCGATGGGTCTGCTCTCTGTCTCAATGCAGCGGCAGTGCATCGCCACTCCCGGGCCTCTCAGGCTCACCTCTGTCAGGAGGAAAGAGTCACATAGGGTCACTAAATGCAACAGTGTTTGCTGGTCTACCTCTACATGCATTGAGAAAAAGAGAGCAAGAAAGTTAGTGAATAACAAAATAATAATCGTACCTTCACTGATGGCCAGAGAGGCCAGGAGCACCATCACAGCAACAACGATGACTCTGCTGCTCATCATTTTTGCCCTTAGTACAATTCTGTATTAAAAAGTATGAACAAATAAAAATGTCCTTCAGAAAGCTCTCCAACCAAGAGTGCAGTGAAATAAAAAGTTGAAAAGTGAGGAGGTTTTGTCCAGTTTTTGCTTCAGCTCAGTTCTCTTTCTCCTCTACTTTTCCTTTTCTGTTTTCAGTTCAGCTGCTTCCTCGCTGTTTGAATCTAGCACTGGGGTGCACTCCTTATATAGCCGACTCTGGGAAGTGAGTCATGTCCCAGCCTTCTGCAGGTTGTGCAAACCAGAATTAGAGATTGTTAAAGGGTAGATTTACACTGCATGATGTGAGCTCACAGGTAATTTTTAATGTTAATGCAGAGTTATCATTTCAAAGAATAAAAAAACAGTGACTAAAAATTTGCAATACTGACTGGATGACATGAGAAGAATGGTTGGAAGAAATACTTTGCTGATTATCAATGATTGTTAATGGAGTATTGCACCATTACTGACTTGTAGAGTTAGAGATTGACCAACTGGCATCTGATTCACATGTCATGTAGTATAACAGACAATTAGACGCAGTCTGAGAGTGAATGGCTCAACAATCCTCAGGTTTCCTGCATTTTACAGTTGAAATTCCTCAGAAATCCTTTTTTTTGTGGTTTGAAGCAACAGAAATGACGTGAACCTGCTGTGTTTGTAATACATGTCATTTAGCTCACACTAATCTGGAATTGCAGAAGTGAAGGTAAAAGTTTGTAACTTCACTGAATGGTTAGGAGGAAATCTGAACCTGAATGTGTTGAACAGTGACCACATGATCTGTCTTCCTTGTACCATTGCCAGTATGTGGTCAAACTCCTGATAGTTAAAAGATATTCAGGCTAGTCATTATTTCTTTCCTAATTTGAAACAGACAATACAATGTAACAGCTGTGTAACAGTTGCCTCTTACCGGCAGCTGGCCTGCCACACTTAGTCATATTTAAACCAGAATTTATTTGAGATTTGGAAATTATAAAATTGTCTCCCAGAATTCATCATCACGTTGAAATAACTTAAAGCTGTTATGGTTCTATCAATTATCTTGTGTTTTTGGTGATTTGATATGGCAAATTTCACCAGTTACTGACATTCAAATTCAGTTCAATTCAAAAGACTTTATTGTCATTGCACGGTCGTACTTCGTACACTAGCACAACGAAATTGTAGCACAGTCCTCCTCCTCGATGCCAAACATACAATTAACAAGACACAAACCACTACACAAATTGAAATAAAAATAAGGGGATTCCAGGACCAAAGGCATTTAACGAAGTGGATATACTATACAAAAAAGAATAATTGTACCGATAATGTACCGATACATGCAGATAATATGGATATTTGGAGAAGTGCAAACTGTACAGAATAAATACTATATATTATATGCCGATAATGTACCGATATATCTGGATAATCTGGGTAATATACAAAGTGTTTTATTGCACCGGAAATGCCCCGAAAGTGTTTATTGCACTGAAAGGTCAAGGATTGAAAGTCCCATAGTGTTATTCCAGCTGAAATGACACATGATTAAGTCACAAGTCAGGACAATTGTGGCTGACTTCAGGCATGGTGGGATGAAGGACTACTGGGGTGTATTTGAAAAGTCATGACATTTGACATCAAGTCCAGTTTCTATACCAACACTTTAAATTTCATAAGGTTAATGTGAGCAGCCTCATACATTCTCTTTGTATTAAAGGTTCAGTGTGTAAGATTTAGGTGAAAGGGATTTTTGGCAGAAATTGAATATAAAATAATCCTAGTGATGTTTTCACGGGTGTGTTTCATTTAAATTGGATGAATTGTTGTTTTCTACAACATAGAATGAACCTTTATATTTAAATACTTTATATTTACATGGAGGGGGGTCCTCTCTGTGGAGGCTGCCATGTTTTTTACTGTCATCCAAACTGGACAAACTAAAACCTTTTGAGTTTTCATGACAACTGAAGTTCACCACAGGTTCTCTTTCATGTTGGGAAGGAGAGGGTGAGATGAGGGGTATTCAGCTGCAGTGTGCAACCTCACCTTTAGATGTCACTAAATTCTACACACTGATCCTTTAAGAGATGCAGCGGTTTCTTCAGCTGCAGCTTTTAGCTTTTATAATCAAATAAAACTATAATTCATTAAACTTGACAAGTAATTGGAAAGTGTAACAGTTGTTAGTGTGACTGAATGGTGTTGAGTTGTTTCAAGCTAGAATATCAAGTTAACTGAATCCTTTTCTGAGGTTTGTTTAAGAGATGTAAATAATACATCACTTTTTCTGATTGTAAATGTATTCAGTTCAGTTCAAAGACTCATGTCATTCATTTAAAATGATCAAGTAAAACTTTAGAGAATGTTTTTCTTTCAATGTGCTACTTTGTTTTTTATTTAATGTGCATTTTATCCCATATTACAATTGTGAATAATCAAAAAAGTGATGGAAGAGAAAAAGGCATTGCATGTGATGCCATGATTAGGACATGTGGCACAAATAGCTGCATGATAATACTACAATTAATTAAGAAAAAGACCAAGCAATTTCATTCAATTTCAAGAAACTCTTTTATTTAACCAATAAGATAACAGTCAAGCATATTGATATTTATCTTTTATAAATACATCAATAAATATGCAAAATACATAAATTAGAGACAATAATCCAATTTAACAGACAATAGGTGCAGCAGCCAAAATGGGACGAAATCGCTTCATCAAATATGTAAGTTCCCTTCAAACAAGCACAGGCTTGTTAATAAATAGCATGTTTGATACAAACATAACCTTGTTGGTTAAAATCTTTCCATTTCAACAGCCGGTCAGGACATTGAGCAGTCCCCTGGTAAAAATGACTTTTATCATCCAATCAAACAAACACATTAGGGTCGTGTTGAGTTGTCTTTAAACGGCTCTGACCCATCTCTCGCCATCTGCTCAGCGTCTTCTGTTGCAGGGGAAGAGAAACAGAAAAGAACGATGATTATCATTCAGTGTTTCAGAATTGGAGACATTTTCTGTCACGTTATCATTAAATCATGATTGAGAATATACAGCAAGAACAAACTTTACTCACTTTGAAATTAACTTGTTGATGACTCTCTTCACCCACGGAGCCTCAGGGTCAAGGCACAGCTCCACGCCGGTATCTTTCAGAGTGGCACTGCAACACCAAACAAGAGGTTCAGTTAGAATGAGTCGACTCGTGCCAAAAGCAAATGACAAGCAACATCACTGCATCATATCTAGAAGTAATGAAGGCTTTGAAATAAGGACTTACATGATCTCAGTTTTATCGCAGTGAGAGTTGGGAGAGATTATTTCCACACTCTTAATGTAGCGGCCGATGGGTCTGCTCTCTGTCTCGATGCAGCGGCAGTGCAGCGACACTCCTAGGCTTCTCAGGCTCACCGCTGTCAGGAGGAAAGAGTCACATAGGGTCACTAAATGCAACAGTGTTTGCTGGTCTACCTCTACATGCATTGAGAAAAAGAGGGCAAGAAAGTTAGTGAATAACAAAATAATAATCGTACCTTCACTGATGGCCAGAGAGGCCAGGAGCACCATCACAGCAACAACGATGACTCTGCTGCTCATCATTTTTGCCCTTAGTACAATTCTGTATTAAAAAGTATGAACAAATAAAAATGTCCTTCAGAAAGCTCTCCAACCAAGAGTGCAGTGAAATAAAAAGTTGAAAAGTGAGGAGGTTTTGTCCAGTTTTTGCTTCAGCTCAGTTCTCTTTCTCCTCTACTTTTCCTTTTCTGTTTTCAGTTCAGCTGCTTCCTCGCTGTTTGAATCTAGCGCTGAGGTGCACTCCTTATATAGCCGACTCTGGGAAGTGAGTCATTTCCCAGCCTTCTGCAGGTTGTGCAAGCCGGGATTGTTGACTGGGGAATTTACGTTGCATGATGTGAGCTCACGGGTAATTTAATGTTAATGCAGAGTTATCATTTCAAAGAATAAAAAAACAGTGACTAAAAATGTGCAATACTGACTGACTGACATGAGAAGAATGGTTGGAAGAAATACTTTTCTGATTATCAATGATTGTTAATGGAGTATTGCACCATTACTGACTTGTAGAGTTAGAGATTGACCAACTAGCATCTGATTCACATGTCATGTAGTATAACAGACAATTAGACGCAGTCTGAGAGTGAATGGCTCAACAATCCTCAGGTTTTGTCACCTGAATTTTTCCCTTTCAAGAAGGTGAATAATCTCTCAAATACTCTGAAAGCTACTTCTTTAGACAATATACATTTCTAAACACTGCCCTGGTATATGTATTGCTGTCTAAGTTCAATAATGTTGCACACCTCTATGTCATAGGAACAAGCGCTGCGTAATTAGCAAAGTACATCAAGGTGATTGATGTGAATGTACAGAACATGCACTTGTGTCTCATGTGCACTAACATGTTTCACAGGCCTTGTTAAAACATTCTTCTGGTACTAAGGAAGAGACGGAGAGAAAGCTGGTGAATGATATGAGCGAACGCCTCCAAACAAGCATACAATCTACTTATAGTAAATGAACTCCAAATATAATCACTGCCCTCAACTCAGGTATCTGCAATTGGCATTTCTCAAAAGAACACGCAGTCACACGCTCACACATAAGGCAACACACAAACACATCTCTAGCTAATTCCTGCAGGTATTTGACATAAAATATTGCAATATACTGTGATTTAATCTTTGTTTGGCAATCAGAGCCTGATGGATCTATTTGATTATTTTCTTCCACAGAATTATTTACATATTCCCTTCCAAATTCTGCCACAGACTGATTATTACTCATAATAGTGTGGTTTCACCTGCTTGTTGCAGGATGCTGGACTACAGGGCTCCAGGTCCTAAGACACCTAAAGCTGCGCCACTGCTGTTGCACAAAAAGCTGTTCACATGTTTATATCAGCGAAGCTCGACCCCTGAGCTGGAGAACCAGGTGTCGTTGCTGTCGACAAAGTCACTTATTTATCAATATTGACAGTATCATCTGTCCAAACTGCTCCAAGTCTCGAATTATCAGGTTTGCAACGTTCACACTAAAACACGAAACATACAAACATGCAGTTGGATTGAACAAGGCAGCAGAATCAAGAGATCTCTATTTTCTCATTTCTCCGTCAGGACTTTCTCTGCAGTTTGCCTTACATACAACGCTGCAGCGTCTGCACTTATCACCGCTTTCTGCCAGGTGGGAAAAGTCTGCAGAAACTCCAGAGGCTCTCACTCTGATATTTTCAATCACACATACACATCCTCCAGTGAACCTGCCGAGGGTTCAGTGCATGTCTGGAAGCAGCTCATGAGACACAGAGACACTTGATGTTTGTTGTGGCTTTCTACCTTTTGTATGTTAAAACATAGAAACATGCAGGTAACCACTGTGTATGGTAAATGATTTTCAAATGGAGTGTCACCCGTGACTGGAACCATATCCTTAAAGACCTAAACCAAATAAGGAACCATTACAGGGAGGACATTTTCAGGTCATCTGTTTGAAATCACCAAATCCTAAGCACGAGATGTGTCAAAAAACTTCCACCCTAGAGCTGACGCAACCATGACAGGCTCAAACACGCACATGACTGCACGTCACTTCAGTAACTCTCACAAGGCAGACGGAAGTATGGGGTAACATCTCAACCGGGGGTCACCATTGTGGTTTTGACACATATGTTCTTGAGTCGCTGCATCATTTCAACATATGATGATTCAGAGGTTTTTGACAGGTGACAAAATGATGTCCATTAAGAGGATCACAATATTATATTATTATTATTTTAGTTTTAGCAACTTATGTGTTGAACAGGAATCATAATAAAGACAATCTGGAGGTTGCGACCAAATACGCATCTAGAATTATATGTCCTGTATACAAACATATGTCCTAGTGGTCAACAACAACATTAATTTTTAAATAGAAAAAATATATGGAGAAGTGCACTTATGGATGTTTTTATTTACATACCAAAAGTGATGGTAAACAATAACACTTTCATTCTTGTAACAGATATATCTAGAAATATGATTGTCCTTTTGTGGTCATCTCTGGTTGGACTGAAGACTGCAATGGAAATATGTGGTCAAATAGAGGATGTGATCAACCTCGATGGAGCGTTTTGAAGTTTGTGTTTGGTCCTTTTGTGATTCCCCTGAATGCATCAGGTGAGATGTCAATTTTGACAGCATGTGACCAGATTCATAATAATAATAGGTAAATAATAAAAATTATTATTGTTATTATACCAATAACAACAACTATTATTATAAGTAGTAGTAATACTAGTAGTAGTAGTAGCATTAGTATTATTTATATTATTTATATCATTGGTATTATTGAGATACCGAAAGTGATGTTGACCTTTTATGGTCATCTCTGGTCAGAATGGAAAAGTTTGGACAAATAAAGGATGTGATCAACCTCACTGGAAAGTTTTCACTGTCATGAATAGGCTGATGTATCAGGTGGGATGAATGAAAATGTACATGATAGGCAGCATGTGACCAGATTAAATTAGGGAACATATGACCTATAATAACCATTGGTCTTCCCCCACATTTTCCCAGTAGCAGAGTGTTCATGTATTTATAATAATAACAATAACAACTCGACCTTTTAAATAGAATAAATAGAAAATATATTGAGAAGTGTATTAATGGCATTTTATGTTTTTATTTACCTCCCAAAAGTAATGGTAAATTAGGAGCATGTTCATTATTGTAACAGATATCTAAGATTTAATGAAGAAGAAGTTTCTCTCACACACACACACACACACATACACAATAGAGGAAACAGGTTCATGGTATCACAGAGGAAGTCTTGTGAAATCTTGATGTGATGACTGTTGGATGTTTGTATATTCCAGAATTTCCTCTTGACATAGAGGAGAAAAACAATACATTGTCATAAATGTGTCAAACTCAAGACTTAAATTTCAATTGCAGTTAAGGCAAATATTGGATGGCTAATCCCTATTACTATTTATAGAGGTTATAAATAGTATTTATTTTTCCAAATAGGTTAGTTTTTTTGTTTTAATTCATTTTTTGATGCTATAAAAATGGAGAGAAACATCATGATTGACTTGTGATGGTCGAGTGCATGATTCAGTGCACCTCAATAGCACTGCTCCTTTGCCTGATCACTATTTCACAGACTCTAGCTCCAGATGCACAAGATGGTGGTGTTCATATCTGGGATATTTTGGTTTCATTTCTGGATTAGTGGGGGGAAGTGGGGATGCATTTTAATCTGTATACACATATTCTATATGGTTTTACAACTGCTCGAACAGAGTAGATCAGTACTTTAGCACCATAACACTGCATAGTGCAGTAAACTAATGCATAGCATTCCATAACATAGCATCTGGTATATATACAAGAGTATTTTGTGGTAGAGTATACAGTAATAAGTCTACAGTACATTTACAGAGAGGCTACTCAGTATTGAAAGACTTACTAATGGATAACACTCACTATCAGTGCCTTACCAATAAAGTGTGATTTACAAACCAAACACAGACACATGCTGACAAAACATTGCTCACTGATACTGGTCACAAAAGCCTGAGATGAAAACAGGAGCTGGGAAAATCAGGACTGAATCATGGATTTGTCATAACTCTGTTTTGCTTGTTTCTTTACCTCCTCGTGCTTAACATGTAAGCCGAGAGGAATGCTTGAGCAGTACTTTGTTACTTTAGTATAAGCATGCCTCATAATTGCAAACAACAAGTTTAGCTTGGATGGTTGATAATATAAACAAAATGAGGAAGTGAGAGCTTAACAGACAGCACTCTTCGATGCAATCGGCCTGAGGGGATTTCAGGATATCTGAGGGAGTTTTTGGACTCACAGACAGATGTCCAACTCAGGGGTAGAGCAACAGCTTTTTTCCTGCTTCACATTTTGAG
Source organism: Paralichthys olivaceus (assembly GCF_024713975.1). Taxonomy (NCBI): domain Eukaryota; kingdom Metazoa; phylum Chordata; class Actinopteri; order Pleuronectiformes; family Paralichthyidae; genus Paralichthys; species Paralichthys olivaceus. The sequence goes on along the minus strand of NC_091100.1, from coordinate 12,410,989 downwards.
TCAGGGTATCTGTCTGAGGGTGGGAGGCCTTGCAGGAGTTTACATTGCTCGTGGGTGTAAAACTGTCTCTGTGACGTTGAAGCGCATGCTGGGACAAGCTCACTGGCTTGTCACAACCTAACCCCATACATTACATTTAGCTGACGCTTTTATCCAAAGCTGATGTCAATGGGGAGCTCATTCCAGCAGACAGTCGTGATTTTGTTGAGTGGTTAGCTCGCAATGAGCAGCAAGCCGATGCAGAGCGGGGTGGACGGGCTGGGGTGTAAGGTTTTACCATGTCCTGGATATAGACTGGACCCGATCCGTTCACAGCATGGTACACAAGCACTAGTGTTTTGAAATGGATGCAGGCAGCCACTGGTAACCAGTGAAGGGAGCGGAGGAGTGGAGTAGTGTGAGTGAACTTAGGTTAAAGACCAGTCGAGCAGTTGCATTCTGGATGAGCACAGTCAGACAGGCAGATATTCGTGCTGCTCCTTGTGTTTCAGATTGGGAAAAAGAGAGGATTGGTTGGGTGTCATCTGTTTTTAGACTTTTAAACATATTACTTCCGCTGAGAATTATCTTTCAGCCCACCGCTCCAGTATATGTGTGTACATGGCATCTGTCTATGTGTGTCCCTATGCATGTGCATGTTTCGACAGGTGCCAACTGGATAGGTTAAATGCGGAGGATGAATTTCATGTATGCGTGTTATAGTGTGTAAAAAACATGATAATAAAAGTAAATCTTTTTCTTCTTCTTTAACAAGATTACACAAAAACAACTTAACAGATTTCTACCAAGCTTGCCTGAAACCCAGAACAACAATTATCTTGAATTTCCTTGAATTTAAATTTCCTTCGGGATCAATAAAGTATCTATATATCTATCCGAAGGGTGTGGTATGGGTCAGGGAAGGACTCATAACATTTTGGTGTGGATCCAAATCAGGGGAGTCAAGGAATGTATGACTTTCATTGCGAAATAGATTTTTTAACATTTTCACCATTTTTCCTGGAAATAATTCATGGGTCTTGAAAGAGCAAATCAACAAAACCAATATGTACAACATTCTTGAGAAGGGACACTGTTTAGCATAAATGGAGGTGTCCAAGAATGACAATTGTAATGATAGCAGTACTACTATAATAATACTATATATAGGTAATAATACAGTATATGTTGAAAGGCTTATTATGTATTTATTTAATCTTGTCCAAGAGAAGCCTGAGATCAAGAAACATTCACAATCAGCAACATACAAATAAACACGACCAACAACAAAACAACACAATAAAAATAAATAAGTAAAAATTGTCACAAGATTCATAAAAAACAACACATAAAAGATTTAAAATCTCCAAGGAGAACACAAGACTGTAGATTAAGGGAATATTGTAAATCATTCCATTTAGCGATCATGATCCATGATGTGGCTGCAGCTGCCATCCCGGATCAGCACAAGGACTCCAGGGAAGAGTAGGTCAGCAACATGTGTGGATGAGACATGTGACATGTCTATTATTTGTGTGTAGTACAATCTTTGGTTTTATACAGCAGATATTTACACTGATGTAAAAAACAAGTTATAATGTTCCAGTTACAGACACCAAGAAATTAGTCAATATTTAAATCAATAGCGGCGCCTTTTCTGCCCACATAGTTGAATTCTTAGAAAGAGAGAAGAAGTGAAAAATATCAGTGATGTTCATGTAGAGAAAATAAATTAAAAAAGAGGAAGTTTCTAAATGCTAGAACACAAGAGACAGGAGATATGGGATGGCAAAAACTCTTTAGAGATTTCCTCATTCCAGAGAATTCTCTGCTATTTGACCAAAGGTACAGCGACACAGCTTTGATGGCAAAATTATTTTTACACAAAAATTTAACATTAAAAAAGAGAACGGCTGAAGATTTAAATTGCATTTTACCACAGACATCCTGTCCACTTTATGTGTGACTGATTCTTTTGCAGAGAGAAGCAATTTTCCATTATTGCCATAAATCTAAATAACCAGCAATGAAGAGAAACTGCCTCCCATGGGATCACAAGTTCTTAACCCACAAGTTTGGCATGGGTGAGTTATGGGAGGGAGATGAGAAAGGAGGAAAAGGGTTTAAAGAGCAGACCTCCTTCACAGTTTATGACTGCGTAAAGAGAGGCTGAGCTTTGTACGACTGACGAACACTAGTAATAAAGATCAGATTGTCTCTCTGCCTCCGGCTTCAGAGCAGATATGACTTTCTTTACAATTGTGGCACTCCTGGTTTTTCTGGCCATTCCTGATGGTGAGTGTAATCTGAGACTACTGTTTAAATACAAGAACACATGAAGTGTACAGTTGATGCCTTACTTTCCTTGTTGCCAGCAGCACTCAGTGATTTGCTTCAATTGCACTTTTGTGACATGCATCCAGAAATCAATATGCTTCTCTGACCTCTCACAACCTCAGGAACCAGTCTGAGCAATGGAGGAGTGACTCCAAGATGTCAGTGCATCAACAAGGAGAGAAAGCCCATCGGACGTCACATAGGAAGCGTGGAGGTGAACCCTGCCAGCTCTCACTGCAAAGAAATTGAGATTATGTAAGCACCAGAAAAGTGTGCATTGTTTTTCACAGAAGGTCTGAGGTGATTACCTGTTTCTGGTTGTGGTGTAATATTTCCTCATCGTCTTATTTGGTTCTGCAGTGCCACTCTTAAAAAAGATGGGCAAAAGATCTGTCTGGACCCTGAGGCCCCGTGGGTCATAAAGTGCTTGGAAAGAATCCATATGAGTAAGTGTAGCTTCACTGCATTTTCACTGGATGTTTGAAAAGATTAGCACATGAATCAGGCTTTATGTGAACTCCTCAGGGTAAGCAAGTTTATGCATGTCTTTCTATAGAGGGGTATTGTCTTACCTTTGTGTTGACTGAAAGACATCTCTGGTATTCACTGTGATTTCATTCTTAGTCACAGATCAGGGAAAGATATGAAAGCTTGCAGGAGAAGCTTCCCATCAACTCTCCAGGAATGCAGCTGGTAATATTAATGACTCGCTAACTATACCAGTTAACACTAATGAAGAGTGGAAAAACTGTAATTGTAGTTACAATCTATCTCATTCCATTTAAAGCCAAGCATTGATTTTCAAACAATAACAAACTCTTGTTATAAAATTGGATGCATAAGTCCTCTAGCTGTCATATCTTCATATCTTCAGTGTGTGTGTAAGTTAGATAGCCTGCTGGATAACACATGTTTTTTTTTCTCTCCTCAGACACACACTTTGAAGAATAACTGACTGGGACACGTTTTTCATTTACACCGAAGCTTAAAGCGGACACATTAATAGAGCACAAAGAGCTTGTTTTGTACAGCGGGAAGGATTCACGTGGCAGCAGTTGTAACTATAAATCGTCAACACGAGTTTGGACACAAACAAGGCTTTATTCTGAAGAACATCCCACTTTCAAAGAGCTATTTTTGAAACTAATTCAAATACTTGTATTTTCACTTTGTATCTTTTTTTATTTGTATGAAGCAGTAAATGTAAAGAATTGATTAAAAAACAAATGTTGGATAAAAATAATGAATGAACATTTTAATAAAATATGTTCCTCATCCTTTAATGCTAAGGGGGAAAAGAGAAATATTGAAAATGAAAGATATACTTGAAGGCTGTACGACTTTTTTGTAACTTCTTTGTTTGAACTTATGTTACCTTTAACATAATGTTGATGTTATCTTTGCCAAGTTGGTTATGTGTAGAATCATGTAAAAACGAACATATTTCAATGGAGCTTGTAGGAAGGGTGCAGTGTGGGCCAGGGAACAAACCATTCTTTTTTACATGGTTTAACATTGCAGGATATAGGGTGTTAGCCTCTATGCACTTCTTATAATTAGACATTTTGAATGAACCCATTTGAAATCATGCATATGCAATACAAACACATGTATACCCACTGTATGTTTAATTCGATATTTTCTGTAATATTACACCTGACATTTTCAGGGTAGACTCCCCTGAGGTCAGAGAACATCTCTGTATTTTGTCTCTTTTTTTAGAATAAAGCATTCGTACAAAAGGTTTGTCTGTATGAGCTCGGCTGTGTCCCAGTGTGTTTTGGATCATAGAGACACAAACATCATGCGACTGTGTCTCAATACAACTTTTAAAGAGAATAACATTCTAGACAAGGTTTCATGGTTTGTGTCGTACAGAACAGTGTATCCCTGCAGAGTCAGTTTGAATTCTCAGTGGACAGACACTGCCACCTCTTGGAAAGAAAGGCACACATCATCAGGACTAGTGGTTCTAGTGGTTGTAAATGTTCACCTTCATTATCTGCTGACAATACTGAAACTATATTATTTTAGTGTGGAACAATCTCCCAGTAGAGCTAAGACTTGAGACAATGCTAACTACTTTCAAATCCAAGCTAAAGACCAACCTGTTTACCATTGCTTTTTATTAATCTTCTTTTAAATCAAATGTATCTGTTAGTTGTTTTTAGTGTTTTTGTTATTCCACTTTATCTTGTGTACCTTTGATTGCCTATTTTCTTGTTTTTCTTGTTTTTACTCTGTGTGCTTTTTCTTGCTTGCTATTATTATTTTTAGCGTTTGTTTCTTTTGCTTTTGCTTGTGTACTCTGTAAAGCACTTTGGGTTGCCTTTGGGTATGAAATGTGCTATATAAATACATTTGCCTTGCCTATGTAGTGTAAGTTTTATTCCATTTGTATTTTAGATATTTTTCTCCCACATTCATAAGTATTGCAAACTGCTTATTATTACTTTACAGATGTCTGTTTTTGGTTGCCCTCTTGCTGCTGTAATGTAATTTCCTCTATGCAGAATTAAGGATTATATTATGCAGAATTAAGGTTTATATTAACTTTTCTTAACATTACCCCAAAGCTAAACAGGCTGTCCTTGTATCTTCATCCATCTTTCCCATAAAACTCGAACAAAAACATCCAGCTGCTGCACAGCTGTACTAAATCACTGACAGTGCATGCGACCAGAGCCAACATCAGGATGAATAAATTGCTCTTCCCAGATAAACTATTGTGTAATCAAAATCCCAGGATTTCAACAGAACAGTCATATCAAATATGGTGCTACCACCGGTTGGCCCACTTTTCTTTGATTGATCTTTCTGGACTGACTCCCCTGGTTTCATCCTCTAAACCATCAACTTGTCTATTAGACCCTATACACTTCATAAGGAAGGTTTTCCTCTCAGTTACAGTTCCATATTAAATCATATTAATGTCTGCTATGTACCACAAGCTTTTGAGGTAGCAGTAATTAAACCTCAGCTAACCAGCTATGGGATTACTAAAGGTTTGTTGGAAGACTTTCAGTCATGATTTAGAATCCATCACAGAAGAGAAACAGCACTGTTAAAAGACCAGGAACAACAGCTGTATTCAAGCACTGTCAGAATCAAGCATAATAATAGTGATACTGCACAATAATGTAACATCATCATAACAGCACTTATGATAGCAGCAGTAATTATTAATAGTAACAATGATAATGATAAATAAGAGTCATGTAGAATGACAACAACAAACATTAAAGATTTTCCGTCATTTAATCATTCATCATTCATCAGCCTGAATAAACACTAATTCACACATTAACAATAAGCATGCCTCGGATTGATTTTTTTTTCATTTTGATATGTTAAAATAATTAAAATAAAACTACTAGATCTGTAAAATACACTTGTTTATGCATTTTCAACATAATCTCAAGTCTTACAATGAAATAAAATAAATGTTTTTACATTTGGAATAATGAAACAGCAACTGAACATTTTATAGATGTTCCATAGACTATGAAATATAGAAAAGGAGAAATAATGCAAATCAAGCAGTGAGTGGAAAACAATCTCAACGATATTGTGGAACATGAATGTGATCACTATTCTATTCACCACCAACATTCATTTACATGTACAGACATAAATTAGAAGTATCCCCCTGAAGCAACATATTTAATAAACAGACTGTAGATTCATGTTTTTAACAAACAGAGATAATAAGCATGATAATAAGCAGGGACCGAACAGACGCCCACTTCCAGGAGGCGGAGTGAGGATGAGCCTTCTCCATTTCTTTGCCGTAAACCGGGAGCAAACGTCTGAAACTCCATCCGCAGTCATGTCTTGTTGTTGTGAACTCCGGAGGAAAGCCTCCATCTCCAGACATGTAACGTGGAATAAATAAAAGCACGTCCGAACATGCGCTGATCCATCGCACTGTGACGAGCTGGTCCGAGGTAATAAAAGGTTGATTTCTTGTCTTTTTACGGAGGCGACGCTTTCCTCTTATTTTTGAACGTCACTTACGCAGATTGTCAGCGTTAGCTCTCTGGCTAACCGCAGCAAACTTTCACCGCAACATGGCAGGGGTAGTTATATGCTAGTGACGTAAAGTAAACAACAACAATGACGTTCATGCCCGCTGTGTTGTTGTCCTGGTTGAGCGGACTGCGTGTTGTTAGTGGGAGTGTTAGCATGCTATCCTAGCAGCCGTTGTTTGTGGTTGACGTGTTGTCTGTGTTGATTGTTGTGTGCGTGTGACTGGTTGTTTCCAGGCGCGCCTCCCCCTCCGTCACGCTGCTCCCCAGCCGGTGCGCGCGCTGCCATGGAGGTGGGCAGGCTCCCCGTGGAGCTGTGGAGGGTGATCCTGGCCTACCTGCCGCTCCCCGACCTGGGCCGCTGCTGCCAGGTGTGCCGCGCCTGGAGGGAGCTCATCCTCTCCCTGGACAACACCCGCTGGAGGCAGCTGTGCCTGCGCTGCCCCGAGTGCCGCCATCCCAACTGGCCCAGTCAGCCCCACCTGGAGCCGCCGTCCTGGAGGGAGGCCCTGAGGCAGCACGCCATGGCCAGCCGCACCTGGGCTCAGAACGGCCCGGAGCTCCAGTCCTCCACCTGCCTCCTGTTTTTCCGCCGACGAAAGGACCGCCGGGTCTGGCATGTGGGGCCCGGGTGTGAGTTTGAAACCCTACGCGGGGCCCTCGGGGTGGCGGGGCCGTACGACCGCGTGGTTCTCCATCCCGGTGTGTACGAGGAGCAGGCGGAGGTGGCGCTGAAGGTGCCCGTGGAGTTGGTGGGTCTGGGCCAACTGGGTGAGGTGGCCCTCCTGGTGTGCATAGAGCAGCAATGCCCCACCGCCAGGCTGTGTAACCTGGTGTTCATGCCACCCTGGTTCTCCACTGTGGTTTACAAGGTAACAGCTTGGTCTCTTTAAACAGCAACGGTGTTTCCCATTAATTATATAGGCTTGGGTGGCTCGCCTTATTCTAAACTGTCCTGCCACAGTTGCATGATAACATAATAGAGATCCACAACTTGGTGTGAGCTCACTATCATCCACACAGACAGTCAGATCTCATAGCTTCAGCTGCAGTTGTGCACATCCCTGCTTCACTCTTTAGTCTGTGTACCTGTCACTCAGAATCTGTTGCACCTGAGGGGAACATTTGTGTAGGTGCATCCCTGCTACCAACATAGATTGTATGAATTATGTCGAAAACCATGCTGTAATGTCTTATTTCAACATTATTGCCCCCTCTATTAAAAATGAAATACATTATTCCACAAGAAGCAGAAGCTGGAACTGGAGGTGTCAATTATCAGAAAAGTTGCATATTATATTTATTACACATACTGTGCCATAATCACTGCTGTGCAATACTCATTCATGTGCAATACCCACCCATCCACTGTGCAACAAAGTGGATATAGTTACATGTATATTTGTAAATGTTGTCAATTAACAGTATTTCAAATAACAAATTTTCATACTTTTTAACTTTTTAGTATTTTTGTATGTATATGTTTGCACTGTGAAGGAGTGGCTCTATAATTTCATGGTACACCCTGTTCAATGACAATAAAGGCGTTCTCATTCTTATTCTGTTTAGCTCTGTCAACCAGTATCCTTTACAAAATCTGTCTTACTCTTTCTCTCCTTGCTTTGCTTTAGACATCGTGGGGTCACGTCCAGCTCGATAACTGCAACTTTGAGGGGGCTCAGTTGCAAATCCGCGGCCCAGGAACCTGCCAGGCTCGCTTCTGCTCCTTCTCACAGGGAAGCTCGGCCCACCTGCTGGGTGTCGTCCTCAGTTTATTGGACAGCTGTGACTTCTCAGGAAGTGACACCGCTTCAGTGACCGTGGAAGGTCCGCTGTTGTCAGAAAGGAACTGGGCTTGCAAACACTTGGCCGCTCTGACCAGGACGTTCCCATCTTGTGGCGTGTCCGGGAATAACAGTAATTCATCAAGAGGCCCACAGGCTGGCTCCACTGGTGGACCTCAGCCTCTGGGTATTAATGTCAAAAAGGAGCATGTGAGCATGGAGGACTGGCAGAGGAGGACTGGGGTAGATGCATTATGTCAGGAAACTGTGATTGAAGATGGCTGGAGTGATGGTGAGCACAGCGAGGGAGAGGAGGAAAGCCGAGATGGAGAAAAGACCAAAAACCCATTTTCATTGGATTACAAGATCTCATGTGACAATCATGGACTATCCCATTTGCTCAAGCCCCGGTCAGACGGCTCTCTGCCACTGGTTTCTTCTCCGCATCCCCTACCTGTGACCCCCGAACCCCTCACCCTTCAGCAGGAACTGGACAGGGACCCAGAAGCTCAGATGCTGGCAACGTCCACCCTCGGCTGCATCCTCAGACGCTGCCTCTTCAGGGAAGGGAAGGGTGGCGTGCATCTGTCTAATTATGGACAAGCTCGGTTGGAAGGCAATGTTTTCCGTGGGCTCAACTACGCTGTCCGCTGCATCCAGAACTCCACAGTAAATAAAATCATAATAACCTTGTTTTAGACTGAATAGGATTTGACTCACATTTATATAAACACATTTAGATTTCCCAGGTTCAGCGACTTTTAATCCGCATCATGCCATTTGAGTAATGTATCAAGTTAAGGAAGTAGCTCCAGATCATAAGTAATTAAACAGCAGCTTCCAATTCAAATTGACACTTGAGCTGTTTCTGTCTCTCTCTCTCTCCTACTTCAGATAGTGATGCTCAGAAATGAGGTGTGTGAGTGCCGTGCCTCAGGTGTCTTCCTGCGTCTCTCGGCTCAGGGCCTCATCGCCGAAAACAACATCCACTCGAATGGAGAGGCGGGGCTGGACATCCGGAAAGGGGCGAATCCCATAATTGTGGTAACTGCTATATATTGAGTTCACTAGTTTTAAACAAAAAAACAATATCCACATTCAATGACATAATCTTACCATAAAGGATCATAGGATTCATGGGCTCCTTTAGAGGTCCCAATCACACAGTGCACCCATGCCCTTGTTAACTGTAAAATAACACACTGTATGAGGCAAAGAAGATGGGTCCATAAAAAAATGGACATTGACATTTATAAAAAAAAAAAAATATGTAAAGAAGCTTAAATTTGAATAAAATGTAAATGTAGGTGCTCTTACTTTGATCTTGTTTGCTATTTTTAGTGTTTCATTTTTGTCTTTCATTCTACAGTGCAACAGAATACACAGTGGTTTGCGTTCTGGGGTTGTGGTCCTTGGCAAGGGAAAAGGTTCAATTCGGAGCAATCAGATCTATAACAACAAGGAAGCGGGCGTGTATATTCTCTTCAGTGGGAATCCTGTGGTCAGGTGTGTGGGGCTCTAAAAACAACTGCTGTAACTTGTGCTGGAATGTGCTGTCCTTGTTTTTCCAGCGTAGAGAGGTTTTTGTTTTCAGCAGAGACAAAAGTTATTCGTTATTTTTTGCTAGTGCATCAGATTAAAACATTTCAGATATGAGGAATCTGGAAAATGTCCAGTTAATATAACTTAACTGTTAATTAATTAGCTCCATGTTATCACCTCATGTCTTTCTTGAATTGAGACTCATTCTGAATTTGTTAAATGATTAAAAGTTTTCCTCTTCTTTCTTTATCTCATAGTGGGAATCATATCTTCCAGGGCCAGGCAGCTGGGATTGCTATAAATGAGAATGGTAGAGGAATAATAAAAGGTGTGTAAGTGGGTCTGTCCTTGTGCACATATCATACCAGTTATCTGCCAATAGGTTCTTCATTTTCATCCACTGCTTTGCCACTCACAGAAAATACAAACACTATTTGTGGTTGTTAATGCTCTGACTTTTATTTTATTTCCAGATAATGTGATCAAAGAAAACCAGTGGGGGGGTGTAGACATCCGAAGAGGAGGTGATCCCATCTTGAGGAACAACTACATCTGCTACGGCTTCTCAGACGGCGTGGTGGTGGGAGAGAGAGGACGCGGACTCATTGAGGGAAACCACGTCTACTGTGTGTACTTTCAGCCTGATAATGGCAGCGTCCTGTGTTTTATTTCAGCATCACAAGGTGTTTCATTTCCTTCCTTTCTCTTGTTCCTTCAGGTAACAAAGGCTGTGGTGTTTGGGTAATGTCGTCCAGCCTCCCGCAACTCCTGGGAAATTACATCACCCATAACTGTATGTATGGGCTGGCAGTGTTCTGCAGGAAAGACCCGGAGAACATCGACGCCAGGGAGGGTAACTGGCCAGGCCAGGAAGGGATCGGTGGAGACGGAGCCAGCGGGGAAAGGGGAGAAGGAAGAGAAGGGCAGGAGAACCTCAATGAAGAGGGGGAATTGTTTGCATGGGAGAGTGATCTGGAAAGCGAGGATGAGCGTCACTCTGCCCGTCGCTCCATCAGTGTGGCGCTGGTGGAGGGCAACTGCATGAGCTACAATAGAGGTAATAAAGACCACTGACACGTCGAATACAAATAGTCCCTCACTCCCCAGCTCTTATGTTATCTACATCTTTCTGTTTCTTACTCTGTAGCCGTTGGTCTGTATGTGAAGAGCAGCGAGCCCCTGAATGTTTTCGCTAACCTTGTAAACAGTAACCGTGGCACTGGAATCGCTGTGCTGCAGAGCAGTCAGCTGACCCGGCTGGTCACTAACTGCATTCTTGAAAATGGTCGAGCCGGTGTTACAGTGGAGAAAGACTGTCGGGTGGAACTTCGTGGTAACGGCATCTATGAAAACAATGGCCACGGCATCAGTTTCAGTGGCAACGGGCAGATTGCAGAGAATGATGTGGTTGGAAACCGTGGTTATGGGATCCAGGTGTCGGGCAGTGTTGACATCAAGGTGAGTTGCAGTAAGACATGGAGACCGACTTGTTAAGACTTATTTAAAATACACTATTGCACATAGTAGCTTCTTACTGTAATGTTAACACATCAATTATGTGCATGTTTTGTGTTTAAAATGATTTTCATCTTTAGGTGCTGCGTAACCGAGTCCAACCAGCGCAGGGTTGTGGCATTGCTGTGATTGGACCAGTAAAAGGTGTCGTGCATGACAATCTCTTGTTCCAGGGCCATCCTGGAAACAAGAAAACACTCCTACACATGGATCCTGGCAATGACAGCTGTCTGTTACGGAACAACAATATTCTACGACACAATAACAGGTAACCAGACAATAGGGCCAGAGATTCAAATGGCATCAGTGGCTTTAACATCCATTTTCCTTTTCTCCACATGCTTACAGGAGCTAGAATCTATGTGTAACAGTATATCAGATGAAAATGAGAAAACACTGCGCTTGTAGAACGGATACTTCTTGGCGCTAACATGCAGCTCATCTTGGCTTTACAGAGCTGGCTCGCAACTTACCTGTTTTGGTTCACTCTCATATACCTGTGTTACACCAACATTAGTAGGTATACACAGGTTTTTAAAAACAGGTAAACCTGCTAATAAAAGGCAAATAACTGTTTTCCCATTGCCAGTAGTTGAGTTTTGTTGAACGGTTGTCAGTGGGGTTGTTTCACCAGTGGAAAAGGGGCTATAGGGTCATTTTCAGCAAGTAAACCAATTAAGCACTTACGCAGCTCAGAATGAAGGCATTACCCTCAGGGGTAAGAAGCTAAAAAATAATTTATATTGGACTTATGTTTAATATCTTGAGGAAAGTATATTTCTTCATATTACATGAACTCAGCTGACATGTCATTCTGTGTCTGTTCATGTTTCTGCTGCCTGCTAGAGGCCGGAAGAATTTATTATTGCAGGTTTGACATCATTTTGTTTGTAGGAATATTCCTTTTTGGGGCAAAAAACAATCTATTTCTTTTGTCTTTGCATTTTGTAGCTGTACATCTGCTCCTCCCTGGGCGCTGGAAAACCCTCCACCCCGGCCACTGGCCAGCTCCCCCTCTGGCCTCTCCTCAAGCCAGTATCCTTCCCGTCTTGGAATATCCATGACAACCAGGATCAGCGCCACTGTGGAGAGTGGTTGTCACAGTGGAAGCATGTTCTGCTCCATCCTGTGAATACTTGGAAGCACTTACTATTTAATATGATTGAACTGGTGTGTTATCATATATTTGGAGAACTTTAAACTTCCTCAGAGAAGAACCTCCAAATGATGCTCTATTGTTAAGGTGGAGCAATCACCTGGAAGCAAGAGGCTGCACCGACTTAACCACTAAAGGGACCATCCACCTTCCGGTTCACAAAGGTGGCACAACATTTTGTACATCTGAAACCAGACATTTGTAATTTAAGGATAAATCCAAGTGCATTCATCAAATGTGGACTCACAATGTGAAGCTGGAGGACAAGACATTCAAGCATTGTCACCATCCTACTATACCTTAAACAACCATTTCTATACTAAGGCTTTATCTTTATCATGTTCTCAGATTTCATATTCACATGCAGGATCACTGTTGACTTCGTGGGTTTTTGTCATTTTGCTTCTGAGACGTACTGGATAGGATGTGCACATGTATCAAAGTCCTAGCAGGAATCTAAAACCCCATTCAGACCTGGCACTAACATCCATCCTTAGGGATCCTATCACAAGTGTTCAGCATTAAGATCACATTCAGAGGTGGTCTGGGACTCAGGTGGCCACATGCAATGTGTCCCGGGCCACATGCAATGTGTCCCGGGCCACATATGAAGGACCTGTGATCGGATCTCTCAAGACGGATGTTAACACCAGGTCTGAACGGGGCCACAGGCATCAGAGATGTCAGCCTCAACCATCCTACAAAGTAAAGTTGTGCCTTGTTTCACTTCTTCAATCAGTGATTGTAGCTAGGGAAGGAGTTGTCATAGTGCAAGGTGTATATGCAAAAATGATGGAGCTGCTGTATTTCCTAGTGAGTCTGTTTTTGTATCATGCCTATTATTTTAAAATGAAGCTTTGACTTTGTGGTGAAATGCATTTATCATTCCAGTAAACAACCACACAGACTCACTTGGTGATAGCGAGTTACTGAAGGAACATTTTGTTCAGTGTGCAATATGTGATGTCTACAAATGTGCCTCTGTTTTATCTGTCTCTGCTAGATGTTTGTCATCTAGAATTTGTTTACAGCTCAATACTCGGCTGCTTTTTTGTATCATGCACAGTAAATATTAACTAAAAAGCTCATGTATAACTCAAAGTTCACCGTTTTATTTGTCTACAAAATGCATCAATAAAACAGTTCTCTCTTGATCTGGTCTTTATCCTCTTGGTCTTCAGTGCATTTTCTTGCGTTTCCGTCTCTCCATGAACTGATCATATTTGATCAAAGGTAGAACAAGGGATGCCTGCTTGTGGTCGTCTTGCAGTCCAGCCTCCACAGTCTTTCCCCGGGCCGGTCTAACTAGGGTCAGTCCCATTGACTTTGCAACTTCAATCATTCTACAGAAAAAATATAAATCAGGTTCACCTGCAGAAATCCTCTATACCATATTTACAGAGCTTTATGTTTCAGTTACACCATTGTCTATAACAAGACAGAACATTACACATACAGAAGTTTCAGATGTGGTATTCTTTTCTTACCTGGCCTCAGTGATTCCAAGGTCACGGTGCAGTAATGTGAGGTCAGCCGTCATGTGACCCATGTGCAGCAGCAGGGCCAGAGAGTACGCTGCTATTTTGGCTCGCATTGATGTTGACACAATGTTCAGGACCCTAAAAGGTGAAGGTCGTGTGTTTGTATTAGAGTCAGAGGAGTCAAATCAAAAATCTGTGCAACAACGACCAAATTAATGATTAATTATATATATGAATTAGTCCTCTGTACACCTTCTAATAACTTGCTTATATGGATTCCTCTTTCTCATCCACATTTAGGATCTAAGGATGGAGGGTGTCATACGGCTTTACAAATTCATTAAGGCAAATCAGGCGAAGAGTGGGTACAGCATGCAGGAGGCAGGACACAAAACTAACTCTAGACACACTGTGATTATGAAATACATGTTCACAGGTTGCTGATTCTACAAAAAGATCTCTGAAAAGCAAATGTATTATCAAGGTGTTACACCATCGTACCTGCCATTGCTGAAAGTCTCCACAGTGAATGTTCGGAACAGTTTGCTTTGAATGATGCGTGGGCAGCCTTCCTCCTGCCCAACTGCACATATAAATCAGTTAGTGTTAGTCCCAGAAGAAGGTGCACAGGACCACATGATGATGAAGGCTAAGAACATTACTCACACTTGCGGGTGATGCTCTTCTGCCGGGCCAGTTTGAGCAGCAGAGAGAGATAAAAGGTGCAGCATGCCACTTTGTCTCTGGCTTCATCTGCAGTCGGCATGTTCTTAAGGTGCTTCACAACACACAGGCTCCTTCAAACAAACAAACAAACAAACACATGTTAGAATGCAAAGGAAACACGTGCAGCTTCATAAAATGTTTCAGTGTGAGCCCATTGTTGCTCTACCCTCCGTCCTCCGTCATCTTCTGCAGCTCCTCAGGGCTGAGTTCTGCCATCTTGGAACCGGCCTTCTCCAAAGCTTCAAACTCAACAGGAGTCAGGACTGTGGTTAGTGATTAAGGGCAAAGACCCAAACAAAAGTGGATAGATGTTAAAATTATATTTGGGTTCGGTGGCGTTGGTTGGGTAATGTACTTGATTGTTTACTAGTGCTTGTAATCAGGCAAAACACTGGGCTTGGGTCTGGTTCTGAAAACACAATACATTTTCTGTTGTATCATTCACAGTTCTTACAACCTTTGGTAATACACACACACACACACACACACACAGGCAGAGCAAATGAAGGATACGATCGTCCAGCAGGTAGACGTCCTCAGGTTTGTCTGCGTTTGCATCGCAGGGAGGCAGGTGGAGAGCCAGGTCTGCTTGGGACTCTGTGTCAGCAACTTCCTGTTGTAGAGCTGATGAAAGAGAAAAGAAAATTAATGAAATAAGTATCAGAAACTAACTCAAGACTTGAGAACAGAGGGAAGACACCGAGAACAGCCAGAAATGTCTGGTTAGCTTTGTGTTTTACTGACTGTTTAACTTACCTTCCAGACCCTTCTGGTCGATCACAGTGCTGGCAGCTTTAGCCACAGCTTGGTGCAGTGTATCACTGCCAACCTGATTCAGCCTGCGGGAGCTCAGAGCTCTCTTCTGTTTGTTGGTACCAAACGTCGCAATCAAAGAGTCAACCTACAGAGAAAATGTGATGCAACATAATCCATTATTGCCAAGTTGATTTTACTTCTGTCTGTGGTCTGAGACGAATAGAACAAATCACAGTACCTTTTCTCTGTAGGTCAGAGTCGTGTCCTGGGTCTTTGCAGTGTCCGTCTCTCCTGGTGAAAAAAAACATTGTAGATGTAGAAAATTTACAATGACAACAAGCAAAGCAATCACTTGGGTTATGTAGACCGATTTGGATTTTTGGGAGATTATACCAATATTAGGATGTAAAAAAATTGAGATATCAAAATATTTCTTTTTTTAAATTGTCAATGATTCCGAAGATGTTGTTATCGAACCCTTATGACAAAGAAATGTAATTGAGGCTTGATATTTTACAGTTTAACCACAATGTTAAACCCAGATATAGATATGTCTGGTAATCTGCAGATATTTCTGTCCAACTGATAAATCTAATTTGGACTACTTAGATTTAAATGTTATATTCAGTTTAATACATGTTGGTGATTGTTTTCATTACCTGGTATGACAGGTTGTATGTTGAAGATTTGAGCATTGTGCACCTCCATCTGCTTGGTCTGTTTGTTCAACACTCCCACATAATATCTGAACAGACACCAAACATACACCTGTTAATCCTGTTCACAGTGGTTATGGTCTTGGTCTTAGTTTCTAAAAGTGTGCTGCATTCACATACTTGCAAAGGTTGTTGCATTTCAGTGACCCTGTTCCAAAATTACTTCCAACATAGGACAGTCTTTCTGATTCAGCAACCTACACAGAGGAAGATATAAGCAACACTGTGTTCAAATTCACACTCAAAACACAAATACAAAACAGACATATGTATATGTATATAAACTGTATTATATATTACTGTACTTTACTTGAGTAAGTTTTCACTTTTACTCCACTAAGTGATCAATAGCAAAAAGAGAATTGATCCAATCAGAGCGGGTAAGTAACATTAGACCCGCCTCCTCAGCTATAGTAGACTGTTACATTAGGGAATAGGCAACACTCTGCAAGTACTTTTACTTTCAATACTTTAAGTATAATTAAAAGCAAGTACTTACTTATTTTTTCTTACACAGAGGATCATTATAAATATTTGGTACAGTGTGAACACATCTGTCAGAGGATAACAGTGCTCCTGCATCTTCCTCACCAGTATCCGTCTGCTTTTCTTCCTGGGGTTTTTCTCATCTACGCTCCTGTACATGGAGAAATCCAGTTTGTCTGCATTTCTCACGCTGCCGTTTGAAAACCGGACTGTAAAATAAATTATAATATTAATAAATAATAATATAAAGACACAGAGGAGCCTGTCAACAGCTAATGCCCACAATCAAAAACAGATTTATTATGAGCCGCAAGAAATTCCATCAATGAAGCAGCATCTAATATAATGCTGCGAGGTTATTCAAACATTATATTCATCAGTGTGTCATGTTTCATTCTTTCTCCTGACTCAGTGCTCATGACTCATGGAAGTCACTAAACTAAACAACTAGCCCCGCTGCTGCTAGCACCCACGTGTACAGTACAAATACGCCTTTATCGTTGAGAAATGCGTATGACCGGGCATTTACTGGCATTATTACAATTTCAATGTTGTTATTAAAAGGTCTGAACAAGCATCAAGAGGGAGCAACGCACCAATAACAGCTCTGTCGTCTTCTCTTTCCTCCTTACAACCCACTATCGAGCATGAGGCCGCCATGTTTGTTGTCATGTGTGAAGAGAGGGTTCCCTCCCTGCTACTTCCGCCTTCGCCAAGCTTGACATAGTAGTCCACCATGGCTTTTTGACTGTCAGGCATGTGAATTTAAGAATCTTAAAATGAAAACAATGTATTGAAAATAAAAGTTTTTAAAACAGACAAACATAAATATATTTCAAACAAAAACAAGATTTAGGCCACATGCAGTCAGGAAGGAAGGTTTTTCAAAATTAAGTGATATATAAAGTGTAACCCCTACAGCTCTGAGCCTTACTTCACCCTCTGATCATTTAGAAACCTGGGGGGTCATTTTGAAACCTGATAGAAAAATATAGATATACAAATAGATAGATAGATATATATACATACAGATAGATAGATATACATACATACAGATAGATAGATAGATATACATACATACAGATAGATAGATAGATAGATAGATAGATAGATATACATACATACAGATAGATAGATATACATACAGATAGATAGATAGATATACATACATACAGATAGATAGATAGATATACATACAGATAGATAGATAGATAGATAGATAGATAGATAGATAGATAGATAGATAGGTAGACAGACAGACAGACAGACAGACAGACAGATAGATAGACAGACAGATAGATAGATCGACTGATAAACAGATAGAAAGATAGATAGATAGATAGACAGACAGACAGACAGACAGACAGACAGATATACAAACAGACAGATAGATAGATAGATAGATAGATAGATAGATAGATAGATAGATAGATAGATAGATAGATAGACAGACTTTGCTGTAAAGTGGTAGAAGGATGAGAAAGTGGCTCTGATGGGGAACAGCGCCACCTCGTGAGTCTGGAAGGGACAAGCCGTCTGCACAGTGACTGATGGGAGAATAAATAAAGTGAAACATTGTCTCTCTGGAGCCGGACATCGAGCCCGTGTCTGTCTCATTCACGGCTGGTATTATACCCGACTCTGCCCGGGGGAGGACACCGACAGATGCTCGAGACAAGCGGTCACAGAGAGGACACATCACCGGCAGCTCACATCCAGACACATGCGGACACAGCGCAGACTGGACCGCGGGGGTGGGGGGGCATGGCGTGTGACAGCCACACAGTCCGTGTTAGCAGCCTGAAATGTTAGCGAGCTAACATCTGAAGATATAAACAGCAGTGTGTACACAGTGAAGCGGCGCAGCCACAGCTAACCGCAGGCTAATGCTAGCGTTGTAGCCAACAGGCTATTTGCTGGTGTGTAGCCAGCTAACTTTAGCTGCTCGGGGCCTGTCTTCTTCTTCTTCTGCCTCCTGGGACCGACGCTCTCAGGATAATTCAAGGTAACGTTAGACGTCAGCAGCTTCCTATTGTCACCGTGCTCGTTCAGCTACATTAGCTAGCTGCTCCTTGACTTGTTAGCTGTGTTTAATTGTCTTATCATCATTACAGAATACTCAGCAGCTACTCTGGTATGAATTCAGCTGTAAACTAGCTAATGTGCATAATACAGTGTATTTTTTACAGTTTGGTTCTTTACAGTATTGATTAATAACCCCACTAGATAGATAGATAGAGTTTGTCCCTTGACATTTTGATTAATAAACTCCACTGATATTTTAGTTTCCCCTCAGATTTCTGCCTTTGTCCCCTGAATGACAGCTACAGACTTTGATTTGTTTTACATCATCATCATCACATCAGCACCTCCTCTAACAAACTTAGCAAATGAAAACATCTTCATCTGTGTTGACCTTCACTCATACCCCATCATCTCCTCCATGTTCTCTGTCCCCCTGTCCCCATCGCCTCAGGCAGCAACTAATCTTATCTTTTGTGTTAAATAATCTGTGGATTAGTTACCACATTAAACATGTGCCTGATGTTTTTCCGTCTAGATCCATGAATTATTCCCTGGGAAAGTGTTGAAAACCCCCCTCTTGTCTTTCCTGATCCAAACTGCATCCTTCCACCAGATTTCGTGGATATTCGTTCAGTTGTTTTTGTGTTAGCTTTCTTACAAACCAACAAACTGACATAAGGGGGGAAAACATAACCTCCTAGGCTGTGGTAATAACTTTACATTTAAGAAGCTGCACATGTTTGTTCTTTTCGCCCGACTGTTTATCAGTGCTGTGTTGATGTGGACTAATTGCTTCAGCTCTTTAACAGTTTGTTTTTTTCTCTTTTTTTTGTATTAAGGGACATGGATTTCCCAGGCCACTTTGAGCAGCTCTTCCAGCAGTTGAACTACCAGCGTGTCCATGGCCAGCTGTGCGATTGCGTCATCGTTGTGGGGAGCCGACACTTTAAGGCCCATCGCTCTGTGCTGGCAGCCTGCAGCACTCACTTCAGAGCCCTGTTCACTGTGGCAGAGGGAGATGCGAGCATGAATATGATTCAGCTGGACAGCGAGGTCAGGAGCGTAAAAATCTCGTCAAAAGCAGTAGCAATGTAGTATAATCTTAATAATTTACAATGATGACATAGAGGGTGTTGAAGAGTGTAATCCAGTAAAAAACATGGAAATTTTTTGAAATATTAAATTCTGTTTTGTTACCGTTTCAAATAGCACCAACAAGATATTCATTATATTATATTTGTGTGATTGCAGGTGGTGACGGCTGAAGCTTTTGCTGCTCTGGTGGACATGATGTACACGTCCACACTGATGCTGGGGGAGAGCAACGTCATGGATATCCTCCTCGCTGCCTCACACCTGCACCTCAACAATGTAGTCAAAGCCTGTAAACACTACCTGACAACACGTACGCTGCCTATGTCACCTTCATCCGACAGACCCATACATCACCACCCTCAGCAGGACCAGCAGAGGCGCAGGCAGCAGCAGCAGCAGCAGCAAGCAGATTTAGCAGCGAACCCTACTCTAGCAGCCAATGCTAACCTTGCAACAAATGCTGCTGCATCAAAGTTACAGCGCTCCTTCCTTTTGCAGCAGCTCGGACTCAGCTTGGTGAGCTCTGCTTTAGGGGGGATGGAGGAGGATGGGATGGGAAATATAGTTGGCAATAGAGAGGTGGGACAGAGAGCCTCTTTCCCAATCCGACGCTTCCACAAACGCAAGCCCTCTCTAGCAATGAACCTGTCAGAAGAGAGACCCAGGCAGAGGCAACGCACCTCAGGCCCTAACCTGGGTTTGTTGGGAGAAGAGGGGGTGAACGCAGAGCGAGAGGAAGGAGCACTCCTGTCCCCCGACTCCCACAAGATGGGGGATGAATCAAAATTAGATGCTGCCATTACTGGCCTCGTAGGTGTCTCCCAAGATGATCCTCAGATGCCCAGCCAGTCAGACAGTGGACACTGTGGGGGGGAGGACTTGGGGAGAATGCAAGGAGGAGTGAGCAAGGAGGAGGATATAGATGACCATGACCATCAGGACAACAGGTTAGCTGTGAAGATTAAATCAGGGACAGAGGAAGAAGAGGCTGAAGAACAAGAACAGAAGGTAAAACTGATGCTTCTTGTTTTTGAAAACTTGCACTTCACCTCATGCGATAACATTTCACCAGTTTTCCAAGATGGATCCACCAAACTGTTATATGCACAGACTCGGGCAAGCTGCACGTTTGTAAAATTTAATTCTTAGCACAATGTACATATCTAAATTTCTGTCATTTCCAGTAACTCTACATGATCAGTTGCTAAAATATGCCAATGACCTCATGAAAACCAAAAAAGGTCAAACGTCTCAGCAAGCCATGGTGATTATAATGATGAGGGGATTGGTTAATAATAAGCTTTGTTTATTTTAGTTATTATTGTTATTATTTGTTATAAATTAGGGGAATATTCAAGGCTTTCAATTTAAATTTATATACATTTTTTTTCTCATGGTGAAGAGGCTTGCTGTCTGTATGAAAAAAGAATGAATATGTTTGTAAGTATGTTTCGATCCTGACCATCACAAAATCCAATCCAAATCCCTCTGCTCTAATTAAGCTGCTTCCTTGAAGGCTCCTTGGATTAAAAAAAACAAACATGCGCTTGAGTTTGGCTTGAGTTAAAACTGGTCCTTTGCTTCCCACAGGTGGTGGTTAAACGAGAGCCGCTAAGCTCGCCTGAGCCAACGGATGAAATCAGCGATGTTACATCGCAGGCTGAGGGCAGCGACCCGGCCGAGCCTGGATGTCCAGAGGAGGAGGAGAAGGTGGAGCTGAGCCCAGAGAGCAGCGATCGCAGCTTCACCTCTGAACCCCAACCCAGCTCTGACTCTCTGCTTCAGCCCAGCTCCCAGCTTCTCATCAAAAGCAACATGGGAGGAGGCGCCGGAGTCGCAGGAGGTTTTGGATGTAATAACGGGTTAAATAGCAAACCTGGTTTCAGTATTTCTAGCTTCCTTAACCCAAAGGATTTTGGAAGTGGGGGTGCAGGGCTGGTTACGGGAGAAGATGAACTGCCCAACACGACAACTGGGGATGCAGTAGCGCATCACTTCCTGCTGAGACAGGAATCTGCTGGACCACCTGGCTCTGCTTCTTCTTGTCATCTGCAGTCCCCACTCAGTGGTGAGAGTCGCAACGGTTTTGGCGACAACTTGCAGCCTGATTCTCTGTTCCTCCGTCCCCTGCATGACAGTTTAGGGAACCCCAGAGGAGGTGGAGGAAATGTGAGTGGAGGGCATGGAGGGTTTGAGCCCTTTGGTTTGGACTTCCAGCGCTCCAGCCTGGGGCTTCATTCTCTAGGGCGACCCTCACGAGGAGCCGGAGGAGCCGCCACTGCCTCTCTGGGCTATCCAGGATACAGGCGTATTGCTCCAAAAATGATGGCCAGTATAGGAGGAGAAGAAGGTGTAGGCGGGGTTCTTCAGGATTCTGCCTCTTCCTCCTCAAGTCTGGCAAGTCCCCTGCTTCTCAACGAGAGCGGTGGGTATGATATGAACAGTGGCAGGCCCACCTCCCTCCCCCCTCAGCTCACCCGAGCTTCAGCGGATGTCCTGTCTAAGTGCAAGAAAGCTCTGTCAGAGCACAATGTCTTGGTGGTCGAGGGAGCTCGGAAATACGCCTGTAAAATCTGTTGCAAAACTTTCCTGACCCTGACTGACTGCAAGAAACATATCCGTGTCCACACAGGGGAGAAACCCTATGCCTGCCTCAAGTGTGGGAAGCGCTTCAGTCAGTCCTCCCACCTATACAAGCATTCCAAGACCACCTGTCTGCGCTGGCAGAACAGCAACATGTCCAACGGCCTGCTGTAGGATGAATACATTGGGAATCAGAATATAAAAATCCCTAAAATTGTTTGAATCTTTCTGAAGCTGTGACAGACCAGCCAGATCAGCTGTTATGTTTAAACTAACCAATCCTGATCACAGACCAAAGACAGGGATGATAATATCGTATCATACATTTTATTTAGGAGTAACCCATAATATCAAGTCAGTAAATGTATCTGTAAACACTTTTAACCTGTAGAAAGATTGTAGGGATGCAGGAAATGTATGTATTGCTATTGACTCATATATTAACATTTATGTACATTGTAATCTCTCCTATACGATTAACAAAAAAATCAAATGGACTTAGTATTATATGATCCAGGCCAGTTCAGGTGTTGCTTTTAAAGCTGCTTCACTGTTGGTTTTGTGTTTTAAAATGTTGACCCTCTAATTGTTAGTTGACATTAGTGCTGAACATCTATAGTTTACTGTATGTTTATAGATGCAGATTTGATTCAGTCATTCTAACCCTCATTCTGAGTGGTTGTAGTTAAAGGGCAAGTATAAATGGACATCATGTAAAATAACCTGCTTACGTGTCGATTTTAAAGTCCAAACATGTAGCAGTAACCTGCATCCCACTGATGGGTGATCCCAATTGTGCATATACTGACGATTGCTTGTTCAGTTCAATGACAGTCATGACTGTGAACTAACTGGTTTCTGTTTGGGTGCAAGAAATAATTCCTGTATTTATTTCGAAGGGTCTTCTTTCGTTTACTCAATATTAAAAGGTAGCTAGAGTTAGAGACCAGGATAAGAACACCAACAAAAAAATAATTCAACATTTTAAAACAGCCAATTATGGATTTCATGCATTTTCAACCACCTTAGGTAATATTGACAACATGTTTGTTAGCTGCCAGATAATTCAGTATGAAGTAACAGGGCCTTCACACTTCACATGACAACCAGAATTAAATCTCTTACTTTGATAAATTTGTTCCTGACTGTCAGGTCCAACTAGTGGACAAATGGGGACCTTTACATTTTCTAATCACATCTTGCCTATGTTTACAGCTCACTCTATTGACATGGAAGTCCCTTTGTTTAAGGAAGCAAAATAATCTGAGAAATGAAAGTGGGATGAGTGTCAACTTGCAGCATCTTTGCATTAGCAGCAGGATCAGTTCTGTGTTTACTGGGCATTCCAGTCTCATTTTGATAAATATAGTATAATATGATATTGTATTATAATGCTATGATAATACTGAAGAATGTGCTGTAAATGCACCTTATTTTCAGTCACGTGCAAAACGTGCAGTTACTGATAGTTGTATAAGGGACTTTCCGTATTGGTTCCTGACTGGGAAGGACCAGAAGACAAACTCAGCTGTGGCCAAACACATTTACTGATTGTCCAATCATCTGTGTGCATGCGTGTGTGTGTGTCTGCGTGTGTACAGTTTGTGTCGTCTGAGTAAACCGTTTACAGGATATTGAGGTTTAGCGTGTTCTGAAAAAGTGCTTTGGAAATGTAAATACTGCACATTTGTGGTTGGTTTCATACTTTTGCTCTTGTAGAAGAGACAAAACAACTCAACGTTCTGTATAAGTTTGCTACTGTACTTGACATCAGTGCTTTATAAATGTCTCTTTTTACATCTAATGTTGCATCTGTTACTAATGCACTTAGACAAATCATGCTCTTTTATAACTAACACGTTTACTGAAATGTTGAATCTTGTGAAAACGTTGCCGTAATGGAATTATCCAACTCTACCTGCTCTGTTACTTCACCTTTATGTTGGATTGAAGTGAAGTTTTGCTCCTCTCAGTCGTAAAACATTTCCAAAACTTGAATATCATTGAATATTTCACATGGAGATCATTTTGAAACAAAAGATTTTTTACATAATCTCTTTTTGCATGTAAATGTAAAAGGAGTTTTTTTACTTAAATATACTTTAATGTCTATCGTTACCTTGATTGATGCTGTAAGTTTCCCAACTATTGTTCAATTCAGAATTTATTTTGTTTTAAGAAAAAAAAAACACACAGGAAACCTAATTTGCAACTTGGAGAAAATAATATACAGAAGATTTTGACATGAACCTGACTGAGAATGTCTGACTTCCAGCAGGTTGTAAATAAGAGCAGCTTCACTGGTCATTGAATGTTCATGCAGTGTTGTAAAGTTCTGTTTTAGTGAACTTAAATGAAAAAATTACTTTAAATATGCCTTTTTATATACCTGATTGCTTGCTATATCGTGTCTCCTACACTGTCAAAGAGATTCACGTGGTCTTTGGTTTTCATTTGCTTTCCCCACTGTACTGTAGAGTCATTGCACTGTTAGCCTGTAGAAAATGACAGATTAATTTGACAGATTTTAAGCATAATCTCAAATAGAAGATGTTCAAATGTTCTCCCTGTAAAAGGAAGTAGGTAGTAATTCTCTTCACTGTGGAGTAAAGTCACTGTAGCTGATGGTTAAATCTGGAATCTGACATCTGTCCCTGTGCTGCCTCCTCTGTCATGATGGAAAGAGCAGGCTGTGGTTTGTAAAAATGATGAGGTGAAGGAACACTCCTTCATGTCTCACATAGTGGCCTGTTAGGAATTCAAATCCTGCTCTTCCAAAGCTGTTGATGTGAATCTCTGAAAAATGCACTGACTATATTACCCGTGTATGAACATGCCAAACTTTAAAAAACAAATTGATAAGAAAGTCACTGCCTTACTCTAGCTTGAAAAGCTGGGCTTTTGTTGATATGCCAAATCTGAAGGATTTCTGTTTTTGTTCCTGTATATCTAACGTAGTGTTACCATGGACTAAATGTTTGAAGGCTATGAAGATTGTATAGTATGTTCAGTCGTTGTATAGATTGAATTAAAAAAAAAGATGAAAATTGTTTTGTAGCTGGTGATATGTTTATGAAATGGCACAGAGGTCATATAAGTGATGTGTCAAAAGGAAACAAGGACATCCTGTTAAACTGGTAAAATATACTAGTTTTATTTCCCTTTTAAAAATAATAAGTAGGTGGGACTAATTGTCCATCAGTTCTCAGAGTGGAACCACTGTGTTCTCACAGCTTGAGCTCTTTGATCATCGGCTCACCCCGCAGACCGAGGAGGAGGTTGTTTGCCGCCAGGGCAGACATGGCATTACGGGTGGTGTAGGAGGCACTAGCAATATGTGGAAGAATCACTGTGGGAAGAGAGGATTAAAAAAGACAAATTATTGGAAGTGAGAGACAATGGCAGAGCAGAATTGCCCAAGTGGGATATTAAAGAGTAAAATGTGTGATGGACTCACCGCAGTTTTTAAGAGTGAAAAGAGGGTGGGTGGTGGGAAGGGGCTCAGGGACAGTGACATCTAAACCAGCTGCTGCAATCTGCCCGGTGGAGAGCGCCTCATACAGGTCGTCCTGGTTCACTACCCCACCTCTGACACAGGAGAGAGCACACTTACAACACAGGTATAGCTCTCAGTGGACTTTCCTCATTCACAGGCAACAGCTTTACCTGCTGGTGTTGATGAAGATGGAAGTGTTTTTCATCTTGGAGAAGAGGTTCTTGTTGCAGATCTCTTTTGTTTCTGGCGTCAAAGCGCAACACACTGCCAGGAAGTCAGACTGCTTCGCCAGCTCATCGAAGGAGACTACGACCAAAACAGAGACTTCATGTCACATGACACAAACAAGTCTGAGAGCAAACTCATTAATATCTCTAAGATTAGCATGTGGAAGGTCAAAGGAAATGAAGTTATGTGAGTGCTGTAAAACTCAGGTAAACCTCCATTCATTTTATTGACAGTTGGTTTGTGACAGAAAAAGAGAAAAAGCACAGGTTTTACCACAGACGTCAACAGTGTAAATACCAAGTCCCGACGGTGTACCAGGACCATGAACATGGAGCAGCGAAATGGAATTCAGCCATTGTTTATCTGATCACTACCTCCCACATGGGGGTTATGTTTTCAATACTGTCCTTTGGTTTGTTTGTCAGGATTACGCAAAAACCACTGAACAGATTTCCACAAAGCTTGGCCTAAGAAAGAACCCATCAAATTCTAACATGGGTCTGGAATTTGTTTCACTTTTTTTTAACTTTTCCAATTTCCCTGGGAGTAATACACGGGTATCAATGAAAAAATTCATGCACATTTCTGGAACTGATATCTGCGAGTGTGAGCAATTTGGTGGACTGTTGCAGGACTGTTGCAGGACTGTTGCAGGACTGTTGCAGGACTGTTGCAGGACTGTTGGGCCTCATAGGAGTAATACTTGTGCTTTTCCTACCGTGACAAAATTCCTTCTGTGAGACAAAGAAAATGCTGACATCATCAATCTGGTCCTTACCATACTCTGCATTGATCATACTGGCCAGCTCAGGCCTGGGGACCACGTCTGTGTAAATGAACTTCTTTACTTTGAAAGGTGCCAGACGCTCAGCGATAGCAACACCTTGGAGCACAAATACACAGCGGAAGAAGTCTGAGACTGACGGAAATAGCAGTTTGGTTTTGATAAGCCGGTGTACCTGCTGCGTGTAGATGTGTGTTAGACACTGTGCTCACCGATCCTCCCCAGGCCAAGAATACCCACAGTGCTGTTGGCCAACTCGTATCCACACAGCCACAGGGTTCTCCATGTGCCCCAGCCACCTCTGACACAAGTGAGAGAGAGAGGGGTATTTCTTTTTATAACATCTATGAATGTTTGCGTGGATGGGTTTGTCTGTGTGTATTAACATTACGTCTTGGCTTCATGCGTGGCCTCTATGAGCCTCCTGGAGGTCGTGAGCAGCAAAGCTACAGTCAGTTCAGCAACAGAATCTGTCAGAACATCGGGAGTATAACCTATACGGATTCCTCTGGAGAGAAACACAGACATTACACACAGTGCATGTGCCACCAGGTGTTTGCATATTATTGAACTTTTAGGACCTGGAAACACTTTCTTTGGTTTTATCACAACTTTTTAATTGAGATATAATTAATATACACAAGTATACACACAAATCAACACTTTTGAATGGATGTGTGTTAATCGATCACCTTTTCTTCAGCTCCTCCAGAGCGAGATGGTCAAAACCCACTGACATAGTACTAAGAACCTTCAGGTTTGGACCTGCAGGTAAGTATCACACGCACAGAAACACATACATAAATAAAATCACTGTACGTTGCATGAAGGTAATTCAACCAGCTCAGGGAATGTCCTCTGACCTGCGGCGTCCAACAATTCTGCATCAATCTTCTCGGTCAGCACGCACAGCAGTGCATCAACACCTTTGACCTTCTCAAGCAACTCCTGTCTGGGCACAGGGACGTCATCTGAGTCCCACAGCTGGAACTGCACCCTGGGAAAATAGAAGCCATGACTTTTATGCAAAAAAGTGTCTCACATGCTTCAAATCTGTCTGTATTAAAACACAGTCACATGTCCAATCCACCTGCAGATGAGCAGGCGATGAGGGGGCTTTCACAAAGGAAGTTCATTGGTCAGTGGTACAGAAAAATACACACGAGCAAAACCAATGTATGTCAAATGCAGACACAATACACATATATCAGGGATTCTTCACACAGGTACAGCCCTCTCTTCGATATACAGCATTTATCATAGTGCAGGTCCTCTCAGAAATACTGGGACGTAAAGGTAGTGAGATATATTTTCAAATGTGTTGTGGTGAAACACCCCTCAGGTTACATGTCTTATCAGCCCAACCTCAGGGCAAGTGTTACCAGTTCTGTTTACTCAGAGTAAATGATGAACTTTACAAAGCAGACGTTCAAACTGCATAACTCTATCACAGTTAAATGAGCTACAGCAGCCAATTCATTGCAAGAAATGAAGTAACAGGACACTCACTGTCCAGATTCACGCAGGATCTTCAGACCCTCGGGTGGGATCTGTCTGGTGACGTACACCCGTGATAGGGTGGACATCTCCCTCTGCATGTTGCTTGCTAGAGCCAGTGGAGTAATCCGCTGGAGCCGACGCACTGCCATGCGACTGCACCACATTGCCAGGAGAGAATGAATCTGGGGGCAGATGTTGGAGAGATGAAAGTGGTGCTTTGGAGTTTGCCGTCTGATGTGTGCATGAGCATGATTTTGGCTCCAGTTCAGCAGAGGGGTGGTCCCTGTGTGGGTCTCTGACCAATGTGATGAGAGGGAGGGTGTCTCTAAAGTCTGAAGTCGAGAGGTTTTGTCCCAGAGAAAACAAAAACAAATTGACTGACTAAATCTTTGTCCTGAAATGTAAGGTTATTTCTAAACCAAAGGTACACAAACATAACCGAATGACAAACTGTCACACACACATAAATGGTATTTAAGACAGCATGTGTTTGTGATATATAATTGTCAACCTAAATAGGATGTAAATGTTTAACCTGGCTGTTGACCGTTGTTCCTTTGAACACTCTGTCTTGTCTGTCCAGCTGGATCTGGTTCAGAAATCTGTCCCTAACAGTTTATATATATATATATATATTGGCCCCAGCAGGATATACAGTTTTAGAACAGGTGATCATGTGAAAGTGGTTTATTCTCTGAAATGTTAACAGATTTTATTTGGTGTTTAATATTAATACACTTCAGAAATAAATAAATAGGATGAGATAAAACTTTATTGATGCACACACTGGGGATATTCAGCAGCAGGCAGGTCAGAATGAATGCAGAGTATTCACATAAATACACCTTTCACTGTAGTGGTTTGTACAGAGGTGTTATGAAGTAAAGTGCATTGTGATGATAAATACAATTCTGTAAAGTCATGGATGTAAAATAAGAATTTTCACGAGTGAAGTAGTGTGTGACATCGGTCACGTGACCACGGTAACCCGGAAGCAGTCCAGGTTTTAACCAGTCGCAGCCATTCATTCGCTGTAGCTTGTCGCTCATACTGGCAGGTGGCTTCCTATCATTCTTTCTCTTCTTTGAAAACAACATGAACAAGAATTTGATCTCACCGCTAAGATGAAACCGGAAGCGTATTTCCTCTCCGGGCAGTTATTTGTAGCCTAACGTGCGTGTCATCACTTTGAATGAGTGTATGACAAGTGTCCTCCTCCTCGCCACCGGCGCCGGGCAGCGGTGGCACTCCTAGCTAGCTAGCTAACTAGCTAGCAAGCTAGCTGTAGCGAGCTAAACCTTTCCTCAGCACATTTCATAACCAAAGCGGCGGAAGCTAACAGCTAGCATCTTTGACTGTCACAAAACGTCGCCGTGTTAGATCCCGGTTGTCTGTGAAGCTTGTAGCGCGGCTGACAGCTGTCAGGTCAATAACGTGAGTCGGTTAGCCTGTTAGCTAACCGGCAGCGGGGCGTTGGTTGGTAGATCCTAACACTGATTCTGTTTTTGTTTGCCTGACAGGTGTAGTCCCTATCTCTCTGACACTTGGACCCCCCCTCCTCCCCTCCCGGCATGGCTGCAGACTCGATGGAGATTGACGACTCTCTTTACAGGCAAGACTTCCAGGCTCACTCTCTTATTGTTGCTCATGATGCTGCAGATCACGTTGGAGTCAGGACAGGAGGTGACAGTGTTGTGTTGTGCTCCTTCCCCTGCAGCCGCCAGCGATATGTGCTGGGAGACAGTGCTATGCACCAGATGGCCCAGTCGTCAGTCTTTCTCAGTGGAATGGGAGGACTGGGAGTGGAGATAGGTAACCAGCACATATTGTTGCACTGCAGCACTTTAAAAATATTCAACACCACTGTATTCATATAGTTCTTGTAAAGTGATTAACTTGATTTCTGGTTTTACAGCGAAGAATATCGTCCTGGCCGGTGTGAAGGTATGCACCCTCTATTTAAACGTGATTGTCCAACAACTATATAATGTTTTAATTC
This sequence comes from Paralichthys olivaceus, assembly GCF_024713975.1. Taxonomy (NCBI): domain Eukaryota; kingdom Metazoa; phylum Chordata; class Actinopteri; order Pleuronectiformes; family Paralichthyidae; genus Paralichthys; species Paralichthys olivaceus. Next base: position 12,380,773 of record NC_091100.1, on the reverse strand, counting down.
AGAGCTTCTTGAAAATTAGACTCAGCTCAGCCCTGGTGTTAACATCTGTTTTTTGTAAATTGTTAAAAGCTTATTTCACATCAGATATTCATTCATTACCTCCTGAATCTTCTCTTTCTCTCTCTTACTTGCTCTCGCTGTCACACACACAACCACTGTCATCCAACATCTTTATACCGCTTTAAAATAATATCATTTGACCTACATGTGTATTTGCTAATAGAGTGGGGAAGTGAGATTCAATCAAGGTCTTACAGGAGACACATACAATACCAGGTTGAAACAGGCAAACTTGGTGCAGGACGGATGTTATACTAGGTCTGAACAGGACCTTGTCTCACATGTGCTCTGTGTGTGTGTGTACAGGCAGTCACCCTTCATGACACAAAGCAATGTGAGACCTGGGATCTGGGCTCCAACTTCTTTATCCGCAAAGAGGATGTGTTGAACAACAGAAAGAGGTAATGTACAACAGAAATCTGGATAGACTATACTTGCACGCAGAAATATCACACTCTGACTGTGATCTTTATATACTGTTTCTATACTTTATATCTCTGTTTTCTTTGATTGTTTCATAAATGTTTCCATCCATCCTCAGGGTGGAGGCGGTGTGCCCTCGGGTCGCAGAGTTGAACCCCTATGTTCATGTTGACATGTCATCCTCTGCCCTGGATGACAACACTGATCTCAGTTTTCTTAGCAAATATCAGGTAAGACATTGACATTTTAAATGAGTTCTTAGTCAGTCTGTAAAAAAATTTTTCTTGCACTGGAAACACGAATGTCCCAGTGACAAGAAAAAGAATGTAAACTATGTGGAATCACCTTATACATCTAACCACATTCTTTTTTCATTGACTGGACTACAGGTTTATACATTTCATTAGTCTTGTGATTTCCAACCATTGTGAGTGTTTGAATTATGTGTTCAATATGGACAAGAAGAAAACAATGTGTTTAGTTTATTCAAATCTATTTGGTTCATAAAAATAACTTGGATGGAGATTCAGCTGTTTGTAATATATTACACATAGATGGAGACAATAGCAAATGGCTCACTTACTTTTATTTGCCCCTGCATGTGATATGTAATTTTTAAAAATGCTCAACTGCTATAGACCTGAAATGTGGCTGTAAAGTTTGTTGTTTTTATGTAGAACAGAATCTGTAAACAGTTTGGATTCATAAAAGTCTATCTCAGTGGCTCTATGCATCACCTGCTTACTTTATGTGTAGATGTTACATAAGTTTAATTAACATCTGCTTTATGTTCTTGTTCAGACTCTGCTGCAGACTGAAGGTAACATTTAATATCTGTCTGCTCTGCTCTCTCCTGCAGTGTGTGATTATGACCGAAGCCAGGTTGAACCTACAGAAGAGAGTAAATGAGTTCTGCCACTCACAACAACCCCCCATCAGAGTAAGTCTGCATTCATTCCAGTGGTTCGACATCACACAGCATGTGATTATGATGTCATGTGGATGTGGAACACAAAAACAGTCAAATATTTATAACTACCTGTATTAGGGCTGGGCAATTAACCAAAATGTAGTGAAAGAGACATTTATAACCTCTAACCAAGTTAATCTTGCTCATGTCGGTCAATTCGGTTAATACATTCCCCATTACATGCATTCCCAAACTGTCAGGTTTCCATACAGTTAATGTTTCAGAGGAGATCCGGGTATTGTGCCATATTACCCTGCTGGATGTCCTCCCTCCTCACTCCCCTGCTGACCTGCACTCACTGTACACATTTACAGTAAACACCATCACTGATCAGAAGTTATTAGGACACATACAGGAAGTTTATTCTGTTTGTTTGATTCACTCCTGAGTTTATGAAACACATTGGAAAAAAATTATACTCCGGTGGGGGATGGGTGACATAAAATAATTGTTCATTATTTGTAATCAAGGTTAAGGTTGGAAAGAATCATGATATTGATTTGAAGCCATAACTCCCAGCCCTAACCAGTATACTAACCAAACTGTTTTTGTCTTTGCCAGTTCATTGGTTGTGACACATACGGCATCTGTGTGCGGGTGTTTTGCGATTTCGGGGACGAGTTTGAGGTGTCCGATCCCACAGGAGAGGAGCCCAAGGAAATTTTCATCCAAAGTATCAGTCAGGTAGATTTCTGCAACATGGAGATTTGCCATTTTGTTATTCTAAACTCATTGTTACTCTAAACATTTACAAATAAACTCTTGACTCCTGCCCCTTAAGGACAGTCCAGGTGTGGTAACATGCATGGACAACCAACCCCACGGCCTTCAGACCAGCCAGAGTGTTGTTTTCAGAGAGGTCAATGGCATGGTGGAACTCAACGGCACTGCACGACAGGTCTCAGGTATTATGTCAACATTGCAGATAATGATTTCGGTACATTGAAGGTTTTTATAGAGCTTTTTCTGTAATTGTATTATTGTAAATCTATTTTAGCAGCATACCTGAAAAATCAGAGATGCAACCACAGTATGAATACGGTCATTTATTTGTACGGTTCCATTTTGAGTTGTTCCGAGAGAATTGATGAGATATATTCTGTTTAAATGACAAAAGTACAGTGATCTAATCTAAGTCATGTTTGTTTCTTTTTTGGTGTGTGTGTGTTTGTTACCAGTCCTTTCCCCTCATAGTTTTGCAATAGGAGATACATCCCAATTACAACCATATGCACATGGAGGTTTCTTCGTCCTGGTGAAAACCCCTAAGACATACACATTTGTAAGTAGAGTAACATGAGACACAGATATCACAGTCCAACCTGAAAACAAACATGGTGTTTCCAAATGAACATCCTGAGCGCCTTCATATTTCTGTATTTCAGGAAACGATAGAGAGGCAGTTGTGTGATCCTCAGGTCCTGACACCAGACTTCAGTAAACCAGAGGTGAGTGTTTGAAGCTGTTCCTGGGCAGTTAACCCATGGTCAAAACCTTAAGCTTCACATTATATTAAAAAAGTAAAAGAAGCACACGTGTGGGCAGTAACATAATCAGACTTCTTAGTTTATTCTATTCTATTTTTATAATAACCAGCTTATTTAGAGTTGCTAATACAAGTGAAGCCAGAAAAGAGATTACTCATTAATTAAGTCTTATTTTGTTATCCTAGCTGTGTAATATATACTCAAGTTAGCAAATGCCTGTTATTTTTGTCAATTGTTTTCTCATAATCTTTTCTTCCACCTATCAGGCTCCTCTACAGATCCATGCGGCCATGTTGGCTTTGGACACCTTCCAGGAGCAACACAGCAGACTTCCCAACATCGGGTAAATGCAGTATTTCTCTGCTGCTCGCTGTGTACATCCAGTCTGCTGCTATTCTTTCTATACTCCTGCACGGCACCTGAGGATATCACTGGGCCCTGTCTGTGGTTTTCACTGTGTTGAAATGTTTCATGTTCAGTTGTGAGCAGTTTCACTTTGATGCCATCAGGTGTTTACAAGATGCTGAGGTTTTACTGAAGCTAACTGAGGAAGTGAACGCTACTCTGAGGAACAAAGTGAGTCTTCTCTTTTTTTTTTTTTTAATATCCTTGTGCTTTAATTTCCCTTTAATTCCCAGCAGAGATGAACACTCAATCCTTTTCCTTCCTCTTCTCTCCCTCTTTCCTTCCAGGCTCCTGTTAATGCTGAGCTGGTGAGCTGCCTGTCGAGGACGGCGATGGGAACTCTTCCTCCTTTAGCTGCAGCTGTAGGAGGCCTAGCCAGCCAGGAAGCTCTCAAGGCCATCACAGGGAAGTTTGCACCACTACAGCAATGGGTAGGTCACCACAGTAGATCTTATTTTCAAGAGCAAAATGTTCCTTTTAGAGTTCAATAGCACAGTCTATTCCATTTCTATTGCAACACATTTATGGGAACTACTAACTCTAATAGCTTTTGCAAATATTTCTTTTTTATAATTTAACTGTTAACTTTATCTCTGTTTAGTTTTACCTCGATGCCATCGAAGTTGTTAGGCCACTTCAGTCTCTTACTGCAGAGGAGTTCATTCCCAGGGGTGACCGGTATGACGGATTACGAGCTTGCATTGGTGAATCTATGTGTCTTGAACTGCACAAGCTCAGAGTCTTCATGGTAAGACTTTCTCAGCATTTTGATGATATCTATTATGTTGCATGAAGTTGAAGTTTGTGTTTGAGAAAATGTCTTCTCCTTCAGGTCGGCTGTGGTGCCATAGGCTGTGAGATGTTAAAGAACTTTGCTCTGCTTGGGGTTGGATTGGCCAAGTGCTCAGGAGAGGTGTGTATTCGCTCCCATTTTGTTTACTCTCCTCTGTCTTACTGCATCTCAACAATTTACTGAAACTTACTACACTGCCCTTCCTCAGGTTTGCATTACCGACCCGGACCTCATAGAAAAGTCGAACCTCAACAGGCAGTTTCTCTTCAGACCACATCATATACAAGTGAATACACATCCTTTTCCATTTACATGAATCACAGTCTATGCACTCACCATTCTGTAAACACACTCAATCGTACTTGTGTTTCTTCTGTGTCTCAGAAACCGAAGAGTACCACAGCAGCAGAAGCAACTCGCGATATCAACCCCGACCTGCAGGTGGATGCTCATCTCAACAAGGTGTGTCCGGCTACTGACAATATCTACAGTGACTCCTTCTATTCCCGCCTGAACCTGGTGGTCACTGCGCTGGACAACGTGGAGGCCCGGAGATATGTAGACAGGTTGGTCTAAACGATAATGTAGAGTTAGTGAAGTGATGTGCCTCTATATGAAAATTCAAAAAAATGCCTTTAGAGGATAGTGCTATTTAAACATTGGCCCTGCAAGGTCCAAGACGATTTGAAACACTAGGTGGTGTTATGAGCCATGTTGAGTCCATAAAATAAAATATATTTTTTTATGAATGTGATAATAAAATTATATTAAAACCTGCATTAATGTATTTCATCAAACAGTCATATAATTTAGTTCAGAGTTCAAAAACACATTCAAGTGTTCGGTGTGTTCAAGTGTTCTGTTTAAAAACTAAAGTATGTGGTACTTACTGTTATAACTAAGTACTGATGTGTTTCTGCATGTATTTTATTTCAGTCGCTGTGTATCCAATCGGAGACCTCTCCTTGACTCGGGCACCATGGGAACTAAAGGACACACAGAAGTCATTGTGCCAAATTTGACTGAGTCCTACAATAGCCATGTGAGTTTGAAACCATATTTCTGTTCAAACACAGACTTTACTCTAAGTACAATGCTTAAACATGTATCTTCCAGAGAGACCCCCCAGAGGAGGAAATCCCATTCTGCACACTCAAATCTTTCCCTTCTGTCATCGAGCACACCATCCAGTGGGCCAGAGACAAGGTTTGCTTTTCTGACCAAATCCCTCTTTCATTTTCCACGTGATGATTATTTTTTATTTTCGAAGCTGTCTGTCTGTGTACTGTCCTAATTTAGATTTTTATTTCCATGGGTTTACGTAGTTTGAGAATGCATTTGCCCACAAACCCTCCGTGTACAACTTGTTCTGGCAGACCCACTTCTCGGCTGAAGCGGTGCTACAGGTAAGACTTTGTAAATCGTGTTTTTATCATTTATTTAAGATAATCTTTTACTGTAGTACATTCAATAAACACGGAATTGAAAGACCATTTGTTTGTGTGTTTGCAGAGGATGCAGGCAGGGGATAGCCTGGAGGGGTCATTTCAGGTCATTAAGCTCCTAAGCAGACGACCTAGTCAATGGGAACAATGCATTGCTATAGCCCGTCTGAAGTTTGAAAAGTATTTCAAGAGAAAGGTAATAAATCTCTACCTGAAACTACACACTCATAACAATCAAGTGTTGGTGCAACATGATAACTATTGTTCTTTGTCCTTCTTTTCATCCAGGCTCTCCAACTGTTGTACTCTTTCCCCCTGGACACAAGGTTAAAAGATGGAAGTAAGTTTTTATTAAACACATATTTGCCTCTACATTTATTTCACAGCAATTTCATATAACTACAGTATAAAATGTATGTACATACTGAAATCTTTGTCCTCATCCTTAGGTTTGTTTTGGCAATCCCCTAAAAGACCTCCAGCACCCATTGATTTCGATTTGAACGACTCTTTGTGAGTGCTGCATTATTTCATATTACAGTTCAACCCTCTTTTTTATTTTATGTTTCACATCTGAGCTTCTTGTCAAACCCTCCTCTGTTCCCATCAGGCACTTCACCTTCATCATCAGCACTGCTCGGCTTTTTGCAGGGATTTATAACATCCCTTACTCAGAAAAGGTAGGCCATCTACACACACACACAAACACACACACACACACACACACACACACACACACACACACACACACACACACACACACACACACACTTAACCGACTTAGTGACTAAACCTTCTCATCCATCAGGACCTCTCCAAAGAGGCAGTGACCAGGATTCTCTCAGATGTCAAGATTCCTGAGTACAGGCCTTCAGAGAAAGTAAGCTCCTCCACTCTCTGCTGCTTGATTTGTGAATGTAGAGCAAGAAATCCTGAACTTGTTTGTTGTGGATCTTTCCCTCCCAGTGTATAGAGACAGACGAGACGGTAAGGAAGCCTGATCAGACGAAGATGCCTCAAAGCAGTGATGAGGAGAGGGAGGCCATCACACAGCTAGAGCAGGCCATTGCTGCTGATGGCGTCACCCCTGGTACATGAATAAAGAATAATAACTGAATGTACACTGAAGATGGTTGTTATGATTTAAAGATAAATGTATAGTAATATTATTGTAACTCCTGTGTGTTAATCTCTTTGCAGAGAGATTACAGATGCGGCTGCTGCAGTTTGAGAAGGACGATGACAGCAACGGCCACATGGACTATATCACGTCAGCATCTGCGCTCAGAGCGTTGATGTACTCCATCGAGCCGGCCGACAGACTCAAGACCAAACGCATCGCTGGCAAGATCATCCCTGCCATTGCCACGGCAACAGCTGCTGTGGCTGGACTGGTAAGAGAGACACAACACACTTTGTCTGTCTTTTCTTTATAATTCACAGACACGCATGTTTGAGATGTTGCCATCCTGTGTCAATGCTTATCATATGACTATCAGCGTTTTTGTGTATTGTCTGCTCAGACTTCTTATCTTTTATTTTTTGGTGTACTCAGGTGGCTCTCGAGTTAGTCAAGGTGGTTGGAGGCTACGGGTTTGAATTTTTCAAAAACTGCTTCTTTAACCTGGCCATCCCTGTAGTGGTGCTCACCGAGCCTGCACCAGTTAAACGGACACTCATCAGGTAAGAGCTTACGTACACCTCACTGATGCAGCATCACAACAACAACGTTGCAAGCAGGCACCAAGCGCAGGAGTTAACCCTGTTTTTTTATTATCGTCAAGTGCTGACAGTTGTGTGATGTCTTTCCCAGGGATGACATCTACTTCTCCATCTGGGACTGTTGGACTATTTTCGGACATGAGGACTTCACTCTCTCTGACTTGATGAATGCAGTGAGGGTAAGAAACATTACTTACTTTGGTTTACTATAAAAAAGTATGTTTGTATTTTCCCTGAGCTTTTTTAATGTAACTTACCTGTAGTGTCAAATAACACGTTGATGCTTTTTATGATAGGAGAAGTATGGAATTGAACCCATTATGGTTGTCCACGGTGTGAAAATGCTCTATGTGCCTGTGATGCCTGGACACTCAAAGAGACTTAAATTGACGTAAGTTCCTTCCCTGAAAATAATGAAAATTCCCCCTTTATCTTTCAAATGTAGTGTTAGTGCTGGAAATTTATTCAGAAATATATCTGTTGTCTGCAATAAACAGACTGTTTAAACTCTGACTCTCTGCAGGATGCAGAAGCTGATCAAGCCATCAGTGGGCCGCCGCTATGTCGACCTGACCGTGTCATTTGCTCCGGAAGCAGATGGAGACGAAGACCTCCCTGGTCCTCCCGTCAGGTACTACTTCAGCCGCGATGGAGAGACGCCATGACACCTTTCAAAAAGTCGTCCGTAAACCTTTTGTGTCCTTACTTCCCTTCCTGTAAATTGTTGTGCCCCAGTAACCTGGGCCAGGGGTCAAGAGCTTTCCCTCAGGATTGTATCTGGCAAGGGCAAAGCTCCTGGCCCCAGCACAAGCCCACTCCCCCTGTACTTCATGAAGCAAGAAGGAGTCCTGGTCCCAGTTTTTCTAGCCAGTGGAACACGAGACTGCTCGAGTAACACGTACCTGTACCTGTGTACATATATTTTCTCTGTTCTGTTTTCTACTGGTGAAATGCACAGCTCTGCCTGTGTCGATGCCTTAATTGATAAATAACCTCTTTCTGTTTGTGGCAGTGAGTCTGACTAAAAACTATGTTTACAGAAACCTGCATACTCCCGAAATAAAGACCCATGAGTCTCATATCTGTTTTAAATCGGCTCGGACCGCCGGAGCAATGAGGTGGATTTGTAGGCATCATGTCTTCTTCTTCCTCAGAGTCCTCTCCTTGGGTTTGAAAATATTGCTGACCGCAGAATTATCCAGTTGCCGGTCATCTCTCCTCATAGCAACAGGTCAAGCCAGTATTTGTTGTTTTTAAATTCAAGGTTCATCAGGTCAGTGGACAGTGGCGAAACCACCAAAGATACTGATTATCATTGAGTCTGCAGACGATTGTTCTCTTTTCATCATCACATTGAATGCATCATCAAACACATGTATATCACAAGGTATTGGTATTGCTCAAACATTAAAGGGCAACACACACAGCTGCATCTCGATGTGCGTCTTCATCGATGAGCATCAGCGTCTCAGAAAAGCAGCAATTTAATTATATTGCCTCCCAGTCAACTGATGCAGATGATGTGTGGTGCACTTAACAATGAGAGGAAAACCACCTCTAGTTGTAGCTGCTCGTTTTACCTGTTTCATTAGGTAACCACTTCGTTAACACGTTTGGGAAAACCATGTTAAATAATAAAGTTCAATGTTTCACACAGACATGAAAACACATCTGGAATTACACTCCTCTTTTAAAACACCTTTTTTAAGAAAACAAATTCTTTGCTGTTAATGTATTTCTTGCATTTGTTTATGGATGTTTCCATGCCGGGTATTTATTTACTTGTTACTCATTTTTGTCACTTTTTTTGTGTCAAACTGAGCCTGTGTTGAGCTCTGTTGAGTCTTGGTGCACTGGTTAATCAACAGCTGGAGGTGTCCATCGCACACCTCCAGCTGTTGATTAACTGTTTATTTCAGTAGAAGGCTGTGACGAGGATCTTTGAAATGGTCCTCATTGGCCTGTGCAAATTAACAAAGACGTTAATGTAGTTTTGAGTGGATTCATCAAATAATGAAAAGATCCAGTTTCTATAATGAAGTTATCAGACATATTCAAGTCTCTGACCATTACCAGAGGTGGTAAATTTCTCTTGGCAGAAGAAAATGTCTCTCATACTGACAACACTTATTGTGCAGTGAATGTCATAAGTGTAAAACAAAATAGTTCTAATGAGCTACAATGATAATGATGTATGTTCTTGTGACAGACAACTCAATCAATGGTCCAATAAAATGTGAGAATTCAGGATGTCCTCCAGATAAGCGCTGCTCCAAGTCTTTGTTTGAAATTTCGGAGTCGATCGAAAATTATTGAAACTTTTCTGATCTTTTCAAGCGACATTCTCCAGGTCTAATTTCTTACATTAGAGGATTTGCTGCTTTTCTTTGCCATATTACAGTGAACTGAATATTTAATGTAAATGAAAAGAGGCATTTATTCTTTATTTTTTTATTCTATAGACAAAATGACTAAGAAAATAATCAACACATTAATCATTAAAATAACCATTCATTTTTCAATTTATTAAATAACAGAATATCATCTTACATAAAATATCATTTCAAGTATTAATAAATAAAATTTGATTCTTTTCACAAATGTATAATTTTTGACTAAACAAGAGAGTAGAGTTATAAATACATTCAATAGTTCATTTAGAGTTCATAGAGCTAACATGGCTATCTTATATTTTTACATTTCATTACTGTAAGTATGTTGATTAAAAATATTTGAACAGATCATGTTATTTACACACGTCACACAGCTACAGTAACGACATGTTGGTATCAGACATTCAAATATTACAGATCGATGTCCTGCAGGTTCCCCCAGCTGGGTCCCACCTTCACTTTGGCCTTGAGCTTTACGTACAGTTTTACCGCTGACTCCATTTCTCTCTTTACTATCTGAGCGACCTGACAAAGGGTTTGGAAAGAAATCAAGAATTATACGTTGTGGGCATGGAGGTGGCTGGGAGAGCACCGCAACCTGTACCAGAGGATCGATCAGTGCAGGTGAGAGCTGTTAGCTGATTGATCCTCAGGCTTAAAAGGCAGCAGAAGAGCTGCCCAGTGGGACAGACTTCATGAGAGACGTCACGCTGAGACAGAGCTGCAAAGCTGAGGGAGTTTAAGTTTGATTTATGTTTACTGATTTAAAAAAAACAAGTTAAAATGCTGAAAAGCAACAGTTTCGTCTCTGGCTGTGTGTCAGACCCCGGTGGCATGGTCGTTTGCAACATACATAAAGTCTTTTCCAGACTGTGCTGTCCTGTTTGTTAACTTGTCCTTAAAGAGATGTGCAGGAAATGCACTATGTTCAAGAAAAATGGTCATATGATGTCTCTAAGTTTCTTTTTGTAATATACATTTCTGTCTTTTAAAGACACTCAGTTCAATAGCAGGAGAGGAATTGAGTAACTGACAATCCAGTAAATAATTTCCATACCTGTATGAGGTCGTCCTCTGTGGTTTCATAGATGAGCTCATCATGCAGCTGCAGGACAAAGTAGGCTCCTCTTAGGTGAGATGTCCGAGCCCTGCTCTGGTTTCTGGCTGTATAATAGAACAGCATTGACTAGTCAGACGTGATTAGTCTACAGGCTTTCACTGTCTGTATGTGGTGTGAGAATGATGAGTGTGTGTCACCTGAGAGTGTGTGCTGGTGAGACGGCAGAGCAGCAGGATATGTTTTCCTGAGTCTCTTCTGGATGTTCACGGTGGCAAGTTTAACAATGTCTGCTGCTGAACCCTGAACAGTCGTGTTCACTGCCTGACGCTCTGCCTGAGGGAGGGAGCAAGAGAGCAACTGATGTTATGAGCAAATGAAACAAAAGAATCATATGCATTTCTCAGCTTACATAGAAATGTAAGTTGTGGTGGAGCAGCTTGCTTACATGTGCTTTGATGTGCATGTTGGTGTTAGTGATTCCAGGGAGGTATCTCCTGCGGCCCTTCAGAGTCTGAACGTAGCCGTTCTTTACACAGTTCTTCACAGTTTCTTTAAGAAAAGCATTGATGCCTGAAACATAAAAAACAGAACATGGAAGTTTAATGTCTCAACTGCAACAATGTGGGCAGTAATTGTATTAATCGTTCCACAAAATCTGTTTAAGTATTTGTGGATACCCACTTTTTGCAACTACATTTTAAATACACTGTATTCAATACATTCTGTGCCATTAGTTGTACAAGTGTCATTGAAGCAGAAATGGAAATGTGCCTACCTTTGTATCTGGACTTGAAACTCTCTATGTAACAGGCAGCATCATTCTCCTCCACTCCCATTTGTTCCCCCAAAGACTTGGCTCCCATCCCGTAAATTATACCATAACAAATCTGCAAAGACAAACACACATTATGTGTCACACGCTGGTGAGCTTCCCGTCTTAGATGCATATCTGGTTCTCGTCTCTTTCCTGCCTCGTACCTGTTTCGCCTGTTGTCTCAGGTTGTCATTCACCGTCTCTGGGTCGATACTTTTCCACTCAGCAGCGATGCAGCGAAACACATCTGCTCCTCCATTCAGCACCTGGTGAACACAGAGGCTCTGTCGTTTCTTTACCTGCATATCGATGTTTAACATACATTCTTACTATTTGCTTTAAACCACTGACCTGTAGAAGTCGCTGATCCTTGGACAGGTGAGCCAACACTCTCAACTCCAGCTGGGAATAATCTGCTGCTAATATCATTCCTCCTGCAGTGTTGTGCAAAAAGACAAGTTTGACACAACAGACTGAGACTGAAGTTACAGTTCAACACTAGACAATTACATCATTATAGTCACCTGAAAACGGCACAAAGGCGTGTCTCATGCTGACAGAGAAAGTCAGGCCTTGTCCTGCAGCTCCGGCTGTAACTGAAGGCACTGCAGAGCGTCTCTTCTTCCTGTAACAGAACAGTAAAAGCTTTGTAATGAAAATGCATCTAATTCTATCAATTCCAGCAACTGTTAGAAAATGGTTTTTAAAAGACTTGTTTCACTTTACACCTTCGGACTCAACTTGTATGAGTTGGCACTTGTTGAATTTATGACACTGTAATACCTGACTCATATAATTGTATGTGGTATTATGAATATTGGCATTAAAGAGTGGACACATCACGAACAAAGGCTTTTATGTGGTTGCCTCTGATTGTGACTGATCATCACACAAATACATACATTTACTTTTATATTGACATATTCAACTTTTATATAATGTATCTTCTGTAGTGTTTACATGCAACAGCTCAAAATGTAACATTTATGGACTTTTTCTTTCTCAAGCAGACAGATTTTGTGAAAATGATAAGTGAGGAAGGTATGATTAGAATAACAGTTCTTACTGAGAACGTACTGTGGCCCCTGGGTGACCCCAAACCCCCTATTTGAGAACAGCTGGCTGATAGATCATACCCACCCTGGTTTGTTCTGCCGGCCGTTTTGTGAAGGAGGACTCTCCTCCACCACCGTGGGCATGTCGATCTCAAAGTCTTTGGGGACGTTCTGTATGTTGGGCTCAGTGAAGCTCACTCGACCTGACAGCAGAATGAGTTCGGTCACTGCATGTTTTATATTTACTGCAAAATAAAACGTGCTGAACAAAAATAATTCAATTCTATGTGCTTTACCTGTGGCTGTGTGTGTCTGTGCGACGGGGTAGATTCTGTTCATGGCCAGAGTAGGATGATATTGTTTCTCCCTCTGCAGGGGGAACACCACTTTAGTCAGGGCATTAGTGATCCGCCTCCACTCCAGAATCACACCTGGCAACGGGTGCAAGGGGCGAAGTTTCTCCAGAACATCCTGCCAACATATTTTTAATTTAGTTTAAACACAGTGGATGTTTAATCTCCCTGATAATTTTGTGAATGCAAGGTAGTTTCACCTTGGTGGTGCTGAACTGCTTTCCAAGTCGTACTCTGCCACCGGCGCCTCTCCTGGTGTAGCCCAGAGTCTTCTTTCCTTTTGATCCGCCCACGTCACCATTTGGAGGCAGGTGAAGCTCCAAGAACAAAACCTAGCATACATACATTTGACATAACTGAGACTGAATTTGGAGTTTGGTTCCGAAACACTGTTGACATAGAGGAGAAACGTGTCAAACCTGTGCGATGTCGTCGACACTGGTGAGGGAGAAGCTGTGTCCAGCCAGGTTGTACGCCTGAGATTCCAGAGTTGAGAGTTTGGCCTGCATCACGTGTTTTTGTCTCTCACACTCTTCAACACTGAAGCCCACTCCATTCAGTTCCAACAGAGCCAGACACACCTGAGAAGGCATCTCAATGTTCCTGAAGAGATCTGACACATGCAAACAAAACATTAACCCACTGATGTTTGCCACAGCTCTGCCCACTGCTACAATACTGCACGGTTGACAGTCTTTATACCAAGCATGCCGTCTTGCTCCAGCAGCCCGGTGACGTGCTTCATGACAGCATGCACAAGCACGCTCTTGGTCGCTGCCCTGACACGAGGACAATGCGCGTGTGCATTTCCGAGTCCTTCCAGCAAAGGTAGCTCTTCAGGACAGTAGACAGTCACCATGTTGGGCAGAGTCCTCTCCTCACTGCCAGGGTCCATGAGCCAGCATGCGACCTGTGGTGAACATTGTCCTACATAAATAAGACGTCCTTGCGTTGCCATTTCGATGCAAAGTATGCAGAGTACGTAGATCTGCATGTGATTGGACACTGTGTGAGTCCCGTTTTCTCACCTTGGGGTCTTCACAGCTGCCCTCCAAACTGATGCCACAGCTCAGTACTAGCGTCTTGTACACCTGGATGATGTCATAAGTGACAACCACACCCCCACCGAGGTCCTTCGATGGCTGGCTCAGACAAGCCCTCACCTGCTCCAGCCTGTCACTTACTGGCAAATTCTCATCCAGCAGGGGAGGAGCCAGACTGGAGCTCAAACCTGAGCGCAACACAGACAAATTGAATGAAGGGAACGTTTCAATTGGATTGTGTGCAGTTACGTGCGTGTGCGTGCCGATACCTTTGCTCTGCTCTTGCTGCAGAGATATGTAGTATGCGTCTCTTGCTCCCCAGCAGACCGAGAGTCCGATCAGCACCAGCCCATCACTGTTTCTCACTGGAAATCCATTGAGCTTCTGATGAGCTGCTGATGCTGTACAGATGAATACATGCATGGATGAGGGTTGATGATTTCTCTGCGCAGTACTTGGTAGATTAAGTCAATTTGGGGTTTAACACTCTATATCACATTTTACTGCAGCTTAATGTCCCCTCTATGTTTACCTCTATTGTGTTTCCCTCCAATTTCCTCCTCAGGCTGCTCTCTGCGCTCCCTCTTTTCACAGGCCAACGCCAGAGAGTACCGCTCCTTAGTTTTCCACTCTCCGATGAAAGTGTCAAACAGGCACCTGTCACTCGCTACGTCTATGATGGAGAAGGTCCCAGAGTTGAAGGAATTTAGTGATGCATCTTGGGACAGCTGAAGAGTGAAGCCTTCAATCACTGGCGATTCTGAATCAGATGGAGGCTTTGGTCGGGGAGAGGAGGGAGAGGTGTGCTGTGGAGGACGGCTGAGCTTCTGGTCGCTTTGTAGCAGGGGTTTGGTTTTTGAACTTGAGCATTGAACAGACCTCAGCTCTGATTCAGGAAGTGTAGTTAAAGATTTTGTTTTCTCCAGCTGCTGTTTGCGGCTCCTAACTGAATTTGGCTGTTTGGTGTCGGTAGCTTCTGATGGATGATCACTGTTTCCTGAGTGAGATTTACGACATTTTGGGGCTGTCTGTTTCCGTGTGGGAAGGATCAAGGGGGTCGACTGGTTCAGGGGCTTGGTGGTGAGGGGCGACTGGACTGAGGAGGTGGTGAGTTTTACTCTGGGGGTTACCGGTGGTGTTTCCTGGGTGGGGGGAATAAGGTCACCAGCAGATCCGGGTCTCTCTGTGACATTCTCAGTGCCATGTTTGGAAGGTTCGCTCTCAGCATCAGGTTGCACATTCAGCTTTCCTGTGTTTGTGCCAGCTTGTATTGAGGGCTGAGGTGGATCTGGGGTTTCTGTGTCTGCAGCAGCAGTAGCAGTAGCAGCAGCAGCAGCAGCAGCAGTAGCAGCAGCAGCAGCAGCAGCAGCAGTAGCAGCAGTAGCAGCGTGTATTGGGTCTGTGTGGCCTGTAGTGTTTTGGCAGGACTGGTCAGACATACTTGGCCAACGGTCAAAGATCTCTTGTAAATCAGGGCTGCAATAAAGATTTCGTTCAGGTGCATTATCTAAAACTAAAACATTCATGTTTGTTTCCGTCTCTTTCTGTTTTCCACTCTCACCCCCTTGTTTCCCACTTGCTTTATTGTCATTAGTGAACTGTGTGGCTGTGGCCTTGTCAGGTTGTGCCTGTATCGGACCAGGTTCAGAAATTGACTGAACCTGAAACTGTTCCTCTGCATTGGGTTCCTGAGCTCGATGTCGGCCTTCCTCCTCTGTTTGCGTTCTCTCCGTATGCCTGAGTAAGCTCTGCCTCTCCATAAAATGTTCGCCTACAAACAGCGAGTCGCCCCACTCCGACAGGTTAAAGGAGGACTCGCCCCACTGGACTGCCTCCTGCTTTTCAGCCTCCTGGTTGGCGAGGAGCTCACTGCTTCGTCGCTCCTGGGTGGATGGAAGGGGGCGCTCCTGCTCCTGGCCGACAGATTCCTCTTCGTCTGAATGGTGGGAGATGTGGTGTGGGCTCAGACCAGCCAGCAGGGCGCTGTCATACAGGCTGTCGAACAGGAAGCTGCTGCTTCTGTTAGGACTCTCAGAAGCAACCTGATTGGCAGCAGGGACGTTATTATCATCATCATCATCATCATCATCACCACCTTCATTTTTCTCTTCATCCATGTTATCACCACCACCAGGACCAGGAGACACCTGGGAAAACAACAGCATGTCCTTATTAAAGAGGCAAAGCACATGATTATATCGTTTTTCTTATTTGCAGTACATCATAATAATTATTATAATTGATTCTGATGAGTCACCTGGTGGCTGGTGTTTAGGATGAGCTCCATCTGGCTATCTGTAAGAGAGATATTGAATTTGGGACATGGGTTGTCAGGGGCAAGTCTGTTGTCTCCCTCCTCTGTGGCCCCCTTCAGCTCTGCAGCTGTTTCTACCATTCCCTCCTCTTTTGTCTTTTCGGTTTCTAACACCAGATTCCCGTCTTTGAATTG
The DNA here is from genome assembly GCF_024713975.1 of Paralichthys olivaceus. Classification (NCBI taxonomy): domain Eukaryota; kingdom Metazoa; phylum Chordata; class Actinopteri; order Pleuronectiformes; family Paralichthyidae; genus Paralichthys; species Paralichthys olivaceus. The sequence goes on along the minus strand of NC_091100.1, from coordinate 12,364,301 downwards.
GTATGACTGTTGAACAAGAATTCTTTCTGTCTGAGTGTCCAATTCAAAGCTGTCGCCAAAGCTCTCCTCTCCCTTTTCAACATCTCCCGCATACAGCTCCGGGGATGAAAAGTTATCCACCTCTCCGGACTCTACTCTTCTTCGTTTGGCTTCCGGAGCGAATAAAGGAGGATCTGATGTAGCTGCGTTTGTCGGAGTAGAAACTGTGGGAGGAGTTTGTTGCACAGGGTCAGTAGTTTGAGCAGCAGTCGACCGATGGACTGCAGGTCCTGAGGTGTCGGCTGATGTCAGATGGGATGTTGGTGCAGTGTTAGAGTTATCTTGGGGACATTTGTCAGTTTGTATGGAGTGCAGGACTTTGCTCAGAGCCCTTGAGTGCTTCAGTCTACTTTGCTGCACAGGTGAGGCAGCACCCCCTGTGGTGCCGTCTCTTTTTAAAGTGCTTGTGGAAATGGAACGTTGTTCTTCCGCCCAGGATATCGGGGCTCTGAAACGAGGAGGAGGCATTGGAGGAGGCGTGGGCTGAGGATGTGGCAGCGACTGAGGCAGAGGGCTGGACACTATATCCGCCAACTCCTGTGTCAGACTTCTTTCAGGAGCGGGCTGTTTTGTCTGCTGACCCACTGGTCTGGCTGAGACTGTGCCTTCGCTTCCCTCCTCTGATATTTTGTGCTCCTCCTCTTCTTTTTCTGGCCCATCTAGTTTTTCATTTAGATTTTTAGTTGTATTTGCCATGGACATTTTATTTGTCCCTGCTTTCTTTTCAGTTTCTTTGCCATTCTCCGATGGCATCTCATTTTCAGTTTGTCTCATTTCTGGGTCTATTCCATCTTCCTCTCTGTGAACCTCAAACTTTTTGTTTACTTCCTTCTCAGCAGGTTTGGACTTCCCCGGTTCTCTCCAGATTTCACCTTCTGGTTTCTCCTGTTTTCTTTTCTCACCTCTATAATCATCCTCTCTATGTCCGTCAGTATCTCTACTCTTACTTTTCTTGAGTCTGCCGCCCTCCTGGCTTTCTTTATTGTTATTTCTCTGTGCTTCGTGTGACCTGAGATCTGAGCCAGATGAGGTTTCTGATTGGTCATCAGGGCTGTTGACACCAGGAGCTCCAGGAGGAAGTGTGGTCGGGTCCCACTGAACTCCTAGCTTGGCCAGGTCTTCCCGGAGGAGGACCCTCGCCTCAGAAACTATCTCGTTGGCTGCTTCCTGCTCCGTCAGGGCCCGCCCACCTGTCACCCAGACACAGCGAAGGCTCCGTCTCTCCACCGCCTCCATCTCACTTTCATCCACTGCACGTTTGGAGCTGAGGAAAACAGACCACAGACTTTACATTTGGGCATTAGTATGAGGACAAATCTTCACAAAGATGATTATATTTACATTTTACCTTTAAAATAAATAAAGCCATTATTTTATATAGTGGACTATATAGTGATTAGTGAGTAATTTTGGACACAGCCAACAATTCAGTTGTTCAGTCACTTGTTAAGGGATTATGGGACGTATTCTTTAAAAAGTTCCAGCATCTCTACATGTTGTCTTACATTCATCATATTTAAAATGTGTAGTTTTAATTCACAACTTAATCACAGAAAGTGGATGTGTGTTAACTAATAACAGAACCGCTGAGCTATATGTTTTCTCAGCTGACGGCCCTTTTTATGCCTGTGTGTTGTCAAGGGACTACTATTACTACAACAGACACACACGCACCTCTTGAATGGGACTGCATTCCTTAAGGCTTTCTCCACGTCAGCCACAGTAGCCCTGGCTAGTTCAGCGACAGTACAGAGCCCTTGTGCGTAGAGCGCTCTGGCTCGTGTTGCATTCAGGAGGGAGACTCTGACCAGGTCGACCAGCTCCCTCTGGACTCCAAAGCTCAGCCTGGTCTGGTACTGGGACAACAGCAGCTCCATGTTGTGCCAGCCCAGACGCTTGCAGAAAACTGTCACCATACCTGAGGGATAGCACAACATGAACAAGCTTTTTTTAAGCTCAGGTTTTCTTGGGGTATCTTGCTGTGTCTGTGGGTTTATTTAATATAGACTCTCACCCAGACAGGATTGAGCACATTTAAGCACATGCCTACAAAGTCTACATACTCACACCTCATGAACTCTCTCAAGGTAACTTGATGCAATAGACATGAGCACTAATGAACAATGGATACAGTATGTAGCTCTGAAGGAAGTATATCCGTGCAGAAACATCAGCTAATGGAATGAAGTCTGTTCTGTATATACATTATTCTGCTGCTTCCGGCATCAAGTTACTACATTTGTTACTACCCTCCATTTTTATTGTAAACTCTCGGTGTTCTACATGTCCTGTGTTGTAGACTTCAGTGTGTACCTGCATATGTAGAAGCAGACTGCTGGAGAGACTGTAACTGCCCACGATTGCAGTTGTATTTAGAAGCAACTGTTCCCAAAGGCACCTCATTCACCAGATCCTGGAGAACAAGGGTGGTGAAAAACCTGTATAGTGACAACAAAGAGGATGTTAAGGGTAAAAGCACAGTGTGAACAAAAACATCTCTAAAACTAACTGTTTGTCTTTCTGTAGATGCTGTCAGGCGCTCAGTGGTTTGTTTTACTGTCTCTTCCAAAATCCCTTATATAAATTTGAGGTAGTAAAACAGATGATCTTTAAGTAAAAAATATAATGCTCAGTAATTAGTGTCTTGATTAAAGAGCTATTAGATTGCACTAAATTATACTGTGTATTTGTGTTCTTTTGCTCTACCTTGTTTTTTTTGTGTTTTTTCAGTAGTGCACATACTATCTATACACAGTACTGGCTAATATACAATATATATGTATATACTGTATATAACAATACTATTAAGATAAAAATGAGCTTTACCGCTTATGAATTGCCATCTGTCTACGCTGTTTGTCTGTCTTGGCGACAAGTTTGCCGCTGACAGACCGCGCCAGAAAACCTTCCTGGACGCCGACCAGCTCCGCCACTCTTTTCATCGAGGACGAGAGCTGCTCCAACAGACAGAAGAACTGATACCAATCTATGGTCGTCCACTCTGCATACAATGGGGTGATCTGAGGAGTTAGGACCAAGAATCATGTACGATTCTGCTTGTGGGGACAAATTAAATTGGTTTGAGGAGTGGACACTTCTGGTCAAAAGCTAGAATCAAGATTTAGTTAATCTTAGAAATGTAGTGGTGAGGGGTTAAGGGATAATTGGTAGTGAATGAAGTTCAGAGAAAGTTATTAAAGTTGTACCAGATAAAGAATGTGTAAATCATTTTCCAGCACAAAGCCCTTCATAGCACGCTGGAGATCTGCAAATATTCCCAGAGCCTCGGGGGGGGAGAGGGAAGAGGACATGGTGGCAGCGCCGAGTTGAGTAGGACAGTATCGCTCCTCTGGATCTGCAGATACATCACATGATATTCATCAGAGGGTCAGTCTGATTCCCAGAGGTCTATTTTCAACGTGGCATGGTACATAATAAAACAGCACAAGGGCAATTGTGTCCGTACCGTCTCCCTCCTTCTGGATGCTAATAAATTCATTATCCATCAGCCATTCAACACAGGCCTCAATAGCCCCTTTGTTGGTCCCCTCGTCTGATCTGTGTTTGCCGTCACATTTCATGCTGGCAGCCAGAAGAGAACACGAAGCGTACAATGTCACATCCTGTGGAGTGCTGGCTACACCGCCAACAATGATCTGGGATTTGGGATGATATGAAATAGGCATAAAAAAATTAAATCGAAGAGAAACTGACACAAGACAACTATTGTATAAATGATAGTGTTAATGTAAATATCCATCATACCTCCAGGATGGCTCGCAGCATGCTAGTGGTGACACCGTCACCTTCCCTTCTCACCAGACAGCTGCTGATTGGCTGAAGAGCACCTTTGAGGAGAGTAATGCCTTTCTGACGCTCTGCCTCCTTACAAACCAACACACTCTCACCTGAAAGAGGAACAACAAAATGACATCATACCAAGGAAGAGAGCTGTTTTTATTTCATTTTTACAATTGAAATGGGCTCAAATACACAGAAAAGTCTGCTGAGCATGATTTTTTTCTTCTACCCATCACCAGGATAAGAATAAACAAGGGATGAATCCACTTATCTCTTTCGTTTTTTTTCCCTATCTTTACTCCATACCTGTAGTGTCTACTCCTTTCCTCCCTGCTCGTCCTGCCATCTGTTTGTACGTGAGCGGGTCCAACAGGTGTCCATTGAAAGTCGGGGTTCGAATGATCACCCTGCGCGCTGGGAGATTAACTCCTGAAGAGAGGGTAGAGGTGGCGGCCAGGACCCTGACCACGCCCTGACGAAAAGCTCCCTCCAACACATCACGTTCATCGAATGTCAGACCTGCAGAGAGCACACAGCAGGATACAATCACCCTGACATTCAACCCATAGTTTGTTCTTGTCAAAGGGTTCTTATGAGTGTGTTCACCTGCATGGTGGAAGGCCACGCCCCATGGCACAGTTCGCTGGAGGATGGGGTCAAGTCCAGCAGGAGTTCGTCTCAACTGGGCTAAAACATCCACTAGTCCCTCTTGATCCAGACACACTGGTCTGAGGTTAGTGTCACTCTGACCATCTGAAAGAAAGACACTGTGATCTGAATTTAGGACACAAGTCTTTATCCACATCACCTGGATAGTAGACATAAAGTTAAGTTCCCTGTGTGTGTTTTTGGTCACCTCGCTAAACAATATTCGCCAAAGGCAAGACATTACCTCTGCCAAGGAGGTTATGTGGTCCCCTCTGTTTTTTGTTTATTTGAAGGCAAGATTATACTTCAGAGGGCAGATCCAGAATTTAATTTCTCTTTTCTTCAACATGGTTAGGTAGGGCTTTTTGAATAATTCATGAATTATGTGAAAATAGTCAGGCATATTGAGGGGACTGCTATTTATGAGTGTGTGAAATTTGATGTCGATCCAAATAAAAATATGGATCTAGTGAGTTTAAATGTGGTTTCTCAAGGGGACTTTCTGGCCTTGTTGGAAATATGCATTCGTTTTGATTGAATTTACAAATTTCTCATACCAGCGTGTCGAAGGTTGTAGAACTCCCTTGCGATACTGTCGGCTAGTTTCTCACACCAGTTCTTCGAGGGGCAGAACAGCAGCACAGAGCGACCGTCTCTCACCGTCTCATAACACAAGCTCACTATGTGATCGTCATCACCCTTTAGAGCAGGAAAGATTTACAGCACATGATTATATTACTAGTCATGAGAAAGTATGCATCAATAATGATTACACACACACACACACACACACACAGGAGGGGCCCTCCATCTCAATCACCTTAATCTGGAGTGCCGGGGTGAACTGTCGCACCACGGAGAGGCTCTTGTCGTAGATGTTGCAGCCCACTTTGAGATGCTCCTGCAGGGGCACAGGTCTGTAGTCAGTCTGGTAAAGCTCAGCACCTAACCAGCTGGCCAGGAGGGAGAGGTTAGGCAAGGTGGCGCTCATACCTATTATCTGTACACCCTCAGACAAAGACCTGTGGAAGGAGATGCACAGACAGACTTACTGATCTGTTCACAGGATTTATAAACACTGCACAACAAGACAAAGAGTCAAACAGACGGACCCTGTGGTGTTCTGTTTCTGGGCTATGTAGCGGATTTTGGTCAAAAGAAGTTCGAGCAGGTATCCTCTCCCAGAATCCCCGACCATATGCAACTCGTCCACCACCACCATACCTGGAAGCATAAAAACAACATACAACGTCAAACTCATACTTTATGTTCTATATTCATGAACACACACACAGAGATGTTCAGGGTTGCATTAAACAGTTATAGCCTCGAGCAGGATTACGCATAAACTACGGAACCGATTTCATCCAATTTTTGTGGATGGGATGAACCTGGGCCATAAAGTTTTGGCTGATCAAAGAATATTTTTCTTTGTGAAATAAGGTGTTTTTTTCATCACCCGGGAAATTATTCATTGATCCTGATAAACAAAGGTATATTTAGGGAACTGATATCTATGAGCGTGTGATATGTGGTGCAGCATGATTGAATTGAAGGGGACTGCTGGGTTTTGGTGGTATGCGCTTTACTGAGTGCCATTCTAGTTTTTAATTATAGATGAATCTATTGTTTTTTTAATTGATTAGTCCTTTGATCTATAAAAAGGCAAAAAAATGGTGAAAAAACACAAAACACAATGTTTAAGATCTCAAGGTGAAGTCTTCAAAAGACTTGGTTGGACGACCAACAGACACATGTCCAAATGTACTAAAGGTACAGTGAAAGAACACGCACATTTAAATGACTTGAAAGATTGATTAAAAAATAGCTGTAGAAATACATTTTATTTCATTCTACTACTTTTTTCAGCTTTATACACAATTACCACAGATGCAGATTATTACCTAGTAGACCCATACTGTCCTCTTCAATGAGTCTGTTGATCAGAGAGTTGGCTTTTTCTATGGTGCAAACAGCAACATCCAGCGCTGTGAACCCTCCAGCAGCTGAAGTGCTGCCCATGTATCCCTCCACACGAACTCCTGCCTCTTCAAATACACTCTAGAGGTGCAGAGACACACGTCTTTTAGATGGAGATAAACTCACAGACAACATCAGTACATTATTCTGTCCACTTCTCACTTGAAGATAGTGCATCTTCTCTTTAGCCACAGAGACAAAAGGCAAAATGAAGAGAGCTTTTCTTTTCGTCTCCAAAACACGTTTCAACATGAGCAGCTCTGACACCAGAGTTTTTCCAGCACTAGTGGGAGCTGAAAAAGAATAAAAATATAGAGGATAAAGTTGAAAGGAGCTACAAAACTAGAGAAATTAAACTATGAATCCATTTTTTGTAACATTTTCTTACCGGAGTACACCAGGTTACCTCCCTGCAGCACGTGTCCCACAGCGAGGCACTGAGCCTGCCACTCAAACATGCAAGTCACTTTGTGTTTCTGGTAGCGCTCCAGGACGGGTTTAGGCAATCCCCAACTGGATAACTGCAGCATTTCAGCTTGATTCAATGGAGCACACAAGGCAACACCTACAAACACACACACATAACATTCTGCATTTACACATGACATGAAATGACACTGGTGGCAGTTTGAGTTCTGACATCAAGGTCTATTCTGAGAACACATGTTAAGATATAAATATATTTCAGTTAAAATTAGACTGGGCGTATGTCAACCATGAAGGTTTCATGACAGTGCTTAAAATGATTCACCTGGCTGAGGTAAGGTGTCACTGAGAGTACTGAGCTCCAATCCAGTGGGGACTGTGAGCACAGAGGCCGACTGATTCTGTAACGACTGCTGGAGCTTGGCCCTCTTCATGGCAGCTGCGAGGCACGTGGGGCTGAACAAGATGTAGTCTCTGGACACATCAAGAGGGGGGGCAGCGTTCTTACTTGATCCACTTTCCTCTTTAGTAAGAGGAGGGCTCTTTCTTCTGGGCGCACCCTTCTTCCTGTTGAAACACAGAGAGTGAGAGACATTTGCAAACAGCAAAGAATTGAAAGGAAAAAGAAAGAAAACAACAACTGGGTCCAGACTTACTTGCTGGAGCTGCCAGCTCGCTGACTGTCTTTTACTTCTCGACATGGAGGCTCATTAATGTCGGCTGAAGTAGGCACCGGCTGGTCTCTTTCTGGACCCTTCTGAGCACTCTCCGCTTCCTCCAAATCCTCACTGAACAGAAGCTTCTGAGCGAGATCTTTGCACTCAGCCGTCCAACCTGGTCTCTTACTATCAACACTACGCCAACAGACTCTCTCCTGGGCGCTGAGGACTCCGTGGGGTCCCTGACCCGTGGGTACTCTGTCGCTCTCTCGCTTATTGTCTCCAACTGGTGCAAGCGAGTGTTCAGGGCCAAAGGCAGCTGATGATGCCGGCTCCTCATGTGCATCTCTCTCTACTGCTGTTGGATGAGCTGCAGGCTTCACAGGGTCGACGGCGTCCATCACCTGGAGCAACTCTGCATCAAGTGCTAATGTGGATTCTCCCAGTGGGAACACTGCACCTGCACCCTAAGATAGATAATAATACAGGTTAATTGTGATGAGGAATATTTTAAAAATCGATGAGAAACACCTTCTGCTGTAAACTCACCATGAGGCTGGCTGTGCTGTTTGTCCTGTCTGACGGTCTGTCTCCATGCAGAGGCTCCTCGGGCGCATGGAAGCTGAGGAGGAAATATATGTTGGCAGACCCATGAGCACAAACAGAAATGTTGTTTCTATGTCATTGGATAGAAATGAGATGTTAAGGGGGAATAACACTGTGACGTGAAAACTGTGACTCACCCTTTCTTCTTCTTGATCTGGTGCTGACCCATGTAGCTCTTCCTCTTGTGAGGACCCGAGGTGCTCATAGTGAACAAGCTGCGCTGCTTCCAACAGACGTGTGAGAAGCTGGATGTTGATCAACATGACACAGGTTTATAAACTGTGTTAAACAACGTGAATACACTTTCTACTGTTATTTTATACATGAATCATTATTTTGGTCGCTAAGTATAAACATTGTGTTTCTGTTTAGCAGCGCTGAAGCTTCTGAAATCAAAAAGTCCGCTGCTCCGCCCCGGTGTTACACTAAAACAGCTCGACGAAACAAATGCTTAAATGCGATTGTTCCTATGCATACTGCATACTGCATACTACTACTACTACTACTACTAATACTACTACTTCTACTACTACTACTACTACTACTACTATTACAACTACTAATAATAAATGGGTTATAGACTTCATGAACTTTTAATAGTAAAGTATATGGAAAATGATTGACCTTTATTTAGATATAATACATTTATAATCAATTAATAAACTGCCTGTGGTAAATTGTATTTATAGATTAACTGTGAATGACAAAATTCAGTTTTTAAGTTGTCAATAGTAAACTGTAGTTTTAAATTAGGTTTAGTTTTATGAAGTGTTTATAGTATAAGTTGTATGGTCTGTGGTAGAATGTATTTAATTGAGTATACAACTGTTTATTATCATTTAATGTTCTTTAGTTGCATGTAGTATTTATCAGTGTGTGGTAAAAAATGTATTTATAAAGACAGTTTTGAACAGCGTTTTGTAAAATATATTGATAAACACATTAATTGATCCATGTGTTGCAAAAATGTATTGATAAACCCAGGTTTTGATCAGTGTCTGTATATAAAGTTTTGATCAGTGTCTGTATATAAAGGTTTGATCAGTGTCTGTATATAAAGGTTTGATCAGTGTCTGTATATAAAGTTTTGATCAGTGTCTGTATATAAAGGTTTGATCAGTGTCTGTATATAAAGGTTTGATCAGTGTCTGTATATAAAGGTTTGATCAGTGTCTGTATATAAAGTTTTGATCAGTGTCTGTATATAAAGGTTTGATCAGTGTCTGTATATAAAGTTTTGATCAGTGTCTGTATATAAAGGTTTGATCAGTGTCTGTATGTAAAGTTTTGATCAGTGTCTGTATATAAAGGTTTGATCAGTGTCTGTATATAAAGGTTTGATCAGTGTCTGTATATAAAGTTTTGATCAGTGTCTGTATGTAAAGGTTTGATCAGTGTCTGTATGTAAAGGTTTGATCAGTGTCTGTATATAAAGGTTTGATCAGTGTCTGTATATAAAGGTTTGATCAGTGTCTGTATATAAAGGTTTGATCAGTGTCTGTATATAAAGGTTTGATCAGTGTCTGTATATAAAGGTTTGATCAGTGTCTGTATATAAAGTTTTGATCAGTGTCTGTATATAAAGGTTTGATCAGTGTCTGTATATAAAGTTTTGATCAGTGTCTGTATGTAAAGTTTTGATCAGTGTCTGTATATAAAGTTTTGATCAGTGTGGGGTTTAAATATTGATAGACACATTTTTGGTGCTGAAGTGATTGGTTGTGGGCGGGGCCTCTGTCTCGGGCGTGAGCGAGCGGCTGGTGGGCGCGCCCGCTGCGACGTTGCCGAGGCTTCAAGATGGCGGAAGCCCTGACAACTCAGGAGCAGCTGGTAAGGGTCTCTCAGCGGATTTTCTCTCATCTCCCCGCAGTGTTCCGTGTGTACAAATGTCATATTCAGTTTCTCCTGTAACCGGGGATTTTTTCCATATATTTGGTCGGGGCGGTTGTTCCCGGGAACGCTGTGCTGTAGTAAACACGACTGGCCCGTTCGCACCCTGACTTCGGTGTGACTGACAGCAGTTAGCATGTGTGTTAGCACGACGGCGTTGGCTAGCAGCTACTAGCACGTTACCGGCTATGTATCTCGAACAGCAATTCCCTGGACTACCCATCTTTAAACGGACCACTCACTTATGCCCCTATCGCTCCAGTTAACCCGCAGTACATCGTTACACACGGTCCGCCCGATACGCGGTGCTTCAAGTGTCTTTAACCCCACCGTTAGCCATCCAGCCACCACATGTAACCTAGCCGCTAGTCGGTGCTAATAGCTATTGTTGACTTCCAGGGAATTTCCTCGACAGCTATCTTGTCCGACGGTAAAAAGTACATTTAATCAGGTATAGAGGTTAAAAATGACCTGTCTTGAATTCCTAATGTAGTTACGGACTGTGACACAGTGAAGACAGAATAGGATCATGAGGCTCAGCGCGATGAGCCCACCAGCTAGCTATCAGATTTACGGTCGAGAATTCACGGAACTCAGGCTCCGGTTCCTAGCATTGTTGTTGCCACCACTTAGTAGTATAGAGGAGGGCTTGACATTGACAGGAAGCAGCAAATGTAGCACCACGATTCTGGAGCTTACTTCACTTTTATGGTTGCTCGGTCTTCATCCTAAGTTTCACTGATCATCAGGCTGAGTAACGGGACAGGCGCACAATCCCCCACCCCCACTTTTCTCGATTTGTTTCTTGATGGCTAAACATTCCCACACTCAGTCTCCTTAATCGATCCTCTGCCCTGACGCCACTTGGAGGAGAACACATTCGTCTTGCTGATTAGTTGCCTTGTCTTTGTACGATCCCACCACCATGGCTTGCATCTGTATCCAGGCGCTGATGTCCTGTTACTGGTGGAGACATAAAAGTGCAGTATATGTACCACTGTCCTTCATTTACCAGGTTGTCCATGATATAAGGGCGTGATTTAATGGTACCACCTCACTTACCCTGCACCAAATATAAACAATTTATTCCACTTTAAATCCAATTGAATCCTTGTTTTAGAAACGTGATCGACATGTTTTTCTTGTGAAATCTTGTGGTGCATTAATACAACTTACAAGAGATGGTATATTGCTACTATTGGATCAAAGTTTAATACGTGATAAGAAATATACTAAACTTTAGGCGTATTAGTGGCACTACATTGGGCAGTTCCAAATTTAATGGAGTAATCTGTATCTATCTGACTGCAACATGAGTCCAGTCACAACATTGACTCTGGTATGTTCTTAGCACATACAGTAGGTTTGGCAGTATCACAGATTCAGAGTCGCAAATATTTCAGTTGTTATGACTTGTGAAAGGTATGTGTGTAGAATTTTGTGATATCTAGTGTTGAAATTGCATGTTGCAGCTGAACACCCCTCACCTCACCCTCCCAAAAGTGAAAAAGAAACTGTGGTAGCCTTTAGTTTTCATAAAAACTCAAAAGGTGTTTAGTTTGTCCAGTCTGGACTAATGTAAAAAACATGGCGGCCTCTGTAGAGAGGACCCCTTGATGTAAATATAAAGTATTTAAATATAAAGGGCCTTTTCTGGGATAAAGAAAACTACAATTCATACAATTTAGATGGAAATGAACTAGTGAAAACATCATGAGGATTATTCTCCATTGAATATCTGCCAATAGATCCCTTTCACCTAAATCTTACAAACTGGACCTTTAAATGACAAAGTCTATCTATATAATCTGTCTCTATATATATGTATCTATAAAACGTAGGCCTAAGGGAGCAGAGTTCCTACTTCACACAGAAGATGCTATATATTTAATGAATGTGCCTATTGTCATATGTATCCATCATCTAATAACTAAACTGCTCATGAGATGCATCAGGATGACTCACGTCTGCCAAACCACTAACATGGAAACCCTGTATTGGGATTGATTACATTATCCACTTTTTTATTTCCCGTCCTGTGAGAGAGTCCATTCAGGTGTTGTGTGTAGTGGATGAGGTAATCTGTGATACCCATTCATGTGCTCTCCTCCTGCTGGTTTTATATTTGGAGGTGCATTTCACTTGTGCGGAAACAAACAGACTGTTGTCTCCTGGCATTTGAGTGCTCTCATCAACTACATCTTTCAAGGGGACAGTCTGCTTACGTCTGTATCTCAAGTATTACAAACCTGAAGGGGGTGACAGTTGTGTGTCTCTTTCTGTCAGTTGTCCTCATCATCTATCAGTCTTTCTTTCCTGTTTCTCAACTCCCTAAATTCCAAGCTTTCTATTAGTCCCTCCTCCTTTGAGTATTTCTCCTTAAGGTTGCCTGCTCTAACCTCTCCTCTCACACAGACACCTCACCTTTTCTCTTCATCTCCTCCCTCACGTCTGGTCAGGCCGTGGAGGAGTTCCTGAGTGAAGTGCGTAGCAGGGAGCAGCCTCACAGTGCTGGGCTTGTCTCTCAACCTACAGCTGTAAAGTTTCTTATGGCCCGCAAGTTTGACGTCTCCAGAGCTATCGACCTCTTCCAAGCATACAAGGTACAGCATTGTATTTGATTGATGGCACAAGTGAAAAGACTTTATTTCTCATATAAACATGACAAAAGGCTAAAATAGAAATAATCAGTAAAAAAATATGAAATTGTAATTTTTCCAAGCAGTGTTGCAATTACAAGAAATGTCTTCACCACCAAATAAGATCCAGGCTCATCTGCTGATGTGCACAGTATACATATATAATACATTTGTAAAAAAAAAAATAGAAGCAATCAGAGTTGCAGGTACTTGTTTTCATTATTTATAGCTCCCTTTCCCTTTTCAATATTAAAAAATAATCATATTAAAGTGGCATTATTTTCATTGACAGTTAGTTTTCCACCTGACAGTGTAAAGTTTTGTAGCGTGGCTGACGACCCTCCAGGATGTTTTGAAGACTGCACTGTAGCAGTCAAAGCTATGTCCTGTCATAATGCGTCATAACTTGTTATTCAGTGAGACAGTTAGTCCACTGAGGACTCTGAGCAATACATTGTATCATGAACTACATACAATCTATAAACCAATGTAAAATCTCAACAACAAACACTAGTATTGTCGGCCACTGATATTCAAAACACACCTATAACTTGATATTATTCCAACATTTATTGACAAGTCCTTTAACACATAGAGTAGCAAATAAACAATGACAGAATCAAAGTTGTTTTCTTGTGCTGTTTAGTGTTTACCTGCTGACATTGCTGCATCATTTATGTCATGTTCTAGAACACAAGAATCAAGGAGGGCATCTTCAATATCAACCCTGATGAGGAGCCGCTTCGCTCTGAGCTGCTCAATGGCAAATTTACAGTCCTGGTGAGTAATGAAGTCATTTTGAGCCACATAGAGCAAAGAGCTTGAGTTAATCATTTAGCAATTACAACCATGATTACATGACACATGATGCATATAAAATGTAAATAGTGTATCTTTAATCAGAATTTAAAACAACCTCTCACGAATAACATGACAGGGATGCAGACTGAATTTGCATTGGTGTATAATATATGATGGCCTATCATTGTTTCTACCAGCCTGGTCGTGATGCTAAAGGTGCTGCACTAGCACTCTTCACTGCTCGTCTCCATCGGCCAGACGTCACCACCCACAAAGCTGTGCTTCAGGCCATCATCTATCAGCTGGATAAAGCCATAGAGAGGTGATTCCCTAACTCTTAACTATTTGTCATTACAACTTTTTTCCCCCGTCATCACTTAACTTTAGTGTTGTGGTACACCTGTCCCTTCTGTTCTGCAATTAGTCATTTTATTTACTTGTTCTACATTTTTCATTTTTGCAGTTCCAATCTCAGACTTTTTGTTGCTAATTAGTGATGTTAGTTTCCCAGATTAGTGTTAATTTCGTTAACAAAAACATACATACAAAAGCAAAGACAATAAGATGAGAAAGCACCAACATAATTAAAACCAACTGTGACTATGTTAACATGCAACATACTTGATGTAGATGAGATTAAGTATGCAGTTAAAAATGTAGACATTGTTTCAAACAGTGACATAATAAAAAAAAAACCATTTCTCTTGCTGTGTGCTTGAATGATCTTTCTGCTGATTCTGCACAGCAGCAGCAGAACCGTGACTGCATTGAGAACAGTGATAAATCAAGCCTAGCTCTGCACTTACATGTTCTGGCTGTAAGAGATTGGGTAACATACAGAGAACGGAGAAGAAGCTGACAGCAACATAAGGGATTGACATTTGGATCCAATTCAAGTAGAAATCTGTGAGAGAAACCGCGCGTGTGTAGCTTTGTTGAGAGAACCCCTGAGGCTACAGAGTCACTGGAAAGAAAACCACAAACCTGTATAAACATATTAAGATGTACCACACAATAAATGAAACCTGATTTTAAGATGTTAATAACATTACTGCACTTATAAAGCCCCATTAAGACAATCACTAAAGGCAGTGGTTTAACATCTCAACATGGCTTTAGTTTCACTGAAACTCAGAAGCCAAGTGGGCTACGAAGACTGAAAACTGAGCAGGTGTAGGATTTACTGCTGTGTTCTTTTTGATTGTGGCAGGAGAAAATATAAATATTTAAAGAATATATTGGCTTATTCTAAAGTTCATTCAAGTGTATTTTATAAAGTTTTTCTTTGAAGCTCCACCTCTGCTTTTAAATGAAAAATCCTCCTGTTTCCTCTGTAGTGCACAAACTCAAAGAGATGGACTCATATTTATCTACGACATGACCAACTCCAGCTATGGTAACTTTGACTATGAGCTCTGTGTCAAGATCCTCAATTTGCTGAAGGTAAAAATCATCCTCTCTTGCTCTCCTCTGCCTGCCCTCTGGTTTCTAGTGTTAAACTGCCTCTCTCTGTATTTTCCAGGGGGCATTTCCAGCTCGTCTAAAATGTGTCTTTATTGTGTCGTCGCCTCTTTGGTTTCGAGCACCTTTCGCGGTCCTCCGCCTCTTTGTGCGTGAGAAGCTGAGAGAAAGGGTATGTGTGTGTGTCTGACTTCGTCAGGTTTGTCATGATGTTTAATAAGCTTGTTATTTATTTGAATCGTTTTTTTCTTTGCTCTGCAATCACTAGGTGTGCACGGTAAAAGCTCATGAGTTGGCCAGTCACATCCCAGTCTCCTCCCTTCCTGAACACCTTGGTGGGACATCCCAGTACAGCCACGTGGCTTGGATCCAGTCCTGTGTTAATGTTCAAACAAACACTGTTGAGGGTGACACACAAGAACATGACACACATGACTGTGTGGGAAGCCTGCTACGCTCTTACAGCTTGGAGTGCAGCAACACAAACGCAGGTGCTACACTGTCCCACACCCATATAAATACGGAGTTAGGCTCTGAGCTAGCTGTGGCTAACTCTAACTGCTATGATGATAATAATGCTAACCCACACAATCACTGCAGTGTGGTGGAGAGCAGGACTCGAGGCCTAGGCCAGTATCAGCAGAGCCCACATTCTGCTGCCAATAGGCTGCAGGGGAACCACCAACACTGGAACGGCTCAGCTGTGAGCGAAGCCAACTTGGCCGTCAGTGGCTCCAGCCTCAATGCTAACATGAATGGTAGTGGCCGCCAAGCCCCTCCCCAGTCAGACACGCCTCCTGACACACCGCTCTCACAGAAAGGTGATGAAAATGCGGTGGACTGCACCACAACAGACTCAGCCCATAGACCTCAAAATGAGGATGTCAAAGAGGAGGAGGAGGAGGAGGAGGATGAGGAGGAGGATGAGGAAGGGGTGCCTCCATTGCCCCAGAAATCTCTGCCTCGACCGCCCCACCAGCCTTCTTCTCAATCCCCACCCCTGTCTTCATCGTGTGATCCCGACGACGACGACCGCTGCATGGAGCTGTCTGTTCACATGCCGGAGCAGGGAGGCATGATGGTGCATGAGCTTGTGGAACACGTGAAGAGGAGGAAGAAGAAAGGCATCTATCAGGAGTACGAGGAAATCCGCAAGGAGCCACCAGCAGGCACCTTTGACTACTCCAAGTAAGAGATGAAAAATATATTCCATCCAGCAAACTGTCCTTTTAAACTGTCTTTCTGCTCGTTGTTTTCTCTCTCGCTAACAAGGTGTAGGAAAATCTCATGACAGATGCACATCAGCCCAGTATTTCAGTCTGTCACGTTTCTCAACTCTGCTTTCACAGGCAATTATCCAATCAAATAAAGAACAGGTACAGCGACGTTCTTTGCCTGGACCAGTCGAGGGTGCGACTCTGCCAGCTCTCTGATGATGAGGATGAGGTGATCATTTAATCTTCAATCCTTCTCCTGATTCCTGTGTTTGACAGTATCATACATTTTTTAATTGTTTTGAATGAGAGGCCGGTTTTTGACAAGCTGTCACTTTTTAAATGAGCACAATCGTATAATGGTTAATACTATGATCATACAATCCATGAGATTGGCAACAGTATGAATCTCATCTGTAGAATATATGTATGCTGCTCTTGTCTTAATGTTTACTCATTTACTACAAGTAAGTGGCAAAAATAACATTTTATTTTATAGAGAAGTCAGAGATAGTGATGGCCCCACTCTAATAATTTGTGTAGATATGTTGAGCATCCAACAGAAGGCAGTTAGTTTCACTTCATCAATACTGTTTATTTTTGCAGACATCAGATTACATTAATGCCAGTTTCATGGATGGGTACAAGAGAAGCAACGCCTACATTGCAACTCAGGGTGAGCAGCTGTTGAAACACACACTATTTTCTTTATGAAGTCCTTTGTGCTACCTACATGTTTGTACTTAAACTCAACTCAGTACACTCTGATGCTACCAAAGCCTGACAGATTTTCATGTCCCACAGGTCCTTTGCCAAAAACATTTGGCGACTTCTGGCGGATGGTTTGGGAGCAGATGGTACTTATCATTGTCATGACCACCAGGTGAGACTCCTGCCACTCTGATGCCTGAGGTTTACTATGAATTCATCTACGTGAATTAGTCAACCCAATTTATTTGGGGGAGGGGGTTCAATGTGAGAACCCACTTAAAATCCAGATAGTTGATCCATACAGTGTGAAGTAGTGGCAGATTCTAGCTGTGCAAGAAGGCACACAGCATGTTGTGTGAGCTAACACAAAATATGAAGACTCACAAAAATGCACAATGTCTGCTCAGTTTGAGAGATGTACAAAGCATGTCTACATGCACAGGTGGTAGAATAAGCAATGTCACGAGAGGGATTAAATGGCTGTGATATGTGTTGTGTTACTCAGGGTGGTGGAGCGTGGACGTGTCAAGTGTGGTCAGTACTGGCCTCTTGAGGAGGGTAGGACTGAGCAGCATGGGTACTTCCTGGTCAGGAACACACACATCCAGGTGTTCCAGGACTTCAAACTCTCCCTTCTCGAACTCTACAACACACAGGTAAGTCATAACGAGTACCTGAATATCCGTAAACTAGGTCTATTAATGTAACATGATAAAATGGCCCTTAATGTCAGTTTGATGGTTTGGGGGATATTTCAATCTCTAACAAAATAACTTGATATAAATTAATGATTTTAGATTGTGGAATTGCTTTTGTTGGTGGAATGTCTTCATTCATAAGAAAACCATATTGTGTGTTCCAACAAGAATAGTTCACTTTAATATGCTAGTTGATCCTAAAGTCTATCTCTGTTCTTCTTCGACCCTGTCTGACCTTTTGTCAGTCTGGAGAGAGACGGGAGGTGTGTCACTACCTCTACGTCAGCTGGCCAGACTTCGGAGTGCCCAAAAGTGCTTCTGCTATGCTTGACTTCCGCGAGCATGTACTTCAGAGGAGGGACGCTGCAGTTCAGAGCCTGGGATCAAGTTGGACAGGGCCTCCAGGGGGCCCCCCTGTGGTTGTGCACTGCAGTGCTGGCATTGGCCGCACAGGTAAACACATAGGGTGTCAATATTGACAATATGATGGCGTGAATGTTCTTTTTAATTATCCATTAGTGTACATTTCCTTTATAGTTAGAGTAAAATAGTCATTTCTTGTTATACAAACAGAATCTAAACATAGTGTTAGTGTATGGAGCATTTGGCAGAGACACAACTGCAGCAACTTTTTTCAGTGTGACTATATATCTTATTATTGAGCCTGTGCAACTGAAAATTCAGACTGCTCTGAAGGAAAAAAGGTCCCTCTGGTTCTACATAGGTATACCTGACAAGAGTCATGTCAAGAGTCAAGAGCCTGTCAGTAAGTGTAAATAACTGTGTGGGTGTTCATCAAGTAACTCTGTCTTCTCTGTAGGTACATTCTGTACACTAGACATCTGCCTGTCCCGGCTGGAGGACATCGGCACAGTAGATGTCCGTCAGACGGTGCGACGAATGCGTACGCAGAGGGCTTTCAGCATCCAGACCTGGGACCAGTACTACTTCTGCTACACGGCAGTCATCGAGTATGCCCAGCGCCATGGGAAACTGAGCCCGGTGCAGTGGTCTGACTCAGACATAGAGACTGACAGCGAATGAGGGACACATGGAGGTACAACGTGACAGATGGGGTAGCCAACCTTAACTAAAGTCATAGGACCGAACAGTGGAAGAGGAAGATGACTCTTCTGCCATAAGAGAGACAAAGGAGGGAAATCTTGTTTTGGCTCTTGATGTGACGATGCAGACTCCCACAGTTGCGCTTCCTTTCCTGGAGTGGATACATGTTGGAGGTTAAGAAAAGAGATACAGGGAGTGTGTGTTGCATTGCTGATTGAGCAAGCTGTCCTGCCAATTTCCAAGCCCATTTTTATTTAGAAAGCTACAGGGGGACTCGGCCTACCCTGAACCTGTCTTGTTGACAAGAGCGTTGTACAAGTTGTAGCATTTTTATATTGACTTGCACATGAGGAATGACAAACCTGAACTCTACCCCTTGAAGCCCTCCAAACCCCTGTCTGTTTTCCTTTTTTTAATTCATGCTCCTTTTCGACCCTGAACAAGTTGGTGGTCACAGGACAACTGTCAGGGGTACGACAAGGTGAAACTTGAAAACCTTTCTGTTCTTATTTTTTTTTAAAGAGGAAATGGTTCTGCGTGAACAATTGGCCATAAGTGATGGTGTGTGAGCCATTTAGTCCATTTCTGTTTTTCTTATTTTTTCCATTTTCTCTGGTGCATTTTTTACATATGTTTTCATGTTTGTGACTAACTTTTCAAAGCCAAAGTCCTCACCCTGAATGCTTGGATGTACTCCTAGGTGAAATATTATTGACTGAAGCCCATGTATATTCTTGTACCATACATTTATACTTAAGTGTGCATTATAACAACCTCTAAAAGAAGAGCAAAAAAAGCAGTTTAATATAATTGACTTATCCTTGAGAAGAAATATCTATGTAGCGAGCCAGGCTATGACAAAATAATGAAGAGTTCTGGTGTAAAAACTGATATCATAATGCAAATCTGTGATTTGTCAGGTCTAACATCATTTTACTGTTGGAGCGTTCTGTTTGGACGATCTTAAGTAATTTGGCCTTAACTTGATCCACTGCCTCGTCGTTCTCAGACCTAAACCATACCTGTAGCTGTAAACTGTTTTATTCCCCTTTTTGTTCTTCTTCTCGTTAGAATCTCACACCTTTGAAACCACAACTGTTGTGTTTAAATCTCAAGGCGTATTCTTCCTGAGATAATTGTGCCTTCAAGTTTTCCTTAGCTTAACGTCTCGCTAGTATAGTAATAACACCCAAACTATTGCACTGGCATAGTTCACATTTACTATGTGCCACACAGGACACCCACGTTTTGCCTATAGTCCTGTACATAGTACACTACTTAAGAATAACAAACAAGTAGTAGTAAAGGGACTAAGCTCTGGTTTGAGACATGGCTATTCTTTTATCATTTGACCTCAGGGGGTAATTCTAGTGTTTTTTGCCTAGTGTCACAGATCCGTTTCTGGGTTTGCCTCTGGTAAATTATCATTTAAGAAAAAAAAACTATATCAAGTTTATTTTGTATTTTTTACTGTATTGTATCCTACAATATTTATGTCTTTGTAAAACTTCTACAATATTGAAATCAGTGAATGTTGGTACGATGCTACAAAGAAAACAAACCAGTTATTGCATTTGATAAGCTGAACAAATCAGATGGGGAGTGAAATATATTTTTTGTTGTTCACATTGAAACTTTAGTGGAAAAATGTCACTTGCCATTGTATTTTCAGAGCTGACTTGTATAAATGGTGATTGTTTGATTCCAGGACAATATGGGGGTCGGGGTTGCTTTAAAGAGCTTGTGAGACTCTTCAGTAACAGTGGCATGAACGTCTTAATGTCTGGTACCCAATGCCAAGGATATATTAAAAAAAAAAAAAACTATCAAGAAAAAACCCAGCTTGGTGTCAGGAAGTTTAAAACATATTGAGAATGGGTTGAGATTTTTCAGCATGGTCAGAGAGCCTTGAATGTTTTCGGGGTAATGGTGTCCAAACAATTTTGTCAAGACAGATGTGGATATTTCTGGTGAATGTGGACCCTGCATCCCTCAATGCCAAAGGCCCAGGCTCACCCTAAACATGTTCTCCTGTCACACATCCTCAGCAGCCCACTAGCATGGACCTATCAGTGCAGCCTCGCATCCACGAACAGACTCGGGAGCAACACGGGAACATTACTGAAGATTATGTATAGCTACAAAATATGAGAGTGTGTATGTAAAACGAGTTTTGGTCATGCTGTTTTTGATTTGTTCTGTGAGAAACAGAAAATGCAATGTGCATTTGTCATTGTTGTTGAGTTAATGTTTCTTTTTGTGATTTAAGTTCTCGTGATTGAATTCTGGCCTTTTACATGCTGTCAGCCCGGCTGTCCCATTAAAGCAATGGTATTACTATCTTCAACAAGCTGAATTCATCTCTTTGGGACGGAATAGAGTGGTGCATGTGCAGTATGAATATGTACTCTGTGTTTTTAAGTTCTCGAGTGGGTTGTAGCAACACACACAAAACACAGGTAAGATTCTGGTACTGTAGCCAGATGTGGCTGAGGTGCCCCAGTTCATATAGTGGTGCAGTTTGTCATCCTCACTTTTTAAATGTCTTTTGATATCAATTGTTGATCACCACACCATCATTCTCTGAGTTTCTAAGGCTGAATGTGTTTGTGCAGTTTAAAAAGCAAAGATGATCTGGTTCATGGACTATGTGCATCCACAGAGAATTAGGTGCAATCTGTTAGAAGTGGAAATCACAACTCACTGCTGATTCAAACGGGTTTGTTCAGTTGAATTGATTTTGTAGTTAAATCTCTTTAATCTTAGCTCAGCTGTTCAAAAAGATATTTCAGGATGTTTCACAGTAAGTGAGCATGTGACCATTCCTATGGCAACAACATTCACCTCTCATTCAGTCCAAGCTAAAAGATTCAGTTTAATATAAAAGACTAGCCTGTACAAGCTCTGCGCATTAGCTCAGTATCACAGGACCTTGTGTGTCTTTAGAGTATGATTGTGTCTGTTACTTTTACAGTCTCTATGATGCTTTTATTGTGGAAGCAGGACTGATCTGAGAGCACTGCTCACAGTCACCAGTGAGGGGCGCTGTGTTGCTAAAAGCCAATGATTTGTCCATTGACAATTATGACTCATCACAGGCAATCCCATTCATAGATTTGTCCTTGTATAGAAAACACTTCTAGGACCTGGACCGTGGGACCCATCATCTAATATTCCATTTATGTTTGTGTATAATTAATGACTGCAGCCTATTGATTTTGGGTCGTCCGTAACCTTTTATAGGATGATGTCATTTTATTACTCTTCCATGTGACCAAACTGACCAGAAGCTACATAAGGTTCTGATCAGAGTTTATGCCCTGATGTAATTATCAAACCTTTTCAGCATCTTCTAATAGCCCACAGTGGAGGGTTGAAACAACTGCATTGTTTCTGTAACATTTGAAATAACAAAATCCACTGAGTACCACGAGTTATAAATGTTTTATTAAGAATAAATATATAGATTAAGTACATCAGCAAACGTGACCAGTCCAGTTTGAAGTTAAACTGAGAATGAAAACACTCTGGACCTATACATAGTGTACGACTGGGTCTGATTACCTGGTCAGCTAATCTGTCGCAGACCGAGCGACTGAATAATAAACTAATCTCTCTCCAAACAGAACTAGGAGTCCTTTTCACAGCGCTCACTTATTTCCCACACGGAGCTCTGACCTGAAGTGAATTTAATCCTCTTGAGGCGGCATCACCTTCGGATGTGGTTCTTTTGAAATGAGTTGGGGTAGCTTTTCTGTGCACGGGAGCAGGAGGCGCAGCAGACGCCTCTGTAGTAGTTGTAAACGCAGAGTCGGGCTTGAACCACCACCATACAGTTATGATACTGGTCACTGCATGATGGACCTGTGGAGGGAAACAGAAACATAAGAGAGAAATGAATAAGGGAAGCAAAATGAATGTTATTCTTTTCTTTTGTGTCATTCACTCCACTCTTCTGCTCAGAGCCAGTGGTAGGCTGGTTACATTGTGTCTGTATGGAAGCAGAGCCAGAGCTGCTATAAGATTATTTATTGTTAACATCATGTAACATATTCCTAATGTTCTGTGCCATGTTTATGTTGACAGCTTATTCCACAAGACATATCACCACAGTAATGATTAAGACAGTGTAATATTCTTGCTCTTGTCTTTTTTGTGCATTAATAAGTAACTTACTGATCTTTTTAAATAGTTTTTAAACAAATGTACAGTGGCCGAGAGAGCTCAATGCACTGCAAATTTAGAAAACAAATGAACCTGTGAATTTCCATCACCGCTGACAAGTAGCAGACTTCATTAACTTCACAAAGCTTTAAACTATAAAGTGGTTCATCACTTAAGTCTCAACATTTCGTTCACTTATGGAAATTGCAGCACAGTTCTGTATTTGCATGTGTGCACTTTCCTCCTTGTTTCCCCTCGATTCCTCCTGGTCAAAACATCAATCCTTTATCGATACTGCTTATTCTCTGAGGGTCACAAGGGGAGCTGGAGCCAATCCCAGCTGTCACCAGCGTATCTCAGGGATCTGAACTGCAAACCTTTTTGCTGTGAGCCGATGGACATCTTCACCATGGCAACATTCAATGACAGTATCACAGATTCATCCCACCCCAAACAAGTCCTCCCTGACCCTGCTGTGACCTCAGCCACACCGACAGTGGACACAGTGTCAAACTGCTCTTCAGACTCACTTATCTCAGCTTCACAAGGTTGTTTATTGCATTCTTCTCGACTCTCCAGGGTCAAACTGGGGTCGCAGCGGTCGCTCGGGGCGATATTGTCAGCAAGACAGTGGACCTCTCGTACGCGGTAGCCACCGTTACAGGAGCGAGAACACTGAAGTGACAGAGAGGGAGAGGAGCGGCAGACAAACAGTCACAGTAATCTGAGGACACCATCTAGACACTGCAACTGAGGCCATATAAGTACCAATGTTGTTGTATTGTACATAAATATGCTTAACAAAGTATGCTCAGGTTTGCCAAACTAGGATGTCATCATTCTACGGTGTTCACCAAATGTATTAATTAAAGAAATATTTTCTCACGAACCCAATCTGATCATGCAAGCAGCTTCAGTTTTGTGGGCTGAGTCAAATGTCTCAAATACTTGATTGGTTTATTTATATGCAAGACATTAAAACAGAGGTTTGTGCTTGTTTTGTGGGAGGACAGAGAGACTTCTGGGACACTTACCGCGCTCCACTCTGTGACATACCACTGGGCACCACATGGCTTCAGTCTGCAGGTCTGAGCTGTGATTGGCTGAGGCAGATTAGAACATTTCTCCTGGTCCGTGACCTCCATGTGACCGTTGTTGTTGAAAATACAAGCCACGCTCCGGGTCTGCGTGCCATTCCCACACTCTGCAGAACACTTCAGTGACACACACAAAATGCTGCATTCAGTAAATGTTCCTTTTACAGTATCTGTGAGTACTCCATGTTTGTGTGTACGTGAATTACCTGACCCCACGGTCCTGTGTACCACTCCAGACGGTTCTGACATGGGCCCGGGTCACAAGATGTCACCTCCACAGGACGTTCCCCTTCACAGCTGTCCAATGGAAGGTCAGTCACATGGTCCATCAGGCATATTGCTGTCCGGGTTCGATTGCCTCTACCGCACTCTGCAGAGCACTGAGGAGTATCATGCACGTACAAGGTAAATCTGCATCATTTTAAGATTTCAACATGATTTCATTCTCTTTATGCCTATTCACAGCCAGAGATATTATGTTGTCAGGTTGTCCACCCATCTGTTAATACATCTCTCCATCCCATTGTTGTGAACACTACATGTCAAGACCTCCTTCAGGGAATTTCTTCAAATTTGGTACAAACAGTCAGTTGGACTCTTGGATGAACTGTTTAGAATTTGGTGGTTGAAAGTCACTGTGACATTACAAAACCCTCTTTCACCTCTTGAACATTTTATCTGAAGAACACCTCATGAGAATTATGTCAAATTTGGCACAAATGTTCACTTAAACTCATGGATTAAATAATTAGAATTAGATCCAAGGTCATGTTGACCTAACAAAACATTATTTTTGGCCTCTTGAACATATCTCAAATGTGACTTTAATTGTGTGTTACCCGTTGGCTCCAGAGGGAGGTGAACCAGCTGCGTGCACACGCTCCCATGTCACAGTTTTGCAGTGTGTCTGGCTTCAGGTTCATGTTGCACTCCTCATCCTCCTCCACATCACCCTGGTTACTCAGACACACCACCTCCCTGCTGCGCTGACCCACCCCACATGGCACTGAACACTGGGGAGCAGAGGGAGGCGGGTGAGAGGAGGGGAGAATTACATTTTTTTAAACTTTTTAATGATAAATGTTTTTGAAGAGGTGTGTGTGTGTGTTCTCACCGAGCTCCACTCAGATCGAACTTCCCACTGGCTGCATATTTTCAGCTGACAGGTAGACTTGGTCACCGGTTTATCAGACAGCCCGCACAGCTCTGGTGCCACGGTAACCGAGGACTCTGTCCCGTTGGCATGGACGTGAGTGACCTGAAGGCAGATGACCTGTCGGTGCTGAGTGCCGGGCCCACACCTCTTGCTGCATTCCGACCACTCCCCCAAATCCCAGCTGTGAGGCAATCACAGAGAGGAAGAGAGAGGCTGATGGGAATTTAAGAGCAATTGCTATCACCACAAATGAAATGGTTTCATGGTAAAAAATGAGTCAACAATGTCTCTCTTCAAGCAGAGCATGTCCCAGATCTCTTGTCTTCATTTTGACCACAGTTATTGTGTAAGGTCAGATGTAGTCCCAGGAGAAACATGCGTGTTTCAGACTGACAGTTATCATGGATCACTGCCACTGTGGATGAAATATTTAACAGACCAAACATACCAATGATACACTAGCGCCCCGCAACATCCTGGTAACATATAGTGGTTTGTGTGTGTGTGTGTGTGTGTGTGTGTGGATTACTCACTAAGCAGCACAGGGCTGCGTGTTGCAGTCTTCTCCCTGGTTCACCGGTTGAAGTGCAGGGTCACAGAGGTCAACAGGAACAGTCGCCTGTGAATCCTTCTCAACACACTCCAAGAGCACTTGACGCCTTCCTGGCAAGTGCGCACACACACACACATGCACGCACGCACGCACGCATGCACACACACACACACACAAACACACACACAAGAAAAGGACTAAGCAAGTGAATGTGTGTTTTGATTGTATACGTTCACATTTTGACAGACAATGAAATTGCTGTCATTCATAGAATGATGTACGAGGCCTGTGTATTTCTCCAGCAGTCTCTATATTGTGGGTGTTTTACAACTTCTTCTAACAGTTAAAAAACTTCCTGTTGACTGTGTTTATGTCATCTTTGACTCTGTAACATCTTATTATAAATTATTTTTGATTTATTTATGCGGCAATGAGAAGTTTGCAGATCTCAATATACTGTGAAGGTTTGAAATGTTTTTAAAAAGCTACAGATATATATGTAAGTGCTAAATAACCATATGTTCTGTCTTATTATAATGTTTCTTTGTGTTCTGTGTGTTTCTCACCAGTGCCACAGGATGTGCTGCACTCTGTGTGGCCACTCCTCGTCCAGGTATAAGTAGGCTGAAGGTCTGCGTTCATGGTGTGTTCAGTGGGAACCTGGTTGCGATCGGGTGTCTCCTTGGTGATGTCATTGTTGGTCATGTCACCTGGGTGTGTTTTCTCGCCTGAGAGGGATGGATCTACTGTCTCTACAAGAAAGAAGTAATTGGAGGGAGAAAATGGTTACAGACGTATAAGAGAAGAAAGGCCGTCATGGCTATGGCTGATTAGATGTGTTTGAAGACAGTGTGGGTGTCTAAAGGCTGACGTAAATCACAAATATTCTAATTCCTAGCAGGTTTGTTCACATTTGTCAAATATCAAAAATCGTTTTCTCAGTCAGCGTTCAAACAAAAAAATCCTGACTATGAAGTGTGCTGTTGATGTGCACCACTCTGGCAATGCACAAAGGAAACGGATGAGCTGCTTACAGCTGGAATAAATCAAAAATTTGTGGATGTTGGCGAAACGAGCCCAGTAACACCTCAGAAAACAAAGACGTTATTAGATATTTGGAAAGCATAGAAATCTCTCTTTACAGCTTACAATGGCAGAATTGCAGTTCGTGACGTCCAGCGCTGCGCATAATGTTTCGTTCCTTGCTAATGTAAAACATTAAGGCATGTTAATATCTCAAAGCAGAAGAGAATGTTGCATATAAATGATCCAGTGTGAGCATCAAGTGAGAAAATTAACACCCATGTCATTCTTACCAACACTTGGAATCCTCTAACGCCATAACAACTGACGACGCCTGTTTTCAGGAGATCCATTATAATTAAGTAATTATTTGTCAGTGTCGGTGGATACAAATGTTTTCTTTAATTAATGCTAAATATTAGGTAATGATATGAAATATGGCCCAAGTGACCAATTATTCCCTCAGTGTGCACCAGAAGTAAGTTTGGCCGCCCGCCTGCTGTATCGAATGTTATCAAAATCCTAATCAAATTTTCAAAAGGGATAAAGGATACATGTTGGTGTTACTATGACACTGCATGAGGACACAAACAGACGCATCTGTTCTGTGTTACGATCCCAAGGGCAAAAGCAGAATCTGTAGTATGAGAAAACGGCGCTGTGGTCCTTTATGGTCGCGGTAGCAACTTTAGGAGCAGGTTTGGCTGTTTATACGTGTTAGTGTGTGCACTTACCAAGGGGAAGTATACCTGATGGTGCATGTGGTTCAGGAGTGGGTTCTGTGTTTTGTAGAGGTATACTGTATTCATAGTGTACACCAGGACCTGGTTGCTGGTAGATTAACTATGGAAAAGAGATTAGATATATCATGATATCTAGTAATGTCATTTGAAAGCTATTATGTACTTAGTAGAAAGTATTTGCAGCTGTTTTCAACGTGTTTGCATCTCACATAGACGTGCAGGTCCTCAGTGAGCGGCCCAGGGGCAGTGATGGACTCTCCGAGGCGAGAGCGGATTTCATTGGGACGTCGGTACATCAGCTGTGTTCCCACGGCGGTGAAGATCCCAGGCCTGTCAATCACCCAGTTTCCGTTGATAATAGACACTCCAGTTTGGGTCTGCAGAGCTTGAGGAAAATCATCCATCACTGTTTGTCAGGCTAAACAAACATTGTGTGTGTATGTGTGTGTGTGTGTGTGTGAGTGTGTGTGTGTGTGTGTGTGTGTGTGTGTGTGTGTGTGTGTGTGTGTGTGTGGGCTCGTGTCAGTACCCAGATAGTTTCTGCTCTTCACTGTCTCCTGTATGTTAATATTTTGCGCTCCTGCTGGAATCTCGGCAATCTTGTGGTAGCCAACGCGCAGGAAAGTCCGAGAGAAATTCCCCTTCACCACCTTAAACCCCTGCCAACACACACAACACACACTAATGCACACAAAGCCACCCACACAAACACTGTATGCACCCACTCATGGACATGTAGACACTCCTGTGGCACAGTTGCACCGTCACAGGAATGAGTTTCAGCGGTGTAATCATAAATTCCACTGGATCACATCACTGCTCTTTTTTTGCTTCACTCATCCATCCCGCTCTTCAACTCTCTCCCTCTCTGCTCCTGGAAATCCCACCGCTTGTTCCGTCCAGTCCAACAGTTGGTTTGAGTTGGGGAACCTTTCTTGTGTTTCTCTCCATTCCTCCTCTGCATATTTAGCAAGTTTAGAGTTTATTTCTACTATTCTTTTTATGAATAAGCCTCTTGTGCTCCTCTTTTCTTCTGTTTTATTCATTATCTGATATAGCTTGATCTGTTAGCTTTTAGTTATTGAAAAAGACAGACATAATCTACAACAACTGGTGGACTGTCATGCAGCTATTCCTCACTACCACATTTTAATTCGATTTTACTTGTCGTGTGTGTAGGAACAGCATTTGTAAAATGCAAACACAACTCTTTAAAAACATGCACATACTATCAAATTACAGCATTTACACCTTTAAATGACAATGTGGATGTCTTACCTCCAGAGGGGATGCACTGGCTTTGTTATCCCAGGGAAGAGCACCTGAGAGTGGGCAGAAAAGACAAATGAAGAAGAGGGGAGCCAGAGCTCGAAGCTGCCGCGGGGAGCCGAGCTGCTGCCACAATTCAGCCATGGAGAGACTGAGGGAGGACACTCACAAACACACGTACACACACATGTTTAATGGGGGAGTGTGTGTGTGTGTGTGTGTGTGTGTTTGTGAGGTGGGGTTGGCTTGAGGGGTGGGAGGGAAAAGAAAGAGACAAAGGAGAGATGTTGAGAGAAAGTGTTTGAAAAGTGTAGGCACGGTTACTTCAAGTTGAGGTCACTCCCATTTGCACCTCAACTTTGGATGTTGTGACAACTGTGTGTGTGTGAGTGTGTGTGTATATGTGTGTGTGTGTGTGCAGACTGGCCCCTGTATCCTACAGCTCATCCAAAACCAATATCTCTGCCTGTGAATGGTCATGCAAGATTGTGAGGCTTTGGACGCACATCACTCTTGATCTTGCTCTCACTTCTCCACCCTCTTCTTGTTTTTCACTTTATAAGGCTCGTCTTGTTCTCAGTTATTCTTCTTTTCTTCTCTGCAATGATGGAAAAAATGAAGGATAAAAAAAAAGAAAGGAATCAAAATTAAAAATACCACAGTAAGAAAGAGCCTGGATTGAGGATAATCGAAAAAATATGTCTAATCTTTGCACAATTTATTGCATTTTCTCTGTGTCATGGACAAAAGCACATCAGTTACACAGAAAAAGCACAAAACATGAAGAGTACTATTATTCTTTAAATTGTTTAATTTTGCCTTCAACACACAAAGAATGCTGATTTTGTAGTGACTTCATTTCTCCACTGTGCCATGTAGAGGGAAAAAAAAATCAGATTCAGAAATTACTATAAATCCTCTGGCCGGGAATCAAAACCCCACAGTGACACATCCCAACGTCTTCATCGAGAGGGGTTATGGTAATATTTTCATGGACATAAATGATTTGGAGAAGTTCAAACACACATGGGTGCAATATATTCCCCTGGCTGAATGTTTTAGTTCTGGCACAGGAGTGTTTTGAGCCGTGCAAACACACCAATGTAGTGAAGCTCGCCTGGCTCCCCAACTTTCCACTGTTTTATGTTGGGGGAATTAGGAAAGAGGGGGAGTTATAAATATCAGAATCGTCTTTTAACTGCAGCCTAATGTCGCCGTATGGAGAAATGTAGTGGGATGGAGCAGAGACAATATATTTTCCTACCTGTTTTGTGCTTGTGTGAGCAGAAACCGCCGTTAAAGTCTGAAAAAGAACGTCTCCCCCAGCTGATCCACACCGCAGCTGCTCACAACATGGGTGTGAAATTGCCAGGAATGAGATTTTCATGACTTCTATAAGAACCTGAAGTAGTTCTACACGATTGTGTGTGTGCGTGTGGAAGATACTGTATAGGAGTCACATGTGTGGGTGAAGCACCATGATTCAAGTTGACTGTAAACCTGTGAAGCTGAGGATGAAGACGCTTGGCAGCAGAGAGATGATGCCAGCGTGTTGTTTCCTCCTCCTACATGTGTCTGCGTCTCCATGTAAGTGTCTGGCTCTGTGCCCTTTGACCTTTGACCAGTGCACTGATGTGCATGCTGCAGCAGAACCCCATTAAACCTCAAAGCTGCACATCCCATGCAGCCTCTCCTTTTCTTTTTTCTCTCTTCCTCCTCTCTGGCGCACATCCAGATCTAAGACGTCGCCCCCCAAGAGTGAATAGCTGGTAGTCACGGAGCTATGACACAGGCATTCTGGGAGCCTCCAAAAGTCTGTCAGGGAATACTGTGCACGACAGGCGCTGTTCAGGCTTCGATGTCTGTTTTCCACTGTGACAGCTTAATTGCTGCCACGTCTGATCACTCACACACGCTGTGAGTCCCCGAGAGCAGCTGGAAGTGGCACAGCAGCTCCTTAACACATGGATCTGCTCAAACTGTGACATGTACAAGCTCAGGGCCATGAACACAGGCCTGTACACCATAACATTATATTTTACCAATCTGAAAACATACATGTTAATAATATCGCATTTTGTAAAGATGATGGAGCTATTAGATGTTATATCTGGATTTAGCTAAAAAAAAATGTAACTGGCAAACGCTAAGGCCTTCCATGACCAAACCGTCTGTTAAAACCATTGACTGTAACAGAACTTGCCCTCCAAATCATTACAACTGCTTATATTTTTATTCTCGAGCGAACACAAAGTTGAGTTGCATCTTATAAAAGGACCCAGAGGGGGAACACCCACCGGCTGTATGTTCCAGTACATTGAAAATGTGTTTTAATGTGCAGTAAAATTGTGAGATCATACTGATTTGGGAATGAAAAAGCTCTCACTGATAGATTTGTAAAAAACAAAACAAAACATGAAGCCTCAAAACGGTTTTTCAGTTATTTTTCGTGAGAATCGACCATGTGCGACTATTTAAAATGTGTTTTCGTCAGTGTTTCTCTGTATTGTTTATAATTCGGTGTGTGTGTGTGTATGTGTTTGTGTGCGTGCGTGTGTGTGCGTCCTTGCTGGCCACACTAACCACAGAGGAAAAGGAGACAAAATAGTAAAAGACATAAGAATGAACAATACAGTCAACTGAAATCAAGCTCACCACTGAAAATTAAAGATTTGTTTCCCTTACATTCCATCTAAATGTTCCTCTCTTCTCCACTTCCTTCTCTTCCCCTTCTCCTTCCCATTTCTCTTCTCTCCTCTCACTCGCCTTCCCTTCTCTCCTCCTCCAGCTGTGGGTTGTTTGATGTCCCTCTGTCCCGTCCTGGCCAGCTGCCCCAGAAACCAAATGAGGGGTTCTGTCATCCCGCTGACACCTGGTCATCCCCTAACCACTGGTTACTCCCCTAACGACCAACTCCTTCCCTAACGACCATGAGAAACACAGGACGACCACTGATCAATCACGGAAATTCCTCGGCAGCTTTCTGTCCATGTTGGACTTGTGTCAAGATGTGATATTTTCACTCCATAAACATTTTACAGGCTGATGCGTGACTGGCCTTAAAGGCATGATGTCTTGTCGCGGGTCTTCTAACAGACCAGGTGCAGTATGTTGTATGTTGCCAATGCATCTAATGAAAGAACAGTGATCAAGACAGGATGAGTTCATGTGGCTCTTACTGTACATCACGCAAACTTCCACAGAGAGAGAGTGTACACAGTCATTACTGATGGCTGACAGGTAGGCAGGGGTCTATTATAACCCAGTCAGGGTCTCTGTCCTCACCTCTCACTGTTTCCTAATTACAGGCTCAAGACTGGTGCAGGTGAAGACACAACCACACGCATCTCTTGACACCATAAAGGCACCTCTCTGGTCAGCTACTGCGACTGCATACCGACGGGGTCAAGCTGAACAGTTTGCACATTGCGACACACACTTTTCCATCCCTCAGGTTGCGTGTACCTGCACATGATTGCACATGAAAGTACGTTGGCAGGTAAATCTTTCAACTAACCACTACCTTTCAGAAAACTGTTACTGTCCTCATGCAGTGTAGCTCTGTTTGTACAGTGTGTTATTTCATTTTGAAAGCCGCAGTCAAACCCAGGGGTGGTGCTGAGGGTGTACACAAAGGTTTATGAAGTACATGTAATTCAATCGTTCCCGCTTCTCTGTTCTGATTATTTGCTGCTTTTCCTTTTTTACCACAACTTACATGTTCTTGCCTATGCTCAGAGGCAAAGTAAAAGGCCACCCACCCCTCCTATCAAACCAAGACACCCTCGCTAAAATGAGAACAAAAAAACAGTTTGTAGCTTTGCATTGTCGTCATTTTGCATGTTTTTGTGATTGTTTTCGGCCTCACTGTGATTGCCTCGTCTCTTCTTCTTGTCACTTTGCATGACTTGGTGGTCGAGCTAAATCTCTTTGTAGTAATTTTGCTTTTTTTCATGGTGTTTTTTGTCTTGTTGTAGTTGTTTTACTTCTCTTGTTGGTTTAGGTGTCTTTGTGGTTGTTTTGTAGCTGACCCCCAGGGTGACCCCCCCTGACTCCAGGGTTAACAGTAGGCCCGCTCAGTAATCAATCCATGATTGTATACCCAGTGGAGGGATGTAACAAAGTTCAGTTACTTTTTTACTGTAGTTAAGTACATTTGTCTCCACGACATATTTATCAGAAAATATCTGTACTCTGTACTCCTTTCTACTCCGCAATTAGACGCCACCTCCTGCAACGGCAGCATCATGGGTAAGGATATACAGAATATACAGTAGGTACAGTGTAGTTTTGCATTAAGGAATAAGCTACTCTCCCGGAGAACTTTCAACATTTAAAAGAAAGAACATTTGTTTTTACTGATTTAGAAACGTTAGTGTGTTACTTTTACTTCAGTACATTTATGTCTATTTATTTGAATTTGGATATCGCCTACAATCACCGGAGCCAAATCCCTGCATTTAATGCTTTTACTTTCAAGACTTCATCTATATTTTCCTTAAATACAAACATACTTTCATGCAGTACTTTCTAAAGTTTTATACAAGTACTTTATTATTTCCACTTCATCTGAGTACAGACCTTTTGTTTGAATGGCTGCAGTAACTATTATTCACCGCAAGGGCGCGGACGAAGCACCAAACGGAAACCGGAAGTGAAGTCAACGTCAACGTACGAAATTCAAACTTGTGTGAGAAACATTTGTGTCCGAGCTGAGTGTCCTGCTCCCTCTGCTCCTCCTGCTCCGTCTGCTCGTTCGGCTCATGGTTGCTGACGGACTTCGCCTCCAGTTTTCACACTAACTCAGGTAACTTCAGTCAGTCAGCTCGTAGTTTCCCCGGCTTCACTAAGAGCTTGTTGTCTGTAGCTGTGATTCCACTTTTTCCGGTCTGCTCTGCATAGGTTAAGATAGTTAGCTAGTTAGCCAGAGCATGTTGGACAGACTCGGTGCTAACTTTCTAATGTTGATGCTGAACACTAAGATAGTTTTCCCGTTAAGCTTGTTTCAGTGTTTTCAGTGAGTTGAGTGCAAGAACTGCCGCTGCAAGCCCTGTTCTCTGGCCGCAGGAAGTGTTATCGCCGTGCGGCTGAGGACGGGACGATGCCCGTGGAAAGGACCGAGCCCCGCGGGGCTGACGAGCTCCACAGATACTATGAGGTCTATGAGACCATCGGCTCAGGTAACGTCGATAAGAATGATTTGTTTATCGCTCTGACGGTGTCTTATCATCTCCACTGCGAGCTGTGAACCGTGTGTGTGTGCGTGTGTGCGTGTGTGTGTGTGTGTGCGTGTGTGTGTGTGTGTGTGTGTGTGTGTGTGTGTGTGTGTGTGTGTGTGTGTGTGTGTGTGTGTGTGTGTGTTTCAGGAGGCTTTGCTAAAGTCAAGCTGGGTCGACACCTCCTGACCGGAGAGAAGGTTGCCATCAAAATCATGAATAAGAAAGATTTGGGGGTAAGTCAGAAAGAGGCAGTTTTATCCAGCAAAGTCTAAAAGTACGGACTCTGAATTTTAGATCACTTCTGAAAGAGCAGATGGAGGCTTTATTTTCTTCTTTCTCTAACCAGCAGCTGGAAGACATGTTTGTCTTTCAAGAGAAGGATTTCTCTTATTCATTTTCTTTTAAACAAGTCAATGTTTTTTAGATTTACTTGCTATTGACACTTTTTTAATTTGTTTTTGATCTAATCTTCTTTTCTACCACAAAATTGGGAAGGTTGCTCATCTTCAAGGAGGTCTTCATAACACAATAGTACAAAAACAAACTATTTAAAATTCACTCCATAGAGGACAGGCAGAATACACCAGACATAAACATCAATGTTTTGAAGATGTAAGCCATAAAAAGCTGTTTTCAGACAGGAACTCCAGAAACGTGCACATTTGTCTTTCACATTTAAGTAACGCAGCAGCAAAGTGTCTGGACACGTTCACAATAACATCAGGAAAATGCTCAGATTCATTCAGGTGAGGGATGGCACCTGGGTAGAGCATGCAGGAGGCAGGGCATGATGTATAGTGCCTGAAGTCAAGACGTTTTGTTTACAGCCCAGGCATTTGCGTTCTCACATACTCTGGGAAAATTCAGGGAAATGTCCAAACTTCAGTGGATTTTGGAAACCACCCATAGGTACATGTAAGAATAAAGAGAAAACAATTTGTCATCTCTCTCCCCAGGATGATCTGCCGCGTGTGAAGGTGGAGATTGAGGCCATGAAGAACCTGAGTCACCAGCATGTGTGTCGTCTTTACCAGGTCATAGAGACTTCTACACAGATCTTCATGGTGCTGGAGGTAAGCACACAATATTACACAATGCAAACAGATAATAGGTTTGAGTGTGTGTGATAGTGTCATGTTCAGTCATTTGGCTCCTTTGTGTCCCTCTCTTCTTACCCTCTTCTCTCAGTACTGCCCAGGTGGAGAGTTGTTTGATTACATCATAGCAAAGGACCGTCTGACAGAGGAGGAGACCAGGGTGTTCTTCAGACAGATAGTGTCAGCGATGGCTTACGTCCATAGTCAGGGATATGCACACCGAGATCTCAAACCGGTAAAAACCACCACTGTCTGACCGAATGTGCAGCAAATTGTATCGAGTTATCTGCTTTTTTTATATGATTTTAATGGCTGCTGCAATATTTTTCTCCTTGAACTATAGGAAAACTTGTTGATTGATGAAAACCACAATTTGAAGCTCATAGACTTTGGTCTTTGTGCCAAACCTAAGGTAAAACATCACACTTCCTGTCTTACTCTGTGTATATCAAACATATTTAGCCTGTGAACTATTTAGACCTGTAATATGAAATGAATGGAAGAAGTACAAAATTATTAGAGTTGGCCTGATTCATTAGTAACTGATCATTAACATCTGATATTCTTTCTGGTTAGTTTGATCAGTGGGCTTTGAAAGTTGATCAGAGGACTCATTACTTGTGAGACAGTTTCTGTTCATGTTACTAAAATGGCCTCACTGGTCTGGCAGTTTCAAAACAGTTCCACACCACAAACCTCAACAGACATTTTGAAAGATAATCAAGTAATGAAATATGATTCTTTTAAAGCCAGCTGGCAGTAAGGCAGCAAGAGATTGGAACTGTTTGGCAACTCCATTGCCACTCAGAATTTAATTTGGCAAACCCTGTATCAGTCCTGTCACAGGTTGATAGAGTGAGTGGTAACAAAGCTATCCAGGGTGCAACTGGGTGCTGATACCCGAGGCCATACACAGTTCTTAGAGTCAGACTGATATTGATCACCTGATTTTTAGTAGTCCACATTGGTCTATCACAGTTAAATTGGTTGCTGTCCAATGTGCACCACTGAAAATGATTTTACAGAATGCAATACAGAGAGGGCCGTTGCTTGGGTTGATTTTGATATGGTGTCATCACATAGTTTGTCCACCAGGGGGTGCTCTGATTCTCTTTATTTACAATACACAGCAGCATCTGTAGCACGTGCATATATACATGTGTATATATATATGAACGATATATATATTATATATTTATTAATAATAATTAATTTTTTTCAATTCCTAAAATCTGCATTGGCCCCATCTGCAGTATCAGTCTGGTTCTGATACACATTAAAGAATACAAACCCAGTATGCGCATGCATTTGTGTGATCGGACTATCCGGTGGTTGTCTCTCTCTTAGGGAGGTCTAAGTTATGAGCTGATGACGTGTTGTGGGAGCCCTGCCTACGCTGCCCCTGAACTCATCCAGGGAAAAGCGTATATCGGCTCAGAGGTAAGAGAGGTCCACTGTGTGCTATTTATAACTTTTAGAACCATTGGGGTGGCATTTTCAAGATTTGCCCTTATTTAAACCCACAACACTTAATTTTTTTCACTTAGGCTGTTGCCTGTTCCACAATTCTGCTTTTTCATGGTGTCTTGAGCATATTCACTGGTGCATGACTCTGTGCAACTGAGCTGTGAAATCCTGGCTGTATCACTTAAAGTTGGAATATTGCTGTGTGATGTGTAACCTCCAGGCTGATGTTTGGAGTATGGGGGTGCTGCTGTTCGCTCTGCTCTGTGGATACCTGCCTTTCGATGACGAAAACTGCATGGTCCTCTACAGGAAGATAATGGTAAGTGAGCTGCTGTTGGTGACATTTTACATTCTTTGTATAAAAATTATACAAAATTATTGCATTGCTGCTAAATATTTGGAGGTAATCACTATAATTGTTTTTATATTGTATTGTATTATATTACCACTTAAAGGAATCCTTAAATTGGGGAAACTTTTATGTTTATGATGTATTTCTGTTTCATAATGTGGTTGTTTATGTGTTTAATCTTCAGAGAGGTAAATACGATAACCCACGGTGGCTCTCTCCAGGTAGTGTCCTCCTCCTCAACCAGATGATGCAGGTAAATCCTTTGGTTATTCAGTTTCCGCTTATCTATTTTTATTTATTGTCCTCTCATGAGGCTTCATGGTCTCCACTGTTTTTCACAGTTAAACTCAATCCATGTCTGATCCTGTAAAAGCCAGAGAGAAAACGAACGTTCTGCCAACAACACCGACCCAGACTCAAATATAATTTCAACATTTTTATCAGAATCTGACTGGAAAACCAGGACAGGCTCAGATCAGTCCTCCATTATTTAATCATGACTTTAAAATTACATAACATAAAATTCTGATTGCAGAATACCACACAGTATTGTCCTAATAACCCATCAGAGGCAGTAACGCAGTTTGTTGCATCACTACTTGTGTAAACAGAGTTTGTAAATAATCCACTAAAGCTGGGACAACTTTAAGAATTATTTGCATTAACTTTCAAAGCTTCGTTTACCTCAACATGATTTATTTTTTCAGTTTTGCTGACTTTTGCATCATTTAATGATAGACCACTGGATTTGATCTGCTTGAATTTAAATTAAACTTGGAAAGAAATTGGGATTTTCAGAAACATCGGGCTGCTTGAGTGTGTATTATGTTGCAAATTCAGTTGTAGTTTCTGTGTGTGTCCTGTAGGTGGACCCCAAGCGGCGTGTTACTGTTCGCCATCTGCTGGACCATCCCTGGGTGCTGAAAGACTACAACAGCCCTGTGGAGTGGTTCAGCAGGCAGCCGGTACGCTCACACAAACACACACATATATGCTGTGTAATAAATCTATATTTTCACATTAATACAAAAGAAATGCACAATAACAAACACTTCAGTATCTGATTCTGTTTGTGAGTTTATTTCTCTCCAATTAGCTCCAGTCACAGCAGAAGTACTTTTCCATAAAACAGCACCACAATCCTCAACAGAAAATATATAATACATTCTTTTTTGAGAACTGTTCTTCTAGTTTTCACACATTTAAAGAACGTGTCTGTCTCGTACTTTCAGTGATCAGTTTGTGTTCTGTTTGTAGCTTGGTCACATAGATGAGGACTGCATCACTGAGATGGCAGTCAACATGAAGCGATCGAGAGAGAGCACCACAGCACTGGTGACGGAGGTGTGTGCCACTATGTTCGCACAATTTAATGTTGACAATGACGTTTATTATGCTGGTCAGATCTCCGTCAACTCATTATGTGTTTATATATAGAAATTCAAAAATTTGGACGTCGTGTCAACATGATATTTTACCTTGTTTTCATACATGTTGACCCCCCACAGTGGCGGTATGACCATACCACAGCCACCTACCTGCTGCTGCTGTCGAAGAAACAGAGGGGAAAACCTGTCCGTCTGCGCCCTGAACCAACTGTCTGCGAGGACTCCTGCTCTCCCTCACAACAGGGACTACAGGTCAGACTCAGGACCACAATTCTCTGCTGTGTGCCCTGCGTTTTACCCACTCTTTACCATTACATTACAGTTTATTTAGCTGAAGCTTTTATCCAAAGCGTCTTTCAATAAGTGTCAAATGTTTTCCTCCTGTTTTCTCCATTTCTGATTTCCTGTCTTTCTTTCAGACAAGGGAAGCTCTTCATTATAGCGAGGATGAAGATGCTGTGATTGTGGGTTCTTTGGATTTTGGCTCGGAGTACATTGATGACTGTCCCTGGCTGTCAGTCAAAAAACACACACCCCAGGGGGTCAGAGGGCAACCAGACGGATGTGCAAGCAACAAGGTGTGTGAGAGTTATATGTTTTTGACTTGTGTCCTAATCAGGGAAGGCTCAGAAAAAGGAGCATGTTTGGATAAAAACCTCTCTGTTGGGCCATGTTTAATAAGTCTTCTGGAAAAAAAAACTCATGCCACATTTCTTCCTCCTAAAGAGACTGGCATCTCCATCAGTGGAGAGAAGATGTGCTTACAGCCCGACTCCAGAGAGGGGGCGGACAACCACGCAGCACCGCCAGGAGAGGAGGGACAGAGAACTAGAGCAAACCACTGAGAACAAGGAGAATATTGCTGTTCAAGAGAAAGTTGTTGACATTTTTGTGTTGCCTCCTCCTCGAACCCCAGTGTCCAGTAGGAAGAATGCACGCCACAAGAATGTGTTGACCACGCCCAATCAAAATACTAACGTCAATAGCAGCAAAAACAACGCCCTCACACCTAAAGGTAAAAAGAATCTCTTGGTTACTCAACAAATGGCTGTAGTCTCAGTTTAAAATGCAATTTGTGTTTGTGCTGTAATTGTTTTTGTTCCAAACCAAAAAAAAGCTTTAAGACCAATCTCCATTAGATTATTAGCTTCAGCCAATTGGCCCTCTGCACAATGGCCTGTTTCATTTATCTGTCCCTCTCCCCGTCTCATGCAGCTCTCATAATCACAAGTGCCACATCCACATGCCACACATTTGCAAGTAAATTGTCTTCTGGTAATAAACTCATTTATTGGACCTGTTTTTATCCCAAAGCCACTCATATTTCTATGATTTAGCTGTCATTACGCCACTGTGAATGGACAACACACGCACACACTTATCACTGTCAACTCAAAGGTGAGGTTATTATCAGAAAAGCTAATTCTATTCACTTATCTGTAAATGAAGGACACTAATATGAATGGAGAATCATTAAAGTCTTAATTATTTGTCAAGGTGAGTCCTCTGCTCAGATGTCCAGCCTCATTAGTTTCCACTATAAACTCAACCACCACCGAGCTAACGCTCCACCACAGACCTCTTTGGTGTTAAAGTGTCCCGGCTCGGTCCTGCTCTCTTTACAGTCGCCTGTTCTGGCGCAGCATGTCTACAGCACAGACATGCTGCCTCTGACATACTTGTCCACACATGCGAGCACAGTGGTCTGTCCCCAGGCGTGTGCTGTGACAGGTGTAGCTGTCTCTTTCCTCTGCTCACTGCCCCTCGTGGGCTGTAGTGACATGTGTTCTCCTGCCACTAAAGCCTACCTGTGAGTGTGTGTGTGTGTGTGTACTTGTATACTTGTGAGAACCATTTTGAGCATAGAGCTTACGGAGTGAAGACATTTTTGGCAAGTGGGGACATTTTGGCTTGTCCTCACTATTTAAATTGCTTGTTTTAGGTTTAATACTTGGGTTTATGTTAGTGTTAAGGTCAGGATTTAGTTATGATGGTTAAGGTAAGGGGCTGGCAAATCCATTATGAGTGTCCTCAATAAGATAGAAGTGTGTGTGTGTGTCAGACTAGTTATGTTTGTGTACACCAAAGTCTTTGTGTCCACTACTCCAGAGTGAAAGTCAGTTAGTTCCATGCATACAATCAAAGAGCTGCAATCATGACTTTGTACATTTAATCCAAATCCTATACAGTTTCCCCTTTTTTATTTCCTCTCAGGAGTTGCTGAGCTTGTTTAAATCATTTGTGTTCCTTTGCGTCTTGTAGATGGAGGCAGTGGCTCTAAAGAACACACCAAGAAGAGAACAGCCGAGAACAAGGAGCCTGCAAACATTGAAATATTGGCTTTCAGTCCTGAGAGAAGGTGAGAGACCTGAGGGATGGGTGAGGCTGAGAGGAGAAAGAAAGGGGGAGGAAGTGTATGAGCACAGTGTAAAGCCTAAATCTCAGGGAAGACTGAAGTTCACACATCTGTGGTTACTGGATATTTTATGGTGGCCCATGGGCTGCACAGACTGAACCAAAATTGTTATTCCAAACCTAAATGCATGTCCATCAACAGCACGACTCACTGATAAGACAGTTTGAATCACTTAAATTATGTCAAGAACCAGACAGAAATGCTACGGGGCACAAGAATGAAAAGTTACTGTTTTGATGTCTAAGGTTTTTGAAAGAATATGTGAGCTTCTGTCAGGGACAGGTGAGAGCAACTTGGATCAGATGTCAACCGGGAGCGATTACATGCCTCCTTTTGCTCGGCAGGTCTCGGTCTTTGGACATGGCAGTTACAGGAGACAGCGGAAAGAAGAAGAGAGGAGGGAAGGTGTTTGGTTCTCTGGAGAGAGGTCTGGATAAGGTGATCACCATGCTCACTCCCAGCAAGAGACGAGCCCTGCGGGACGGCCCTCGCAAGATCAAGGTAGGCAGGAAGACTGAGTCACCTGTGCTTTGTCGCACGTAAGCACAGTGCTACAGACAGTTATGGTCTCCATAGATTCATTGATAAGACGATGAGTCGAAGGAAAAATGTTTCAAACTGCCTTTGACAACATTAAATCTTGAAATTGAGCAATATTTAAAAAAGTTTTCATTTATAATGGTTTAAAACAGAAGTGTAAATCCTCAAAACTGGAACCAGATAAAGTTTTTTTGTTTTTTTTTTGGTAAATGACTTAAATACAAATATTTAAATCATTTTTACATTACGAGGCAACGTTGTTGATCAGTGTGTGTGTTCCTGTAGGCACAATACAACGTGACTTTGACGAGTCAAACGAACCCGGACCAGGTACTTAATCAGATCCTCTCCATCCTGCCGGAGAAAAACGTTGACTTCACACAGAAAGGGTAAGAGCACAAACCTTCTATCGGTTAACTTGTATTTCCCCTTTATTTTCTGACCAGACGACTCAGTTTTCAAATCCTAATGTTTCTGGGTGTTTTATTGCCTTACATTCAGATATACGCTCAAGTGTCAGACCTGGGGCGACTTTGGGAAGGTGACGATGGCATTTGAGTTGGAGGTGTGCCTACTGCAGAGGCCAGAGGTGGTCGGGGTCCGCCGCCAGAGGCTGAAAGGAGACGCTTGGGTCTACAAGCACCTGGTTGAGGACATCCTCTCCGCATACAGGATTTAAAAGCACTTTTCACTTCCTATCCAAGTCAATAGACTGACCCTCTGTCAGCAATTACACGTCTGTCTTATGTAAATACTCTTAGCCTTAATGATCAGTCCTTATTATTTTTCATGAATATTAAAAATTCTCCTTAGGCCAGTCTGCAATCTCCAGAATATGTGTTACATTGAATTTATGAGAATTGCATGTCAAGATCCTTTATACTGTTTCTTGTTTTATGTAGAATATTGTTGTTTTACTATCAGGCTAAATAGGATCCATGTCAACCCTCTTGAGGTGTGTGTGCGTGTGTGTGTTTGCACGTCTGTGCGTGTGTGTGTGTGTAATGTATTTACAGTTTACCTTCTGGCTTCTTATTACCATATTTATGTCATGATGTTATTCTTCCCTGTAGGTGTAAAACTTGATTTAATAACATAAATGAGCTGAGCATTACTAATTTACTGTCATTGTTTTTTATGTATGTTTACATTTCCTCCATCATGATGTTTTTACGTGGTTCTATGAAGTGTCTGATTTTATTACCTGTCCAGGTGTTTCATGTTTTCTTGTCTGTCACGTCGTGTCTGTAAGATTTTCTACTGACAATGTAAAGGGAGCAAAATAAATGATTTCTGCTGAGTGTAACGTGTCTGTGTGTGTGGAGA
Source organism: Paralichthys olivaceus (assembly GCF_024713975.1). Classification (NCBI taxonomy): domain Eukaryota; kingdom Metazoa; phylum Chordata; class Actinopteri; order Pleuronectiformes; family Paralichthyidae; genus Paralichthys; species Paralichthys olivaceus. The sequence continues at coordinate 12,321,853 of NC_091100.1, read as the reverse complement.
CAGAGGAAGTGGATTGAGGGGCTTGATTATTTTTCAGTCGTGTGTTTTACACTGTCATCATCCTTATGTTCATCGTCTTCACTCCTCTCGGGTGCAGAGATTGATGGTGATCGTTTGGCTCAGTGACAGAGTCTCTGAGCGTTTACCAACAATAAGATTAGAGGTGAAAGGTGTCAGATATCTACAGTGTTTCTCACTTCAGGTACTTACAGACGCCAAACTCATATTCTGCTCTCAAATGTTGATGATACCCCTCGTTTACTCTAAAGATGTTTCTGTTTGTATTTGGGAAGAAACCATTACAATTTGGAGTGGATCTGGAGCAGTGGGCGGATCCAGGAATATCGCAAGATAGGGTGAAGAAGAATTAATTGATCTTGATGAAAAATACTCTGGTATCTTTAAAGGACTGATATTTACGGTTGTGTGCAACTTAGTGCAGGTCCAAATTAAAATATGGATATAGATCATTTGAATGTGGTTTCAATTCGGGGACCGTTGAGGCCTTAGCTGAGGTGTGAACTCTGCCATCTCATTTTCACCATAGAAACTAAGTTCAAACATCCTTATCTGTGTTGTTCATGCAGAAGTGGTGCTCATGACTGGTAATGCCAAAGCTGTGGCACAGAGTTAAATGAAAATCAAAACTTATGGTTATTGAACTGCAGGTATTTGTAAGTTCTGAAGTGAATTGATAACGACACTGAAGGGTAACTGCTAAGCTTTGATGGTAAAATGGTGGATTATGATTGTTAAGGCAGAAGCTGCAGTAGGAGCATGATTGTTATGACTGAGCTATGATGATCATCGCCTGCAACATCTGAAGAGAGTAAAACAGAAGCTCCTGGATGAGACGACAGCTGGTCATGACGGAGTTGCAGCTGATGGGAATTTATTTGTGGCAACTTCTCCTTGGTGTCTCAGCAGGGAGGGGGAGGGTAATAGTGATGGTGGGTTGAGGTGGTGATAAGGAGGGTTTAACCTTAATGAATTCTGAGAGAGGGTGGGGGGGTGATTTAAGACAGAGGTGAAGGTTGGAGGGTGTAACAAGAAAAATCCTCCCATAGGCGGCGGCCTGTATCGTCCTTATCATTCCAGTGGTGGTAAAGACTCCTGCTGGGCTCGGAGCTGTCTGTGTGTGTGTGTGTGTGTGTGTGTGTGTGTGTGTGTGTGTGTGTGTGTGTGTGTGTGTGTGTGTGTGTGTGTGACAACAGCTGCACTATAAACCAGCGAGGTTATGTTTTGACCCCTGTCTGGTGTTCGTTTGTTTGTTGGCTTTTCAGCAGGATTACTAGTCAACAGATTTCCAGGAAACTCAGTGAAAGAATCAGAATCAGAATTCCTTTATTGGGAAATTAACAGCATTGCAACAGCAAGATAATCAACAAGCATGAAAAATGAAGAATATAGAGTAAAGATAAGTTAAACAAGATATATTACTATATACAAATTGCACTTAGATTTCTGACATTGGTTGTACATGATGAGGTTCTGTGTGTGTGTGTGTGTGTGTGTGTGTGTGTGAGAGTCAGAGAGACAGAGAGGGAGTGTGTATGGTGGTCTACTGGGTGCAGAGCTTGTTGTACAGTCTGACAGCAGCAGGGAGGAAGGACTTCCTGAATCTCTTCTTCACACACTTGGGGTGAAGCAGTCTGTCACTGAAGGAGCTGCTCAGTGTTGTCCTGCATGGGGTGGGAGACCGTCTCCATCATGGAGGACAGTTTGACCAACATCCTCCTGTGTCCCACCACCTCCACTGGTTCCAGAGAGACTTCCCTCTATTTCCTCCACTGACTTTTGTAATCAGATGTTTTGGTTTTGTATCCTAAAGTTAGTGCCATGTATTCTTCCCAGTCACTCTGACCTCTTAATGGAGGCAAAATGAACCACGTCGGTGAGTTATTCAAGAATTTCATCTTTCAAGAAAAGGCACTGAAAGCAATTGCTGCCATTGTTCCTCCATTCAAACAGGGGGCACTGTGTAGAGCTCAGTCCATGCCTGCTGGAAGACTGGAGTAAAAGTCATGCACCCTGGCCTGATGAGGATTAATGAAGTGAGGCTGAGGAATCAGAGGTGAGGCCTTCACCGTGTGAGGATCAGCAGTGAGCTGACAGTGCTGCGTACAGTTCTGATAAAACTGCTGTCATCAAGTTCATACAATGTTCAGACACTGTCCTGAACACTGGAGCAGATCTGTGTTCACCCACTTTGTGTTTTCAGCTCTGAGTGTGGAGGCGTGTGGGAGAAATGAGGCCTCTGCTGGCGATCGCTCTCATCCTTCTTTTCCTATGTGAGTTTATGTTTCTTGAGGAGTGCTATTACTCTGATACGCTCCAACAGTTTTGCTTGCTGTGTGTGTGTTTTTTATTTGTGAGGCAGCTGCATGACACGTCCAGTTTCTGTGTTCTTCTGTCTGCGTATCTGTTTCAGGGCTTCTCAAGAATCAGACGTCCAGTGACCCTCTTCATGGAGACCCCTGTGAGGTGAGGGAATATAGAGGCAGAAATAGATGGGGAAACTAATTAGTCCCACATACAGTGGAGTGGTTCCCAACCTGAGGGTCAGGCTGACTGCTTAAAGTTATACCTCCTCATTGGTTTAATACAATCCCTTCTTAACACTGACCTGTGTGTCCACGTCAGTGATTTTGTTTCTTAGTTTTATTAGTGATGACGTCAGCAGCTCGACAACTCCTGACCCAAAAATGTTTTATTCCTCCGACTTAGTGTTCACATGAATTGTCCCATTGAGGAACACATTTTTCTGATTATTTGGACACCACATGAACTCACAAATTTAATTTATGAACTTAAAACTCTGTCCTTTTTGTGTCCACAGCTTTGCTATGCTATATATATTAGTTCCTTCTGACCAATATTATTATGTCCCATGTCCACTTTGCTGTTTAGGCTGTATCCCTGAGTGAGGCAGTGATGTCCTTCCTCTTGTCTCCTCTGTCTCTGTACTCCTGGTTGTCCTCCACGCTGCTCAGACTCATCCTGTCTGTCCCAGCTCTGGTGGTCAGCTCCCTGCAGAACACAGTGCTGCTGCTCCTGGCCTGGCCTTGGTGCTTTGCCTTTGTCTGCATCTCGGTGCTGCTGACGTGTCTCCACGTGGCCCTGTACCTGCTTCACCTGGCCCTGGTGGTTTGGGTCGGGGCCATTTTGACCCTCACGCGACACAAAATGGCTGAAAGTGACGCCGCAGACGAGAGAGTGTTGTACCAGCAGAAGAACCAGGGGAGGTGTCACACCAAAACCAGACTGAGGCTGTTCGGAGACACAGTGAGTTCTTCTGTGAAATGATCTTATGTTTCTGTGAGTAAGAGAACCTGCTTTGGACCTGCCACCACCTTCATTTATCTAATGAACCTGACTGTAGTTGATTCTCACACAGATACTGTTTTTAAATTGGCTTTGCGATGGAAGGAGAAAAAACACTGATTAGTGTGTGTCCTTGTGACCTAAATGAGGTTGAAAATACTTCTGCTAGTTGCCTCTTTTACAAACAGCCTGCTGCCGTCCACTTATCTATCTCTCTCATTCTCCCTCTCTCTCCTCGTCTTTAAACATGGATCCCAATTATCAGCGGATTGTTGTGCTGTTTGCTTCACATCTGCAGATGTTATCATTAGACATGTCTGTCAAATGGAGATGAGCGGATAAGAGAAAAGGAGAGGAATAAGAGAAAATCTTATGCATTCATTGTGTCGGCGCGGCTGTGTGTGTGCGCAGAGTCGAGTCCAGCAGTGCAAGGCATGCAAACCACATTCCTGAAAAACACTAATAAAGGGAGTTAACAGGGAGAGAAACTAGATGTGGTGTTGGCATTGAGCCAGGGCGGCAATTGCTCAGCCAACCAGTAAACGGTGTGTGCTGACACGCTGTGGCTCTCAGATCTGAGGGATGCTTTAAAAACGGCAAGAAGAAACAATTTTATCAAAACTGTTAACACTCCCGCCGAAGGGTGTAGCTATAAAAAGTAATGGATGAAGTTTCTATGTGTGTGTGTGTGTGTGTGTGTGTTCGTGTGTTCGTGTGTGTGTGTGTGTGTGTGTTTGTGTGTGTGTGTGTGTTAAAGAGACAGACAAAAGAGACAGAGGGGAAATGAGGCTGGATCATAGAGATTTATTATATGGCCGTGGCATCCTTATTAGCATAAAGACTGGACCGGCCCACTCAAGCAGAGAATTAAAAACCTTAATTGTGCTGTCAGCCTTCCTCTCTCTTTCTCACTGTTGACTCTACTTCATTCCGCTCGCATTCGTCTCCTCCCGCTCCCCTCGCCCGCTCCTCTCGCTGCTTATGAAGTAGCCTGCGTCCATGCTGTTTAATTGTTGGTGATAAATGGGAAGAGGGATGTTTGTAATTGTCTCGGAGATGGGGGAGAGGCCGACGGAGATCGACTGCGGGAAGGAGAACGGAGAGTTTTTTTTTTTTTCTATTTTGAAAGTGGCGAGTGAGGAGGCCATTCATCACATGTATGTTTGAAGGAGGAAAATTAGCTTGGCAGAAACAGGCAAGGAAGAGTTGGTGAGGATTTGATCCCAGGCCAGAGTGAAGCTACATGTGACGCCAACGTTTGCAGTGTTTGTATCATGTAGGACTCGAGGGGGTAAAGGTTCCCATGTTCAAGACTAATATTCCTGTCATCAGATAATTGAATAGGGTTGGATATTTGTACTTAGGGTTGAAACTAAGTACAACACTGTCCATTAATTTTTTTAATTGCTTGAACAATTCGGCCATAACTTCAGACATTTCTGACCCAGGAAGTGAAATGAGCATGATATGTTTGAGCTTTCCAAATACTTCACTTATGGTGATTAGAACTAGAAAAACCAATAATTCACAGTAAAAAGTGATATTTATAACTTCGATTGACGTGAACTCAGCAGAAGTTATTGAGAAAAGCCAGGGGGTTCAAGAACAGTTAAGAAAATTGTGTTGAAGTGGTTATTTTCTACTCCAAAAAAAGGACAATCTTTTTCTCTCTCTTAGTTATCTTCTTTTTCATCAGTGCAGTTTGGTTTGACAGTTGCTGCTAAAGCTTAACTTACTGACTTCTTCTTCTGCTGACAAACCTGTTGCTGCCTTTAAATCATCACTTTCTGCTGTGCAGGATTTCTGTCTACAAACTAGACACCATGAATGAAACCACACACTCGTTCTCTATTCGTACATAATTAAGTTAACAAAGACTTAAGTTAATTCTGTAATTTCAGACAAACACGAATCATCATTGTCCACATCACTATGGTTTATTCAAAGCAAAGCATTGCACTGTAGAAAAAGCAGTTGTGCTATTTTTGTCCTATAGTGGAAGGTTTTACAGGCATCAAACGTCACGTCAAAGGAAATATCAAGCACTTGGTTGCAAAAGATTCAGAAGTCTGATTTCAGACAGGAAATATTTGTATTGTCTTTTGTATTTATTGAAAATATGAAAACACATATACAAAACATAAAAGACACACCCCGTCGTTGAATCCTAATGTGTTTGCTTAACTTGGGATGTAAAAAAGAAAGTGAGGCTGTTTAGTTTATGGACTAACAGAATAATCAGCACAAGGGAAGGAGGAAGGAGGAACAAGGAGTGCAGCAGTGGAAGGTTTTTCAGGAGGAGGAGGAGGAAGAGGAGCAGTGAGCGTTTTGTTGCGAGGGTCAGTCCTGTTTGTGCGTCTCTGCTGTCAAAGCCTCTCCTGCAGCAGCAGATGAGGTTAAGACTTGGGAGGCCGGGCCCTCTCACTGCCTCTCCCTCAGCTCTGACAGCTCGTTCACACACACACACACACACACACACACACACATACGCACACATACACACTCACATGCACACACACACACACACACAAACGCACACACGCACAGACATGCATTGTCTTACACTACCCACTTTACCTCAGTCCTCTGCCCTTCCTCAAGATGTCCCTCTGTCTCTTCCTTCGCTTCACTTTCATTCTTTGTTTTTCTGTTTATCTTTCTCCTCCTCCTCTTCTCTCTCTCTCTCTCCCTCCCTCTCTAATTGGTCTCCACTAGGTTAGCTCAGACAGGTCTATTCATCATAGCACCATCCTCATAGACAAACCCTCAGGGAGCAAGGGGGAGATAGACAGTCAGACGGGAGGGTGAGAGGGTCTGCCGCTTGTCAACCCACTCTTCTTCTTCTCTTTTTTCCCCTTCTTTCTCCCTTTTCTCCCTCCCTCGCTTCTCAGCTCAGTTTATAGATGTCAGTTTTGCAGAGGGAAGGTTGGTGAGGGAGGTAAGGGGAGGGGGGGAGGAGAATGTAGACACATTAGTTAGGCTATTAGTTCAACAAGCTGCATCCACGCCTGTCAGTGGTCCGAGCCCCCCCACACACATATCTGACATTTGTTACATATAGTATCTGTGTTGGTGATTGTGAGTGATGGGCAGAGGGGGGGAGGGGCTATAAGTGACTCTTACACACCTCGTCAGTTGTTTGGTTTTTATGAGTTAAACTGTGTGTGTGTGTGTGTGTGTGTGTGTGTGTGTGTGTGTGTGTGTGTGTGTGTGTGTGTGTGTGTGTGTGTGTGTGTGTGTGTGTGTGTGTGTGTGTGTGTGTGTGTGTGTGTGTGTGTGTGTGTGTGTGTGTGTGTGTGTGTGTGTGTAAAGGGCAATGGGAAGCATGTAAAAGCTCATTCTGTGAAGTCCAAATGTCTCCTGTGATAAGGTCAAACCACTTCTTTTTAGTGTTGAGATTTTGTCTCACGACGGAACAGCAGAGGACCGGCTCCCTTCTCTCTCTCTCGGTGAAGGATTTTCAGAAATGTTTGCTTTAGTTGCACGGTGTTAAAACCACATGATTAAAGGTGAGAGATGTGTATAAAGACCTTTGTACATCATCTGCCATGTGAACAAATGGCACAAATAAGGCAACTATTCACAGTAACTCTATTCCGCAAATAAATTATAAGGATTGAAAAAAGATTGCGCCTCTGGCAAAGACAGATGGAATCAACATGGAACGATGATGATGAAGTTCTCCTCTATTGATGAAGAGAGTTTGACTGCTTGGTAGCACAGCCGCTTCAGGACGTATAAGAACATTTAATACCAAATGCATTTTTTTATTTGACAAAGGTTTGTTTGTCGAAAGTTCCAGTTGTGTGCATTTGGTTTATTCATTTTTGTTTGGTCACCTGATAACTGTGATTGGCTACAGACATATTAAATAAATGAACAAAACTGTGTATCAGACAGGATAGAGGAGGACGTTCTACGATGTGAACACATTCTGATTGGTTCGATGTGTTCATATTGAAAGAGACATTTAAAATAAATTGTCTGTAAAAAATAAAAGCTTCAAATATCCAACATCATTTAAAAGCTTGCATCGACTTTTGTCAGGTTTATAAAAAAACATTGACAGAATATTAATAAGCACAAAAAAAAAACATGGTGTACAAAGGCAAGTCCTGTGTACTTGTGACCCCTGGATCTAAAGATCAAATCATCTAGTACTCACTCACTCAGACCTGCATTCAATGCTCAACTTCTTAAAACCATAACCACCATCTTCCCCTGATCAAGCTGTTGTTTATAAGAGAATAAATAAAGCAGAGGAATACTTCAAATCATTGAATACAAACTTTGGATGCTCAGTCCTAATGTCTCCTCACCTCTAACTCACAACTAACGAACACAGGCCAGAGCACAAAGTGGAGAGGATGAGAACACGGCAGCAGAGATGAAAATGAACTACATGTATTAACGCTCTTTCGCTCTCTCCAATTCTTCTTCTGCGTGTTTTGTCAGTTCCTCTCTTCCTTCTCCTCCTGTTTGATTCAAAGCCCCTGCTCTTTCACTCCTCACGTCTCTCCAGCTTCTCTTCCTCTCACCGCCCCCCCTTCCCTCCTGTAGAGACCCTCTTCGCTAATCAGCTGAGGCCCAATTATACTCATTTGGCCCCGCACATCCCTCTACAGGGGCTCTGGAGGGCCAAAAAATACCAATGCTGACTGACGTTAATTTGCATGACTTCTTGGCCCCCTTAAGTACCACTGTTGTCTGTCTCCTGCTCCTGTGTGGGAAGCTGGAGGAGGAGGGAGAGGAGGGGATGAGGAGGTAGAACTTTTTAGTACCTAGTCATGTTATGTAATCTGCAGCAGGAGCAGAGAGGGTCACGCTGCTTTCTAACTGTCAAACCTTCTATTCTTCAAGCAGACGTTGGTCTGACAGATGATACACGAGAGCTGCATCTGTCCGACGAACGTTGACACTGACACTCAATGTTTGTCCAACCCTGACTTTTAGTCCCTTGTATGAGTTGAGTTCTATAAAGAGCTAAAATAACAGATAGAGAACCGAGTCAATAATGCTTTTTAATAACATCTTCTATAACACTGTGCCTGTATCAATGAGCATAACCTAAATGTTCATATAGTGTGTAAAATCACTGCAGTGAACATGACTGTACAATAAGGTGCACAGAGCTCACTGGAGACCACTTGCAAAAATATGAAATAAACTGCTCACCTTCAAACTTCCATTTCTAAATGACGTCCCAGACAGCAGGTTAGGACACCACTTACGTGTGAAGTAATTGGTCCGATTGCTGTAAATAAAAAATACTGCTTGCTGATTTAGATTCTATAGAGCTATGATCTTTGGATTGAACTGAGTCATGTATAAAACGGACTGACCCGACGGAACCGAACCATCCCAACACAAGTACTCAGCACTCTCTGTAAAGTAGCCGACAGGTATACAATTTATAATATTTACCTTTCTTCTTAAACCCAATAAAATGTTTCTTTAGATTTCATAGATTGAGGATATTGCAGTTGTCTCCAGCTTTAAATCTGGCCACTTTGTATTTCAGACACTGTCCTCTCTGGTCACATGTTGCTGCTGTGTTAATGCAGTGAATGACAGTGTGTTTTCTTTTATTAATGACATCACTGCAGTGGGCTCCGAACAGTCTCTGTCTTCACCTCCTCCTCACTCACAAGCTCCTCGATTTCAGTGCCAGAAAAGTTCTTCTTTTCATCGCTTGATGCCATTATTCTCTAAAGAAACCCATTGTTCCCCCGGGTCATTTAATATTCATTAGTGGTTTTGCATTGACCATTTATGGTTGAATGTGGGCGTGTAGAGGGCGGAATATGAGGCAGATCCACATACGCATGTTTCCAGCTGGACTGGGATTTATAAAGGGAACTCTGCATTCAGGTGCGTGTGTGCATCTTTTTTTGCGTATAGCATTTTCAACTTTTGTGCGTACGTACACTTTTAGTATGAATCCTATGAGGCCCCTGGTCCTTTCTTGCAACTGGAGGGGGTTGCATTTAGATGCAGTGTCTTTCACTAAGCACCTTTGTTGCTACATTAACTGACTTTTCAGACCTGTGAGCAACTTTTCTAAAAAGCACAGACGAACAACTCTCTCAACCCATTTCCATAGAAGAAAGTTATCAGTATGACCTCAGGAGTGCGTGGTTGGGCTTTTCTTTGCAGGCCTGCCTCTCTGTGTCTCTCATTAAACTGCCAAGCCACAGCCTGGAACAGTTTTATTGGCAGCTGTATTCAAATACAGATGAAATCCAACATCTACATGATGATTACCTGGTTTTCAGGTGCAAGGTTTTGATCAAGTTTGTCCACCTTTATCTTGATGCCTGAATAGCACTGTGTCCAAATTAACTTAGTACCTTTAATATTTTAAAGAGACAGATAAAAAAAAAAGATCACTTAAAAAACAAAGTAGAAGAGGGTGGGGGGGCAATCCTGTCTTTTAGTCCCTATGAGTCTAATAAAGTAGTCCCCCAATGCAGCCAAAAATCCTCTCAAATTTAAATTGCGTTGGTTAACTTTTACTCAACTGTTTATCCTTTTATCATATGATGCATTCTTACATAACCTGACACGCTTGCCTAGTTGGCAAGGAACCAAAATGAGCCTGGACCCGCACACAGAAAAGGTGGCAGGCACCCAAGCCCTGGACAGCACGGCCTGCTTCTCAAGCTGGGTATGTGCTGTTTTCTGTGTGTGTGGCGTGTTGTCGCCATGTCATGGCTTGTGTCCTATTATCACCCCTCTCACCTCCGCCTCCTTCCCTACACACACACACACACACACACACCTCTGTCCCTTCCTGGACTCGGCCAGCAGCCAAGACTGCAGCACTGGGACACTTCATTCACTCAGATTGGTTGGGTGAGGTGAGGGGGGGGGGGGTTAGCTGTGTCCCTCCCCTCACTTCCAGACAGACACCGTAAGATGAGGTTTGCATCTCCAGCTCTGGAAGTCTCCGACTGTCCAGACTGAGGTTAGATGTTGAGGAATGTGACGTTTACACAGGCAATAATTATGTGTGTGCGTTGTTTGTATGTTTTTAACGTCATGTTAACGTGCAGCCAAATATCAACACAGAACCTTTAACTTCCAAAAAATTATTTTTTATTCTGAAGGACCAATAAAATTATGGCAAATATTTACAAATAATTACTTCTTAGCTTCACATTACAGGTACATAAATGGAATAATTCACCAACAACAGTCACTCAGGTGGACGGATGGACAGGTTCACAGACCAGAGTATGAAGAGATGCGTCAAGCAAACTGCAATTTAATATTTCACAGTAAACTAAAAACCAGGAAATAAAATAACAATATTATTAACAATAGAAATATGAAAAAATAAGCATAATATCAAATTCACCATTATTTCCAGTTTTCTGAACAAAATTGGTCACAATTCAGGAACAAAAAGACAAAAAAAACTCAAGAAGAGAAATCAATTGATATGATATCTTTGGCAAATTTGCACTGCAGTAAATTACATTCAAATATTAAGACAACACACAACACACAAAGAGAAAAAACACCAAGTTTTTTGTTTGCAACTACTAGAAAATCGAATAAAAAACATACACATTTTCTTAAAGAAGCATTTCTTTTACTTTTTTTTTTAAATCCTCCCCTCCAGAATATTTGAAGGCATTTCTTATCTTCATTTTGTGTTTGTATCTCTAAGTCTTTTCTGATATTTTATATGTTTTTTTGTACAAGAATCTATCATTTAAAACAGGCATCACAGGCTTTGGTGAATGTTACAGATATGTTTTCTTTTTGTCGCATTTGATTTTGAAGACTAGAGACAGATGAAGTGTTTAAAACCTAATTTCACGTGTGTTTTTGTACTCTGATGTTTTTCTTTCTGTCGTTTATTTGTATATTTTTTTTCCCCGAAACGTCACAGATATAAATATCTCTTGAACACCCCAGATAGGAAGCCATGGACACAAAAACTCCAGATTGTTACACGAAAGGCCACAGTAAGGTGAAAAATCATGTTTATTATTTTTTTGTCTTTTTTTTTGATTGAAACATCTGCTTAAAAAGCACAGTCGATTTTCGTAGGCTGAGTCGTGTGTGTTTCTCCTCTTCCACAGTTGAATAATATTAAGATGTACAGAACATTGTAACACTTCAGTATGAGATCTGTCCAGAGCCTAGTTATATCAGCAAGCATGAAACAGATTGTGCTACTAATTGCTGTCAAGATGTGATGCTGAAATCCCCTCAGGTTTTACAAAGGCAGTAGCCATCTTCATGGATTCATATTGAGATACAGGCGGTGCACACTCGGTGAGAAATCATAATAAAGGAGAAAAAAAACGAATTTGCATTTATTTCAGTTTCCTATTTTACTTGGAACTGGGATAAAAAAAAATATTCAGTATGCAATTGTATTTTCATGGACAGTAAACTGTGGCAGTGCTGGAAAGAAAACATTTGACCAACTAGTGTTTCTTTGTGTTTTAAACGCTCTGCAGCTACATAAAGGAAACAGAAGGTGAGATGTGATCTCACGGAATATTCTCGGCCAAATAAAGATCCAGGCAGCAATATTGCCATTGAAATGACCTCGCTTCGGCACAAAACACCCTGCTTCATTCCTATGCAGAATTTCTGACAGGACAGTGAGCATTACGTCGTAAGAGAGGGGGGAAAAAGGATTAATAGGTCTGTCTGAAGAAAGAGGGAGGACTTTTAGAAGAAGGTCACAGGCCTGGAATCAACAGAATAGTTTTAATATTCCTAATCCTGGTAGTGTGGCAGTGCTACAGGAGGGGAGAGGAGGAGAGAGGGGGAAGACGATTGCAGATATGATGAGATTAGGGCTGAGGGAGGGGGGAGAAAAAAGCTGGGATGAGCTTCTGATGGCACAGCAGGTTTGGCCTCCCCTGGGGGACACAGGGGCATGAGAGGAGGGGCGATCACCACTCTGCAAAGGACAAAGGGAGGGAGGGAGAGTGTGTCTGTACTTATTTGTGTGTGTGTGTGTGTGTGTGTGTGTGTGTGTGTGTGTGTGTGTGTGTGTGTGTGTGTGTGTGTGTGTGTGTGTGTGTGTGTGTGTGTGTGTGTGTGGCCTCTGCTTGCCATGCCTCCTACTGTACCACCCACAATGACAGCCCCCCCCCCCTCGTCGCTGCAGTCAATGTCACAGCTGCCAATCGAAAACGACTGTGGGCCAACAGGAACCCATTCTCTCCCCATGTGAACCAGTCAGGTCAAAGCAATGGCAAGGCAAGCTGTGTCACTATCGAGATGCATAGTTAACAATTAATCCTGTTAATGTATCTCTGAATTCTTGGCTACACCGGAGAACGGGCACCGGGTTTGGCCACGTTTGGTGTCACTGCTTCTCGTGAGCGGACACGGGAGGCACGGATTCACCTCCTCAAGGAGAACGGACGGCTTCCAATCGATAACTCTTCATGTTTACAATAGTGTGTGTGGTGTGTTGTGTTTGAGAGGGGTGTAATTCATTTTAAGATGCTCTGGTTACAAAAAAAACAATATTAATGAACAGATTTGTAATATGTCTGTTGCTTACTTGGCCTTTTTGTTTATTTTGTGCCCTTTTCTGTGCCGGTGGGTTCTGTGTATCCTTGTTCCATAACTGTATACCACAGATCATTGTCCTGCATAGATCTTACCAAGTGTGGACATTGCAGTCACAGATGTATACTTTATAAATAAAGGACAAACTCAGGGGTTGGTAGGAAATATCCTAAGATTATAATGGTGGGTATCTGTAAGACGGTCTTCAGCTGTGAAGCTCTGTGAGGCAGCAGTGCTTTGAGCTAAATGCTAAACACATTAGCATACTACATGCTCACAGTGACAATACTAAGATGCATTAATAGCTGCTTTGTTAACCATGTTCACAGTTTGATTTCAACAAACTAATGTTGAAAAATCAGGGAATCGTCAAAGTGATAACAGTTTATCTTTAGGTGAACATGAACATCTGTACATGTCACACACACTCGACCAATCAGTCTATATATATATATATATATATATATATATATTAAAAACTAAACTTACTGGAAACATGAGCACTTCATCAGACATTAGTGTGGTAAGAATGTGTCAGAAACCATCTTTGAGAAAAATGTATTGAAGGTATTAAATGCACAACTGGGGCCAAGTGAGGAAGAGGTCCTGTGCTATATTTGATGTCTTTCATAGACTCAAATCAATTGGGATTTCATATTTGTTTTCAAAGCTGATAGACAACTAAAAAGATTTTAAGTCTGACAACTTTGTTGCAAATTTTGAGAGTGTGTGTGATGTTGAATGTCCACGTGATGGGAGATATGCAGGACTGTGATGCATGATACACAGTCCTAGGTCAGGAGTATGTTGGGTTGTAACAGCTGCAATGTTATTTATACAATGAAACTTATTGGCTGATGTTGGTATTGAAATAACTCTCTGCTATATATTTATGGGAGGGTTTAATCGACACCCCCGTGGCAGATAGAGATTTGTTGAAGGAATCGCAGGGAGGGATAGTGAATCATCTTTTAGTGACTCGTGGTCAGTCAGGGGGGTTGTTGACATATAAAACTAAAGGCACTGTCCTTGTTTTCAGCTGGTGTGGTTCAGGTTCAATAATGCCTCAGAAAGATCAAGAGAGAAAGACAGAAATAAGGAGCGGCTCCTGCTGCGGTGCATGCTGGCAGCACAGCGGATGAGCCGTTAGAAGAATCTTCTTTAGAGTTGTGCATTCACAACTTTTAAGGTCTACAAATGTAAAAGGATCCACCCTACCACTATTTCAAAACCCAGAAACAACAAAGATTGAGAAACTAACAGTTTTGTTCCGTGTTCATAGGTATAAGTTTATATAGCTATATTTCATGTCTTGCGCTGCAGATTTGGTGCTTCCAATCTGTTAACTCGTAAAACTACACAGTAGCAATCAAGTGCTACATGCAGCCACACGTACCCAAAACAAACAATCAAACAAAAGATATGTAAACACTTGCAGACGATGGCTAAAACAACACCACAAACCTCTTAATCTTTTTTCGTAAAGAAAGTCCCATCACTAAAATCTAAAGTCAAATGTGAATAATTAAAATTGCTATCGACATTGTGACGTCTCTTCTCTTTCGCTAAGTACTGTACAAATCTTGTATGGACAGAAATGAGACAGAAAGTTGCGTACAGGTTTAGGAGGATATTGCCCTCACACAAGATCAACATGGTGGGCTCTCAAACATTTGGGAGGGATAACGGCACTGATTTCAAATCAGTGCTACAGGGCAAATCTCTCCTGCTCTGTCTGTACATTTAGCGGGTAAGGCCTCAACCCTGGTGTCATGCATTGTCACAGCGCAGAACTGTTGTAGGAGAGAAACAAAAAAAAAAAAAAGAAAACAGTTTCACTTGTTTTTTCACGAAAGCGAAGTTTTTATAGAAACAATTTCAGGGTGTCAAACAGCACAAGGACAAGCACTCAAGAAGGGGAGGAGAGGAAATACTTCATGGTTCTAAAAGGAAGTCATAAAAGTAAAATGGCGCCATTAAATGATGATTGAGTCTTTGTGCTTTTGTAGTTAGTCAGCCGATCCACTAGGGGGGGCCCATCTTTGGGGAGTTTAAAGAGAGAAATAGAGCGAGAGAAAGAGAGAAGGAGAAAGAGAGGGTGCCACTGTTTCCTGGCTTTTCTTTTGAAAATTCAGGAAGCAGTTAAAAATGGCGTCTTATTAAGTGGCACCGGCGTCAACTGATATCAGGCAACAAACTATAAACAAGAAAATCGCAGTCAGATGACATTTATAAACAAAGACTTCTTTTCATATTGAAAGTTCTTAAGATTTCATATTTCACTGCATCGTCGTCGTCATCATCATCATCATCATCATCACTATTCTAGCACAACAGCGTGACACATATTATAAATCATTACAGGCATTCACTCTCGTGGAGTGCAGCGCGGAAAAGCTTCTTAATATATTACTCTGTGTCTCCTCCATTATAAATAGCTCTTGATCAGGACTCAATCTTGGCTGGGGAGGTAGGATAGCACCTTCCTGTACAGTATGACTCCCTGGTTGATTTTGGTCTGATGTGAACGTGTTGACCTTTTTACAGTAGAGGACTCAGATTTGATGCTGTGCTTGAGTAAAAGGCCTGTCCATTGGTCAGTGGTTTTAAAACCACTTTGAATGCAAGTGTGGATGTGAGGATAGATTTCCGTGTTATGACACCGCACACGCATCGGGATCTGTGTACGACGACTGAAAATGGACTGTTTGCTAAACCCCACCTCCAACTTAGCAACCATAATAGCTTAGCAACCGTAACTAGGCACAGCAGATCTGTCAAAATCTAGATACCTCCACATGCCGAAGCAACGTGCACGGTGCTACAGTGAGAGCAGTCCTCTGTCTCTCACTTCAAAACCATAATATTAAATTGGGTTTATTTCCTCGTACGTAACCTGCAGATGTTAGCATGTGTGGTTAACACTTGATGCTGGCACGATAATCATAATGACAACAATCAAAGTTTCATACTTGGGACAACATAGCTGGCTTTCATGTTAACGTGCCATGTTGGCTGTCAGTGTAAAGAGAAGTACACGGGAAATACAATCCTCAACCATATGAGCATGCAGCAGGTTAGCCAGCTGCCTCTCCCGCCGCTTCTCTTGCATTCAATTGGCCGCATCCGCTAAACACAATTTTACTGGCTGGTGCCTCCAGTGTCACATGAAAAGTTAGCCTCAGTGTTACCGATGACAGAATTACATTTGCCAAACACCGTCTGATCTCAAAAGCCTTATATTGGCTTGTTAGCTGCAGTAGATAAATTCTCTCAGCAACATTTGCTGGCGAATTTTGTTTTATACTATGGTCTGATATTAATGATACATTGTTTGACATGTCACAAAATATTGGTGTAAATGTTGTAAATTATTGTAAATTGCATGTCTGCCGAGTGAGAGCGGAAAGCTCCACAGTGAAAACAGTCAACAGGCTAACAGTAGCAAAAGGGGGTGGGACTTAGCAAACATTTGTGAAACTGATTGGTGAAACTCATCGTATCCTGATTATTAAGCATTGTGATCCCAAGGGAAATGTGTTGAATCTACGGCAGAGTGATAATGATGTGGGTGATTTTGGTCATTCAAAGTTATGAGAGTTGGATTGTCTTTACTTCACCGTAGCATGGCATAGAGAATGTGTTTGATTAATGTCGGCTCATCAAAAGACTATTTGAAAAAGTGATCCTGCTCTAAAAAGCTCAAATAATTTCATCAAAAAAATACCTAAACAGAAAACATTTTACCCAGAAGATCACAATACAGACTTTTACAGTTTCAGTTACCTCTGCACTCATAGTCCACTGAACTATTGGATTTCTAGATAGGTGGAAATTAGGATTATTGATACAAAGTCTTCATATGTTATGGAAGAGTCCAAATTTATGCATATGCTAAATCTTTTGATCAGTCTAATACCAGTTGGATTACTGCTATGCCTGATGATCACAGTAATGCAGTATCAATACCGTATGTCTATGTTGCAGCCCAACAATGCATTTGTTGGTGCAACTGTGAGTCAAAGAAGATTCAAATTTCACTGACGTCATAAATGTGTGTGTAGGCAGGTTTGTACTGAGCAGTGATGGTGCTATTCATCCCTCCCTCCCTCCCTCTCCTCCTCTCAATAGGACGGGTCAGTGGCGGTCGTAGGCAGAGGCTGTTGCCGTGGCTGCAGGGCCTGTCCCCCGTGATGTTGCACTGTAGTAGTACGGTGATCCTGGGAAGAAACACAGACCCAAGTTTTATTTACTATGCTGAAGAGTTCAACAAAAACACAGATTGCGGAATAAGAGCATTTAAGGGTGAGTCCAGTTCAGTTCAACCTGGGTACTTATTATAGTTGGTCTAATTTCTATTGGTCAAGGTAATATTGTGCTCAACAAGTGAACATGGTGACATTTATAAAACAAGCCAACGATTTAACCAAATTATTTGAACCTGCAATTATCAAATGTTACAACAAGATAGAAACATTGAGAGAAACAAAAGAGTGAAGTTGTGGTGTCTAAAACCAAAACAATGAGCTGAAAGACTTAAGGACAACTGCAAAACAGTTGGATGATAATTACTTTGTTTGTTTATTTGTCAGCAGGAATATACTTATGAACAGATTTCCATAAAACTTGGTGGAAGGATGAGACATGGGCAAAGAAAGAACCTATTCAATGTTGGTGTGAATCTGGATAGTGGTGGATCTAGGAACATTGCGAGATGGGGCTTTTTTTTACATTGTCAACAGTTCGCCAAGGAATAATTCATTGAAGAAAGAAAATAAACATATTTAGGGAACTGCAATCTGAGTGTGTGGATCCAAATAAAAATCTGAATCTAGTAGATTTTTATTTGGTTCTATAGCTGAGATAATGTAATGTGGCCTTAAGGCTTATTTGAATTCAAGGGGGGGCTTGATGTGCCTTGGTGAAGGTATACGCTCAACTGTGTGCCATTCTCTGTCTCTGTGGATTCCACTGTCATGTGGCTCTACTTGTGTCTCTGTCCCTATTAGTCTTTGGAATTGAGAGTGCAATTTCTTTTATCACAGACAGGATTGACGTTTGAAATGATGAAACTAAGAGCCAAGTTGTAATGAATCAGAATGATCCTTTAAATATGAGGGTTACTGAAATCCAGTGTAAATGTGGAATGAGCAAGATTATATTTTACTGTGAACATGAATAGTGAAAGGCAGGGGGGAGATGACATGAGCCGATGAAGCTAATGACAGAAAAAAATGAGTCTCCCTGCCAATAAAAAGGACTCGGTCTACTCCTTACGCTCGTCTCTTTCAATGTCGACCTCCCTTCTCTCTCTCTTTCTCTTACACACACACACACACACACACACAGACACACACTGAGAAACTCACACACGATCTAAGTGACAGTCTAAGATGACACACTGAGGACAGCTCTACTACCTCTGATCCCTTGAGTCTATTCTCTCCTCAGGGAAGAGGTCAATTCAATACTGTAACCCCACAGACACACTGCAGCCCACACTCACACACCTAGATACACACAGAAAAAACCTACACACACACACACACACACCCTGTCTCTGTCACTTCCATCAATCAGCCTTGCTGTGTGTTGACAGGTTATGTCTGTCCACAGTCCAGGTAATCTCAGGAGGCTCTTTGGGGAAGTGAGGCATTAAGCTGGCCTGACAAACTATTTAGTCTCACTCAAGACTTCAGACGCCCTCTCTCCCCTTTTTTAGCTCCCTTTTCTTCCACCTCTCCTCTGCATCACAGCTTCTGTTTAAGAACCTTAAATCTTTCACTGTCCTATCATGTGCATCCCGTCCTCATGTGTCTGCTCAATGCTCAAGTCTCTTACATTCTCTCTGCTCGACCACCATCTTTGTTCCTTCTTCGACACATATGTCTGAATCATCACACATACTTTTAGTTTGTTTCTACTTTGTTTTCTCTCTCTCTCTCTCTCTCTCCACCTACCTTGCATCTGTCCTGCCTGGCTGGTGAAGAGACTGGAGGAGCAGCCGATTTCCGTCCCCAGGAGAGACCCATAATCCTGCTGAAACACTGGGGGACAGAGGGAAGGAGGGAAAAGGAGACGTGAGGAGAGGAAAAGGTGGGGGGCACTTCAGGTCAGCGCAGAACTGACCCCTCTCACCTACTGACCTTTTACACCATCACCCCCCCGACCCTCTAACCTTTTAACAAGACACCGGAAATGGCTCCCAAGACAATGACTTTGACAATGACACATTGTAGGGATGTTCCTTTCTAGTTGGGATTTGTTTGTAATGTCATGAGTTAGTAACTGGTGGTGTCAATGATTCACTGACATTAATGAAGAAGTTATAATCTATATTTGTCTGATTGTCAATCAATTCCAATAAAAGACCAGAACTAAAAATGTCTTTGTTCATGTACAGTCTATGGCTCTCAGCTCAAAGCCCATTGGTCACTACTTAAGATTTAAATATTTAAAAACAGGTCAAGTATATATAATATGCTTCTCTAATTGCAGTTCAAGAGTATAAAGTGCATTTTGGGGACATTGGGAACAGTTATTGTAGCTCAAAATAAACTTTACATTTGTTTCCAATAAAAGAAGCACAGTCTAATCCTTCATCTAAGAGTAACCCAGCTCTGTGTCAAAATGACAGAAACAAACAGGGTCGAGCTGGAATAAAGATTTTAAGCCTAAACGCAGCATGAACAAACTTTCAACCTCATCTTTGATTCTTTGATTGTACTTTCAGTGATTCAGGATCAGTTTATATAACATCAAAACCCACTATCCTGTTATACACTGCTGATTAGATGTAGATACAGTATACATAGATATACCATGCATGTTATACACACATTGAGTAGGTACATATGCAGATATATGAGCTTCCTAATCTGCTCCCTCCTCTCTCTTTCTCTAACTCTTGTCTTCCTTTTCTTCAAATCTATTCACCCCAATTTGCCAGTCTTTAAAAAAACCTTGCACAGAACCATCAGTGTGTCTATGAGGTATTGTACAGTACAATACAGAATGAAAAGTAATGTAATGAAAAAATGAACAGTGGAGCATGAACATATTACCATAGAGTATTAGAGAGGCTGGAACTGTGTTTGACGGAGAATGAAATGAAGCACGTATTGATCCCGTCCAGTTAAGCAGAGCTGGCTGCAGAGATATGGGATTCACCTACCTAATAAACTGGGGTTAGGAAATCTCCATGATTCGTTGTATGTGGAATACTGAGGGTGGGAATATGGACTTCCAGAAAAATCTCCACCTGGAGGACAAAGAATAAAACAAACAGGAACAGATGTGATGTGTAAAAACAATTATCCTGTCAAGGGCATCAAGGTTTCGTTCGGTTTCATCACGACGTGGATGAGTTAACAGAGAAGATTCTTGGTGTACATGTACATGCGGACAGTCAAAACCAAAAAGCTTCAAGTATGGGTCACCAGAAGTCAAGCTTGTTATAATTCTCTTGAGAATTAAGATTTTCTCAAGGTACATTTTATACCAATGCCAGGGAATAGAAGGCGACTTCTAGCACAAACATAAAACCCTCAGACCTCTCAAGACCTCGCAAATTCCCTGACACTGGTAATTACCTGTTTTCTGCGTATTTCAGAAAACTTGTGTGATTATAACTCAAATCTATTTTATCTTTCCAAAAACTTAACCAAGCAATGTTTTAATCTTTGTGCCCCAACCCAACCAAACCTGAACCATGGTGATGGTGGATGTGCTGCGTTTAATGACCGACTGCTGCTCTGTGTTTTCCAGAAGAACAGCGTGTGGAGAGTGATTCAACTGGAGAGCTCAGCGAGACTGTGCTGGTCCTGCCATACAGTGGATGATGGCATAGCTTTTCTCCCTCATTTACTACTTACTGTCTGGGGTGTACTCTTCCTCTTGTCTCCCCCTCCCACTCCTCCCTTCACCCCTTCCTCTTTACTTTTCTGCCTCTCGTCCTCTGGCCCGCCTGACTCTAACCCGCTCGTCACCCTTCACATCAAAACAACATTCTTCCCCATCGCTTCTCCTCTTTTTATTTTTTCCCCACTCTTTCTTTCTCCTCTCCTGAACCTTCACTCCTCCCGGGGGGATCCCTCTCCCATAGCTGACAGTCACAGACCCTGATGCCCCCCCTCCCTCCCTCAAGCCTCCCCCCACCCGCTCCTCCTCTTTCCCTCTCGTTCTGTCGGTTCTGCCTCACTGCTCTCCTACACCCCCCCTGAGTGTCAGCCCCCCTGCTGCAGAGAGAGAGAGAGAGACGGAGACAGAGAGGGAGAAAAGACGAACAGCAGAAGAGAGTTGCTTGCTTAATGAAGGTATGATATTAGACAGAGCGGACAAAAAGGAGAATAATTTGCCAGAGAAGTGCTGAGATAAAAAACACGGTGGAGCCGGAGAAGCAAAGTTGAGAGATTATCTCCTCCACTCGTTTTAGTCAGCTCATGGAGTCAGGCAGCTTCCAATATTCACTGAGAGGAATCTAGATGTTGTGTGTACACATGTGTGTGTGTGTGTGTGTGTGTGTGTGTGTGTGTATGTATGTACGACCCAAGTTTTCTTTCTTGTGCAGTTGTGTGTGTGTGGTTATGTGTGTGTGTTTAGCTGTCAGGTGGGGTCGGGATGTGGTCTCCATGGCATCCCTGGGTGCGAACATCCTCCCCTTGTCATCACCGTAGTGACGGCAACGTGTCAGGTTGTTTAGGAGACGGAGGGAGCGAGGGAGGGAAGTGGGTGAAGGGAGGAAAGAGGAGGCTAAGGGGTCTCCCTTGTGTAGCTCAGTGTCAAGGTCGCGCACACACACATACACACCGTCAAAAACAAACACACGCACAAACAATCGCATGCCAACACACACATAAACATATACTAACTCAAACACACAACCACACACACAAATATGCTGTCAAACCTGAGGACAGGACGGGGTGACCACAGGGGGACAGGGCGACAGGGTTACACATCTTTAGACGTGCTGTTCCTACATGTCCACTGAGAGTGTGTGCGTGTGTGTGTGTGTGTGTGTGTGTCAGTCACAAACTGAATGACTGGGAATACACAGAGACAAGAACTTGTAAACAACATTGTTTTGATTTTGTTTCGCTGCTGTTGCTTTTGCGCTTCTCCATTTATTTCCCCTGCAGTTTACTTCACACTGACCAGGATGACCACTGCAAAACTGAGAGAGAAAGGGAGAGAGAGAATGGCCGTCCAGGATTGAAACACAAAAGCGGCGTAGAAGGCGGAGTGGAAGGGAATGAATGAATTAGTCGTGGGTCACTGGTGATTCTCATTAAAAACAAATTACTAACGTTGAGGAGGGACAGCTGTGCTACTGTGGCTGGTTTCTAATGATACACACACACACACACACACACACACACACACACAAAACACAAGCAAATACACATATATATGTTCACAAAAGCACACACACGCCACCCCCTGGGAGCACTGTCAGCCATAGTGTTGACAAGACAAGAAAGAGGAAGTGGCAAAGCTAAGTTCACCCCCTGAAGACACACACACACACAGGAAACACATTTATCCGGTGGGGATTCAAACAGTTACAGTACAGTTACACATCTGGTGAGAAGATGATGAGAGACGAATTAACTACTTAATAATTTCTCTTAAAACTTGTGTGTGTGTGTGTGTGGTTTTGTGTGTGTGGTTTTGTGTGTAGACTCACCAGGTACCATCCCAGTGAGGGAAGGCGTGGAGTAGCTGCCCTGTCCAGTGGGAGGAACGTGTGGAGGGTAGCCTGGCAGAGTGGTGCTGGCTATGTCTCGACCTGTAAACACACAGATTTACCATTATCACCTGTCATGTTCTTTCATTATCCCATGTTATATATTTGTAGCATCTGACCAGTGGTTCCACTGGTACAGTAAAGATAATAGATTGTGATTTGGTAGAATATTATTGTCAAATAGATTCTTCTACTTTGGTACATTGGTCATAGAATTAAAAATCCTTGTGACCATGAAGACAACAAACCATTCACAGGATGAAGTTGGCAATGGTCTGCATTTTTTAAATTTTGCCAACAAATCCCATCAAAAGCCCAAAACCAACAATGAATTGATCCAACTGACGAGCACTATCCGAAGCCTGATGTAGCCTCCACTGGTCCAAAGCTATTAAAAGCATGTTAATGAGCCACACTGGGTCACGCGTTCCTTTTGTATGATGATGGGTACTGTAGTTAATTTAGGTTCATTCCTGTGCATCGTTCTGCTGCTGTATCAGTAGCTAAATAGTCCCCTTAAATGTGCAATTTATATCTGTTGACTTAAAACTATTAACTATTGTTTTAAGAAGATATTTCAGCTTTTATATGTTTGTGACTTTCTGGTTTTATGATTTCTGTCTTCAGTAGGAACGATTGCATTTGGAGCCACAGATGGACTTTGGGATCTGAGAGATGGAGTTTGTTGGTGAGGAATAATTCTATTATTTATCGAAAATAATATAAATGTATAAGAAATGCATGTATCTTTTCATGTTTACAAAAACTCTCCATTCTCCAATTCTTAGAGGTGATGTTTTAAGGATAACAAACTCAAATCAAATCAATCAGCAGGAAACTTACAGGTGTAACTGAAACAGTCGTCCACGGGGGACATTTCATTCAGCATTATTTCTGTAATTATTTAAACCTGTGTGTGAAAATGACCTATGACATGTACTTTCCACTTCTGACACTATTCATACCAGTGACTGAATTAACACAGTAGTGATTTATGATAAAATGTTACAATTATCACCTTGAAAATGCTTCGTGTCACAGAAGATGTTTATTGAAAAATTCCTGGCAGAGCACATTCCAGACGACCCTCTTTCTTTTGTTTCTCTCCTGCTTGTTTTCCATCCGCTGGCATCTATTAATTTACCGACTCCCCCTCCTATCGTTACCACCGCCGCCCCCCCTCCTCCTTCTGCCTGTCACTTGGTGGATAGGATATATAACTGCATTAGATTACATGACAGTGTGTCGGCCCAAATCATTTCTCTGTGTTTGCACGCAGTAGACAGTGGGAGTGCGGTGAGAGGGAGCCCTCCATTCATCATCATCACACACACACGCAGGCACGCACGCCCCCTCCACCCCCCTGCACACACACATTTATCATCATCATAAACAGCTCAGATGCTAACACCATCAATCCCATTCACTTCCCCTCCACTTAACCACAACTAACTAACTGAGTGGAGGAGGAGAGGAGAGAGTGATGTCGAGAAGAAAACATAAAAGAAGAGTAGAAGAGAAAGTGGTTTGAATTGAGGGAACGAGAAAGTGGTGACGTTTAAATAGAGTGGAGCAGTGGTGGAAGATGTTTCTTTAAGTCAAATTTGTCTTTAAGTAAAAATACATTAGTATTTTCAACTAAATATTTCAAGTACAAACATAGAATATTAATTAATTGGAAGAGCCACCTTCATAAAAAATGTTATTATTAGGATATTATTACTGATAATTTGATATTTGAGCAGTGTTTTAATGTTGTAGTTGATCATGGTGAAACTAATTTGAAATAGTTCCTATTCTGTTGCATCACATTTTGTATGTAAAAGCTTAAACTGCAAAGTATAAGGGATAAATAAATACAGTATATATCCCAATGAATATACTTGAATGAGAACTTGTTATTTTCCATCGTAGGATAATAAATGAAAGTTTAGGGATCATCTTCTCAACTCAGAAGCTATCATGAAGTGGAATATTCAACCTAGACAAAAAAGTCTGGGGATCGTGAAAACTGAAATTCACATAAATCATCAAAAGTCACCAAAATACATGACCCACATTGTCATAGAGCCATGCTAATTCCACAGCTAAAAAATCAAATTAATTATTTCTAATTAAATTCTAATTTATCACTATTGGTCAGCCTGAACAATCTGTATCAACTGAGCTTTACTGGAAAATCACAAATGGAAACAGAAATAGGCAGAGAAGTGGATCATGTAACGTGTGGTTACAATGCTCCAGCATCTCATCCTCTCATATTTCTGTCCTCTTCACTTAATATTTGCTTCCATCCCTCCCTACTTGTGTTTCTCTCTCCCAGATTCCCTCGCTGGCTCCAGCCTCCTCTGTCCCTCCTCGCCTCCTCTCTCCTGTCTCGGTGTAGTAAAGTTTTTCTCTGTGTTTGACGCGACAGCGAGGCATTAGTGCAGACGGGCTACTCATCCGCTCAGGGTCAGTGCACAGGGCAAGGAGGAGAGGAAGGAGAGGTTGGTAGAGAGGAGAGATGGACTCTCTACAGCCCAACTTAGAGGGGGCAGACAGGGCCAGATCCTCTGAGGTGGGTGTGTGTGTGTGTGTGTGTGTTCTGTGCCTGTGCATATTTATGCCAGTTGTGTTGCTGTTCTCCGCAGCTTTGTCGTAGAGGTCAACGAACAAGTACAAGTCTCCTCTGTGCTCACTTGCAGCTACATATGAACACTTTCTTTCTCACTTCCTCACCATCTCCCTATCCAACTCTTCCCTATCAAACAGCCATCAGAACAACACATGTCAAACCTGGGGGGATCGAGGGTGTACAGCGCGTCTCTTTGTGTTTGCGATCACATTGACTGGATGAACTTCAAGAGGGGAAATTAAAATTCCCTACCGATATGGAAAAGACCCCGGAAAGGAAAATGGAGAATGTGGATTAAATGCAGATCTTCAGCGAGTGTCCAGAGTATCAACCCATCAAAGATGCAATAACATAGCATCAAAAACACTGACTTCTGATCCCCTAGAGGGAGCTCTATTCTGAGGGAAAAGACAGGCAAGGAAATGCATGCATAATATTTATAAAGAATGTGGGAATAGGAATGTGTGTGTGTTTGCATGCATAAGCAGAAATGGAAATTTCATCGCTCTCTCTTTTTTTCTCGCCCTCTCCCGCTCTGTCTGTGTGTCTCTCGGCGTGAGCAGGTAATAGTCCTCAGTAATTTCAGGGGGCTAAACAAAAAAAAAAAGAAGAGCCCATTCCCAGATATCCCCAAATTCCCAGCTCTATGATTCCCCTCATTACAGATAGGAATGGCGAAGCCTTGTCCAAGTGCTCCCTGGTCTATTCTTAATTAACCACTGCCTCTCCCAGTGCCCCTGAATGGAGACTGAGGAAGAGAAGAGGCTCTCACGTCTCCTCCAAGCTTCCACCTCTCCTGAGATCCAGAGCTGTGAGCTCTTTAAACAGGTTAAATCAATTAGAATCCATGTAGCCTCCGTCACTGCTTATGTAGACATGAGGAAACCTCTGGATCACAGCTTTATGGTTTTCAGAACCATGACTTGGGCTTGATTTTATGTTTTGGAGCTCTGGCTGTGTCGTTCCCTAATTCACAATCACATCACAATGATTTTTACACATATTCATTTAATACCAGCAACTAAAATTATAGTTTACAACTCAAACTGTCTCCATTATAATCCATCTTTTGCAAATTTGTAACATAACCCAACTTCAGTCAATCTTCATGACTCATATGAGGTCACTGTGACCTTTAACCACTGAGCTCGACTGCTCAAAATCTGAAGAAATCCCTTGAAAGCAGACTTAAGATAACATGTTCAAGAGGCCAAAAACATCTTGTAAAGCCACTGTTACCTTGACCTTTGGCCATCCAATTCTAATCAGTTAATCTGTTAGTCTAAATGAACATTTGTGCCAAATTTGAAATTATTCTCTTGAGGTGATCTTAAGTTAATGCGTTCACAAGGTGAAAGGCGGTTTTGCGAAGTCGCAGTGACCTTTACCTTTGACCTTTGACTACCAAATTCAAATCAGAACATTCTTGAGTCCAAGTAAATGTTTGCACCAAAGTTGCAAAAATTTCCTGAAGGCATTCTCAAGATATCATGTTCACAAGACTGAGACAGACGGACAATCTACTGGCTGTCGTTTACAGTATAGAGGGCTTAAAACAACAACACACTAGAATAACTTGTCAGACACATTATTATACGTACAACCATGAACCAGAGGCTCCTAGAAAAGATTTACTGAATTCAGCTACATCAGATTGTGAGTTGTACACAATAAATTGTTTTTTGGGGGGATCTATTAAGTTTGCATATATCTGTTACGTATGTTGGTACAATTATGATTTGTCTTATTCTGCAGGAGTGCTGTTATTTGTTGGTCATCGTTCTTACCTGGAACAAGTGAATAGGACTGTGGACCGGAAACACTGGCTCCTAACTCTGCACCTGTACCAGGGTTGGCC
This sequence comes from Paralichthys olivaceus, assembly GCF_024713975.1. Taxonomy (NCBI): domain Eukaryota; kingdom Metazoa; phylum Chordata; class Actinopteri; order Pleuronectiformes; family Paralichthyidae; genus Paralichthys; species Paralichthys olivaceus. Next base: position 12,294,757 of record NC_091100.1, on the reverse strand, counting down.
AAACTGTTCTTCATCTCGTCCAGTCCGCCCGCTAGTGAGGCCATGGCCGAATAATCTGACGTCTGGGCAAAGGAAGTGGAGAAAGAGCTTCAATGAGTCAGAGCATCAAGCAAATCATGACATTTTCTGATATAGTGTGAATATATAATAGTGCTGGATGTTTGACACATCTGATTAATCCTGCTACACTTCTGACATGCTCCCTCATAGCAGAGAGCAAAGTGAAGAGGTATGAGCACACACACACACACATACACACACACACACACACACACAGAAACACCTACAGCTGAGTGTATTGATCTGTTTACATAGACAGGGATTTACTGTACAACCAAGTCCAACAGTCTATAACCACAAGATCAGCTTCCTCTGCCTCTTCATCTCTCTCTCACACATGCACTAACACACACACACACACACACACACACACACCACTTATAAACAACACATACACACACACACACTATGCTGTGGCATCTACAGACCATGGCTAACACAAAGCCTCTTGTCTCCCCAGATACCAACAACAATAAGAACTGTGATCATCTCAGCACACAAACACACTGACTCTCAATGCCCACACACACACACACACACACACACACACACACACACACACACACACACACACACACACTACAGAAGTTTAACATCGTATAGAGGAGAGAGGACTGAAGTGACAAACCAATATCTGCTTGTCTATTTGAACAGTTTTTAAGTGTTTTTTTGAGACAAAAAGAATTTGATAGTGAGCTTGAAGTCTAAGTTCAAAATGTCAAAATAAAAAAACGTCATGATTACTGTCACTTCCTGGAGTGGATTTTTATTTTTTCCCTACTACAATCAGATGAATAGTGAATGTGACCATAATTATTAACAATTAATTAAGAAAAACACATAAATCCAGTTTTGATGAATGGCAAAATCATTGAACAATAGTAAAAGCTGAAAGTATGAGTGATGATTGCTTTATTGAAATTAGTTTAATACTAGGATGTTATTTAAAAAATGTCACCATTTCCCTTTTGGTTGCTCTTCTTTAAACGTTTACTTCAAGGTGACTAACATAAACCATAAGTTCTTCTCTTCTTGGGCCAAAGGAAAAACATGAAAATGCTACAGATTGATTTTGCAAAATGAAAGATCTGTCATCCACAACAAAGATTATGAGCTTTGGATGAACCCCAGTAATGAAGTCAATATCTTATCTTCTGAATATCAACCTGGTTAAAGCTTGTTCTCTCACACTCACTAAATGCAGACAAATGGATGGAAACCGGCCCCTCACCTGTGTCTGACCCCAGCACATAGCCATGACCCATTTGTCCTCATCTCGCCAGGTCTTTGTGTGTGTGTGTAATAATTCTAAGTAAAGTATTGACCCTGATAACCAACCATATATTCTCAGGGCCACTGTGCTGATGATGGGTAAACGACCTGCCTACTGACTGTGTGTGTGCATGTGCGTAGTCATTTCGTACTAGTGTTTGCAGAACTGTGTGTTTCGAGAAAACAAAGGGTTATAGATCCATTAAATAGATAAGTGATAATTTTTACCTTCTTGATTTTAGCACAGAGGCTAATTTGAAGAATCATTAAAAGGGCTCGAACTAACAGCTCCTTATTATATGATGAACGATTTCTAAGGGGAGCTCACCAGGGTTGCATGAAGAAGTTTATGTGGCCTTGTCTCGAATGAAATGGAATAGGGAGGAACTGACATCTCAATTAAGTTGCAGATAAACCATCATCCTTAACATCCATGCATTATCTATACTGCTGATCCTTTTTGAGGGTCACGGTGGGGACAGAGACAGTCCCAGCTCTGTCCCAGCTGACACTGGACAAAAGGACATCACAGGGCAGACATCTAGAAACACACAACTACAACAACACACGCATTCGAACTCACGACCCTCCTGAGCTGCTAACCACCACTGTGCCATCAAGCCGTAATGATCAAAATCACTTTGAGCAAACATGTAAATTAATACAATGTACTCACATAATGAATATGGCGTACGTAATTATCTATAATTCCCACTAAGTTACATGGAACACCTGTGTATGTGTGCGCGTGAGGGGGTGCACACTAATGACAGCAATCAGAATTTCCTTTAGGTGATGAGGTGAGAGTTTTGCACTGACCCTTTTAATACCTCTGCGTGTGTGTGTCGGTGTGTGTGTGTGTGTTTATATGTGTGTGTAGGTGTAAGTGCAGGCGTGTGTTTGTGCTCACTGACCTCTTAAACACCCCTGTGCTCGTCAACACACAACACAACCACTGGACTGTGACCTGCCAAATAAGAGCTTACTCTGTACACTACACCTCTCTCTCTCTTGCTCTCTCTCTCTCCCTCCTCTCTCTCTCTCTCTCTCTTAGTCTTCAGACACATTTTAAGCTCTTTTCTCTCTTAATACCCCCCTAACCCCCCCTTCCACATCACACTTGTAGTTTTTTTTTTTTTTGTCCAATGATACAAGCTATCCCGTCCCCTCCCTCTCTTGGCTGCTCTCTGTCTTATTATAATGGTGTCTAATGTGTCCATGTATCCATGTAGATGGGGGCCAGGCAGCAGCGGCGGCGGCAGCAGAGAAGACGGGGTCTGCCGTGGTAATTGGCCATGATGAAGTTTGGCCAGTGGGGTGACAGGCCCGCTAAGGAAGATGGATCATTCTCATTCGCCCCCCTAAATGTTGTCAATTCCACCGCTCATACAGCGCCATCAGCCCTCATCAAAGAGGAGGGACGCAGCTGCCGGGCCATGGAGGGGTTGGGGTTTTGGGGGGTCGGTAGTAGAGGTGGGGGTAGTTGTACGGGGTGAGGGGAGGTGTCAGGGTGAAGTTGGACTTGGGGCAGGAAAGAAGAAGGAGATGATATAAATAACATCTGTAGAAGACAAGAGCGGGATTGACTCCCGCCACTAACTTTTCAGGTTACTAGTATTATACATCTTTTTGCAGTATTTTATTTCATCTGATAAATCATCAGATCCATTGACCTGTTACTGTAATTAAACTTCCTGGACTTTATCAGCTGTAACAGTAGAGGGGCCAAGATTGAATTATTTCAGTTACCTCTACAAGGAAAGTTATGCTTTCATAACACGCTGTTGTTTGTTTGTTAGTTGATTGGTTTGGTTGATTATAAACAAGATCAAGCAAAAACTATTGGATGGATGTTCTGTGAAACTTGGTGGAAGGATGTGGTATGGGTCAGGTAAGTTCTGGATCCGAGGGTGGATCCAGAATTATTTCATCATTTTCTTTAACATTGTGAGCTTTATTTTGACATCTTAACTGATTTCCAAGGAAGTAATTCATGAATCTTGATGAAATATTTAGGGAGCTGATCATTTGGGAAATGTGTATAGTTGGTGCCGCTTGATTGAATTTGAGGGAGCTGTTGGTGGAGCTATGAACTCTACTGGTTTTCTATGTTGTTGATTAGAAATTAGAAATTATTTTGTAGACAGAAATCTATTTGCAAAGTGAAGAGGATGTACAAAAAACGAATGGATAGAGAAAACACATTTTAACATTACTTTATTTGAGATATAGATATATATATATACTTAATTCTTATTATGGTGTGCTCCCCTACACTTTCCCCTCCAGTGTCTGATAACAATGAATGCTAATAATAGAAAAGGACAGTAGACTTGTGAGGTATTTACAGCAGTTTTACTATTTTTTTTCTCTAACACACACACACACACACACACACACACACACACACACACACACACACACACACACACACACACACACACACACACACACACACACACACATGGTCTACTGTCTCAGAAATGGGAAGGTAATGGTTTGGTCCAGATCTCACATCACTAACAGATGAGCCCTAATCGGCCCTCTGACACACACGCACAGACACACACACAGACACACACAGAGGATGGCCCTGTTGGTTTGCACATTTGCATAATAGTATTTCCCTTTTTCTCCATTCCCCAAATAGCTCCCTCTCTCTCTCAATCTCTTCACGTTGTCTTCTGTACTCCTGATGGGAAAAGGCTCGACTATAAACAAGTACATTTCCCTCAGAGGCTCACAAACTGAGACAAGGATTGTGGGGAAAGAATTCATCTGTGCTCAAACTGAGCGTGGCTGAGGTGGGGAGGAAAGTCATTTCCAAAAAAACAATAGGGTCCCTGCACCATCAGTGCTCGGCCCTAATATCAAAGACCTTTGCCTCCCCAGGAGAGGATGCAAAGGTTCTTAAAAAGAGACATTATGTAATTTAGAAATGATTAATACAGATGACAGAATTGACAAGATTAGGTTATTGATAGTTAATATTTTTCTTGTGATGAAAGCAGAATTTAAAATGAATTGGTCCTACTTGTATTATCTATGCATCCTCCAGAGATGATCATCTTTGACCTCTCTGCTTTTTTCCAAGCTTTATCAATGAGGATAATAACATTCCCTCTTTCCTTCTATATCGCTCGTTTGTACTGGGGGTGGGCGTTTGGACCCGGCGCAGCATGGACGGGTAGGGGCTCTGTCAGCACTGCTGATTTATCACTTGGGTAATAGGAAGTGATTGAAGGGAAATTCAAATGAACTGTCTCTGACAGGCACACATGCAGACACACACATATGAGCACACACACACAAATTAATAGTGGGGCTTAATAGACTACAGGGAGAGAGAGGGAACAAGAGCGGGAGAGGGAGATGAGATAAACGGATGGATTGTTTTGGATGAAAGAAAAAGAGAAGGATAGAGAAGTAGCCGCTGTTTAAGATTTGCTTGTAAGGAAGATGAACAATTACATTTTTTATCTCTTCACATGGACTGAAGGAAAAAGATAAATAATGAATGAGGCTTTTGTTTTAGAGCAAGAAAGATAACGAAGGGCTTGAAATAATGTCTGAAATCACAGAATATTAGTGCATCATTAAAATATACTGTTTATACTGTTGGCACCTGAAACACATGCTTTCTGATCACACACACACACACACACACACACACACACACACACACACACACACACACACCATTTCTCACACTTTGACAAAAGCCCCGTCCACACACTGCAACAACAGCAGGCCAAGTCTATCAGGCTTCTTTTTGGAATGTCAGTCACAACACAGCGTGACCCTCCTTGACCATAACTCCACCAACACAGCCTCACACACACACAGCCTCACACACACACACACACACACACACACACACACACACACACACACACACACACACACCCTCTGCCCACATACCAAAGAGGCTGAGCTGTCAGGGTGTCAGTGTTAAGGGTATGACTGTCAATCATTCCCTCTGGGAAATGCAGACTGGGAAAAGGGGAGGGGGGGTTATTAGACAGGATGAGAAAGAGAAGCGGAGGTAGAGGGACAGATAGTGGTGTGTGTGTGTATTTGTGTGTGTGTGCACATGCATCTCTTTGTAATGCAGTTCCTAAAGCCAGTTTGACCCCAGTGCGACCTGAAGTGTAAAGCCCCCTATCCCCGACCCTGACCCCAGTGGCTTGACCGGGCTCAGAGGACACTGACCTATGAATCATGGGTATTATAGTCTCAAGTCGTAGTCTATAGAGCTACTACAGCCAATCCCTGTCGACCTCTCGCCCTGTGCCACTCTACTCCACATGTCGGTCAGAGGGAGGTGAATGGGTTAAAAAGCCAAACTGTGCCCTGCAGGTCTAAGGCTGTGGCCTGTCTGTGGTTCCATTTACTACCGCTCCACCATCAAGTGTGCGTCCTCTTGCCCTTGACATTGACCGAATACACAAACCGAAAGTGAGGATATTTTAAAGTTTGTGGAAACAAGAAGTGTCATTTTTCGATGCTGGTAAAATATTTCCTTAATATTGACCGGAGGGCCGCAGATTAGAAGAAATTTGAGGGAGGGTGGCGAGAATACAAATGCCAGCTTGTCGTCATTTTGTTATGCAGCAGACTGCTCACACCTTTCTATTCCACTCAGATTTATATTAACTTACTGCTGGGAGAGAGGGCGGGAGGTCGATTTAGATGCAACATGAAGACACGCAGACACACCCACTGTCCCTCTTGTTTTCTCATCTTTTACTCTCTCATTCTAACAACACACACATATGCAGCACTTTACCAAGACACGTCAGCACGCGGACGGCTCCGACGAGTGTCCCTGAGCTGCAGGAAGTGAGGTCATAATAAGAGCTGGGTCAATACGCTCATTAACCCCTGCAGTGGGTCTAGATTATAGGAACATCAATAGGCCAGGCCTGAGTGGGTCTCTGCTGGTACAGTGTGTGTGTGTGTGTGTGTGTGTGTGTGTGTCAGGGTGAGAAGAGACACACAGACGTCTGTCAGGCGAACAGACAAAACACAACGTGAAGCTGATGACACGAGGGTGAATGCATTGGTTAAACATTTCCTCATAAAATGTAATTTGGAATTATGAAATTACAATGCGCACTGTGAGTATTTTCATCAAGACTGACATGGCATGGCAAGGCATAGCAGGCAGGACAGGCTTTTAGCTGAAAGCCGACAAGCATTTCATATAAAAAGATCAAACTTGAAACACTGACTTTAGCTTGCAAATATGGCCGACAGCTTACCAAAGGTTTTAATGAAGCTTCTATCCTCTATTAAATTAGAGCCATTAGGTTTTCTCTATAAAATATATAAACAGTAGCTCAAACAATCAACTGTGTTACTAAAGTGTGGTTTCTGATGAATCGGAGCTAACTTTGATCCTGAGTCACAGCATCGTGGATTTAACATTATCAATGAAATGAGGTTTTATCTGTCATTGGTATCTTCTCTTTCTCTTACATTTTGTTTCAGCTTTCACTAATAGGATTACTCTATTTGCTTCTCATGGTGGTGGTCAGGCTGAGACTGCTATTCACTTTGTGGCACAAGAATTGATGTCTTGTCACTTGCTTGAAAATTAGTTTAGTTAGAATTAGTTAGTTATTGTTTCTTTGAGTCATTGGTTCTCAGCCTTTAAGCTCATTTGAGCCTACTGAAGATAAAAATGCATTTAAACCGTATGTAAAGTCAACTGGTAGTGACAACTGCTGGGCATAATTTATCATTTTGTTTGTTTGTTGTTTACTTGTTCTTGTTTAGTGGGTTTTCATTGTGTCTTATCTTAACTGTAGGTCTTTGTGGAGCATCAACCTATTTTGAACATTTAAGATATTGAAAGTTAAAAAAAGAAATGGGTAACAAACTTATAACTTATAAAATTAATGCTGTTGGCTCTATTAGTTTAATTAGTTTTTTAAAATTTTATAAAGAAGAAAAACATATATTATCACACCAAATGAACTAAAAGTAAACTATTCATGACAGTACTATGAAACGTTTTAGTAAAGATGGCTGTATGAGCTGAACTCAACTTAACGTAATAGAAAAAGTGCAAGCATCAGCAATAGTGCTGTGGAAGTGGAGGCTGTGTGTGGTGACCAGTGCCAGGACACCCCTTGACTCCACATCTGCATGTGTTCGGTGAGTTTTTCATGGACAGACTTCCTCAGCCCTTCCTTTCATCAGAGCTCCCTACAGTCTTTTCACCCTTGACCTGTTCCCAAACTCGGCCTCAGCCAAGAGCCTGCATGATGCCCCGCCCTTACCTTGCCAGAGTCAGGGCTCACATAGAGGTCAGAGCTGGATTGGATTGGACAGGGAGGCTGTCTGTCAAACAGGCGGTCCAGTACCTCGATCTGCTGTGGTGAGAACAGCTCCCCTCTCATCTGCTTCCTGAGGAAGTCCCGCCCACTGTGGCCGTGCCCGTTGGCCAGTGGTGACTCCTGCAGACCTGCAAAGAGAAGACAGGAGAGAGAGGTTAAAGGGGCTGTGAATGAAGGATATTTAAAGGAGGAATGGGAGTATGAACGGAGAAAGAGAAGAGTTTTAAAGAGGTCTATTGCAGAGGGAGAAACCAGATGATAGAGGGATGAAGGGAGGAGTGAAGACGTGGGTTGATAAAATAAATTACTGAGGCAGATGTGGAGAAAGAAGTCAGAGCAGAGTGTAGACTCACATGAACTCCTGTGAGCTGATTTAGCACCAAGTGACTTCATAGATTGTGAAGAGTCTGAGAAAATGCTACACAAATTCAACCTATTACCAAGAGCGCGCTGTCTCTCCTTCTTGATCTCTCAAAAGTACACCCTCGCCTCTCATACATACGCATTCCTCCGTCTCTCCTGTCGTATCGCCCATACACACACAGACACACAAATATATATTGCTGTGGTATCAGTATTAGACTGTGAGCTCTCGTATCCTGCAGTTATTGCAAGGCCGAGAGACTGAACGAGACAATTATAAGAACTCTGAAGAGTCGCGGCCCACAAATGATTAGAAAAGAGTGAACGAGAGAAAAAGATAAAGAGAAAAAGGGGATGAGGGTGAAAATCCCTGCTATAGAGCCAATTCATTCCTCCAAACCGCTCCTGAGAGCCTATTTTAGTGTTGGGGGTCACTGTGTGTGTGTGTGTGTGTGTGTGTGTGTGTGTGTGAGAGAGAGAGTGTCTGTGTCCAGGAGCAGAGGGAGTGATATGACAGACAGGTGGGGAGGGGGGAGGGGGTTTCAAATATATATTTATTTATTTTTTCCATTTGGGCTGAAAATAAAGATCCATTTGTGCCAGACTGGTCCTGAGAGTGATGCAGCAAGGAAGAAAGAAAGAAAAGCTAGTGCTTTAGAGCATTGGGGTTATTATTAATAGTGTTATTCATCTTGTGTTTTGTCACCACAGTAATTCAGATCGTACTTTCAGCTTTGGCTGACATTTTTTCAGCTATGACAACATTGTACACTCCAATTTACTATAATTGCTAAGATCTGGAAACATGATCTTATTGCTGAGTAGTGTCGTCTGTATCTTTACAAATTATGTTCTGTTATGTCGAGAACTCTTCATCTTACAGTTTATATTCACTACTAATGATTAACACCACCGTTTCATTTAAGGGGCTGGTTGGGCAGGAGACTGAATGAATTAACCTTTGGCTTTTGATCATGCATTGCTCCAATATTTCCTTGGCCTTGTTGTTCTTTCTTGTCAGCACCTGGCATCTACATTACCCACAATGCAACCTTACAGCCCAACATTTGGTCAAAGATTTTAACATGTTATGCTTGTTGCAGCTAATGTAACCTAACCCTGGAGCTTTGAGCAGACATGAGAAGTGGGCCACAGGTCTGATGACCTCACTTCTATCTTACTCCACACAACTTTTGTAAACTGAAGCAACAACTCTACTTGCAATAGCGTCCAATATGTAACTTCGGCCACAAAGTAGTCGCCCAACTAAAAATAAATGAAACTGTCCTGTTATCTTTAATAAAATTGGGGATTTCTCTTGAACACTGTTGGGAACATTTACATTAGATTATGTAAGTGCACAAGTCAACTAATTATTTAACATAGGTCTAGTCTCTTCACACATTGTGACAAATGTAACCAAATGGTGTTTCACCATTCCAGTGGAATTAGTTTCAACAAATCATTGTGAAACATAGAAGATGCTGACTTCATAAAATGTTGAATGTATTTGAGGTAAACCTCAAATCATAAGTCACTTCAGCTCTTCACACTCACACCGAGCTCCGTAACTCATAAAACCTCCCCATACCTTCTATGTACACAAAACCTCTTTCACCCACTCTTACAAACACACTGCTTGATCATAATCTCAATTCACTTCTATAGCGACACACACACACTCATATACAGATGCTGGGAGCAGTGTGAGTGCATGGTCCAGGTCTCTGGTGACAGACCAATCAGGGGGGAGATAAAGCCAGTATGATGCTTTAGCCTGGTAACCCACGGCGACCCATTTAATCCCACTGGCCAGTCTCCATGATGGAATTCAATTGATCAATCATGTAGCTCTGATGGCACCATTTCAGCCAGCTTATTGCTTTCTGCTTTCTGTCTATCGCTTACTCACACTCACACACACACACACACACACACAAACACACCCTGAAAGACTGACCCCAGCCCAGTGCCCACAAAGAACCAAAGAAAGATGGGGAGTAAAGAAGAAGTCAGAACCTATAGCAATCGAGCAGCAAGAACAAAGCATTTACTACTATTGTTGATCATTAATATTGTCCGTTCATCTGTACTAATATGTGTGTAGGTGTGTGTGTGTGTATGTGTGTGTGCTCCTATGTGTGCGTCTTGGTGTGGATGTGGGTGTGGGTGGGTGGGTATCTTGATATCCGGCTGGTCTCATTGTATCCATGGATGGGTAAAGAAACTCATTGCCGTGACGGGTTAAATCCTATTCACTGTCGGATACACACGCATGCACGCACACACAGGTGCACACCGAACACACACAAACACACGTGAACACTTACACACACACACACTCACAGCTGCCTCTATCTCTGTGAGTCAGTCTCAGAAGGGAAGCGCTTCTCTTCTCTCTTTTTCAGAGCAGAACAAAACAAACAATGAGCCCTCATTGTTCTCTCCTTTCTGCCTTTTTCCTCTCTCTTCCGCCTTCTCTGTCTCTCTATTTTGCTCACTCACTCTCTCCCTTCCTCTTGGTCCTCTCTCTCTCTCTCTCTTGCTCTCTCTCTCTCTCTCTCACTGACTCCCTTTGACTCGGCCTGCCGTTGCCATTTCCCAACAACCCAAGAACAGCTGATCCAAATACATTTGAACATGAGATGGTTAGTCATCTGTTTGTGAGTTTTTGTACATGTTTCACTCCATGTGTGCGTATGTGTGTGCGTGTGTTTGCATGTGTGTGTGTGTGTGTGTGTGTGTGTGTGTGTGTGTGTGTGTGTGTGCATGTGTGTGGGTGAGTGTGTGTGTGTGTGTGTGTGTGTGCATGTGTGTGTGTGTGTGTGCGTGTGTGCGTGTGTGTGTGTGTGTGTGTGTGTGTGTGTGTGTTCTCCATCTCAACTCAAAGATCAAAGTTTTCAGTGGAGGGAGGCACCCAGAGGAGCTCAGGGTGAAGGGCGGAGCTCCCCTCCCTCCTCGCCTCGGTCCTCCGTCTCTTGCTTGCTCCCAGCGTCTTTTATCTGGTAAGCTGCTGCATGTCACAGTGGATGCACAAGAGGGTGAGAGGTCAACATGGCATTCTGGGTAAATGCCACTGACACTATTTCTTCTTTATGCGAAAGTCTCTGTCTAACAACCAGTGTTTACAGTATGCAGTTTATGATTTACCTTCAAACATAAAGAGAAAGAAACATTTCCTTCAATAACTGAAACCACCTGTTCTGCCCTCCACATGTATGCTACACACACACACACACACACACACACACACACACACATGGCCTCTGTGTGTAAGAGAATAGGTTAAGATACAATAGTCCCCTTTTGGCCCCACAAGTCAAGTTCTTCCATTCACTTCCATTCATCTACATTCTGTCCCCGGTCAGACCCCCACTTCCCCTCTCTTTGGCTGGGGCCACAGGTCACCACAGGGCTTTACCCCCACACACTCCTGCTGCCAGTACACACACAGACCCTTCCTGTGTTCCCATCACTTGCACAGCTGGCATTTCTATACTATATGCATTACAGCAGAAATGAGAGGTTTCCTGCAACACATCATGATGACACGATACAATACAACCCAAGATGTTACAGTGTGATCAAGTATGATACAGTACAACACGATACTACACGATATGATACGTCGCCATATGATACAATAGAACATGATACGAGACAATGATACGATACAATACATCATGACTCTATATGATACGATAAAACACGATATGATATGATACGATACGCCACAATACGATAAAACATGATTTGGAGCTTTCAAAGCATTTTTAGTAATCATGGAATTAATAAGTAAGATCGTATTAATAAAGTCAGTTCTATCCAAGTGTTGAAGGAGGTGATACCAGTTTTTCCTGGTCTGTATCAAGGTCACACAGAAGACAAAACTAAATGGAATTCTTTTGCTTTTTTCCTGAATCTTTTTTTTCACATATGTGAGGTTGAGGTTTGAACCTGGTCTGATGCACTGAGGTACATGAAAGACACAGAGGCTGTGACTGTGTATTACTATATGTGACAAATTTAGCTGCATAGAAACAGATTTAACAACAAAGTCAACAAGAGAACGCTGTGTGAGTGTTGGTCTCACATGTTTGTGTCTTTTTTCCATCTGTGTACAGTCAAGCATATGGGTGTGTGTGTGTGTGTGTTTGAGAAGCTTTGCATTATTGTGTGTTTATGTATGTGTTTGTCTGTCCATGTCAGCGCATGCTGTTCCCCCTGTCGCCCCTTGCTGTGTGTGTGTGTCATTATCCAGCGGGGGCTGCTCTAATGGAAGCTGTGATTAGCAATGCTGTTAATTAGACCACAGAGCCAACCGCGCAGACCTCTGCCACAGAAACACTGCAGATAAAACACACACAAGTAAAACTGTGACGCTCTGCGACACAACGCTCAGATGATGCTCTGTGAATGCTCCAGTGAAACGTGAAGGGATACCATGTTCTCGATATGAATTACGAAACACAAGGTCCACTTGTAGTGAAACACAAATAGACCACACATGTAGCACATGGTGCAACACATCATGCACATAAAGAACAAAGTGAAGTAATAATGCTGCTAATTAGAATACAGAGATTTTACTTGAACCACAAAGTCTTTGCCACAGACACTATTACAGCCCATAACAGTGAGCAACCCATAATTCTTGTCAGTGAGATATAGACTCCTAGAAAGACCTGTGTCACAGCAGAGGATTTGACCTATTATAGCAGGAAAAGCACAGCTGGAAATAATACTGATGGCTCCTCTCTTTGTAAACCATGTCAGCGTGTTCATCTTCTTCACCTGTTCTATTCCTCCTATAACAAAATCTAAATATCTGCTATGAAAAGGAAAATAATGTGACGCTGATTCTCCAGTCAGGTGCCATCAACCCATTGATATATAACAGGGCGCATTGAAATGACGGAATTAAAAAGAAAGAAATTCAGTGAATGATATTTCATCATCTGATGTTTTGTCTCTTGAATGCAGCAGAAACTGCAGTTAGTCACTTGCCTCGTGTATACATTTTCACCTCGACAATTTCTAGCATTTCTCCTTTTAAATGTGTATTTAAAAAACACTTTATATCTCAGAGGATAACCCAGAAACGTATCCAACTTTGTACTGACCTTCATCTGAGCTAAAAACTGTAAAATATTGAGGGATAAAAACTTTTGTTGAACAATGTGAACTGATCAGCTACCCTTGTGTGGAGAAAGCAAAGGTCTGCAGAACAAACATCATTATTCATCTGTACTCCGTGTGTGTGTGTGTGTGTGTGTGTGTGTGTGTGTGTGTGTGTGTGTGTGTGTGTGTGTGTGTGTGTGTGTGTGTGTGTGTGTGTGTGTGTGTGTGTGTGTGTGTGTGTGTGTGTGTGTCAAACTTGATGGTTAAGTGGGTGGTATCAGAGCGCTCAAGATGCACCTGGGATTCATCCTGGAACCTGCTGACGTGTTTTGGAAATTCATCAGCAGTGGGAAAAGGACCCCATACTGTATCTGTGTGTGTGTACATGTGTGTGTGTGTGTGTATATATATTTGTGTGAGAGTGTGTGAAAGTGAGCGAGAAATAGCCCCTGGTGGCGTTCTGTCACCCCCCCTCGCTCCGACATCTGGTCCTGTCTCATTTACCGCAGGAGACTGTCTGTGTGATGGCTTTTTAATGCCACTGACTCGGCCACATACACACCCAGGCACACAAACATGCTCATACCGTAGTGGTGAAAGCCCCCTCACGTGCACACACATTCATGAGCTCACACCTCTATTAACATGCATATAACATTGATCCAGCTCACAGCGTATATATGATCAATAGTGCATACATAAAACTAACTTCTCTGGGAGTTCACCAGTGAAGCTCTGTTAGTTAATAAATAGGGATTCCAGAATGAAGATGTTTGGCTAAGAACATAACACACACACACACACACACACACACACACACACACATACATCTGTCATGGATCCCCATTTGCTGAATATGTTTCCATGCTGGTATGGAGGATGGGTTCTGAGGCTGTCTATCGGCAAATAATGTGTTTACGTGTGTTGTCTAATTATATACGTGCACATAGGAATAAATGCATATTTGCAGATTCACACTGTAAAATTCAATCATTTGCAAGAATATACAAAAACATTCCTGTGCTCACCTTCGTCCCTCTTCCTCTTGCCCACATCAGCGGCTGAACTGATACCCAGAATTCCACTGATGGAGTACGAGGAGCCAGCCGAGTCGCTGGTCACTCCTGAGACCTGTGTGGCGGCCACGGATGTCGCTGCGGACAGATCACACCACAACAGAAACAGTTTGAATGATGCAATGAGAATTTGTAATGAAGGCACAGAAGATTTTGCCGAAACACAAGCAAGTCCAGTCTACTGTATGTCTCTGTACGACTCCTGGATGTCTGACAAGATTCACAGATAAATAAAGAAGATTGTTCCTGTTTTTTCTACCACTGAAAGTGTTTCTTTGTTTTCCTCAGATGCCATTTCTTAGGAAAATTTCAAATCTGTCACAGAAATTCATAAATACTGAAAGATCCACCTGAAGATCTGACAACCACAGACAGGATTAGTGTTGAAGCCTGAATGATCTCTGCTGCCATGTTCCACTTATTGATTCTTTTGTCTCAATTAAACATGAAACCCTGTTAAAATCATTGAAGGACCTGCAGTGGTGGGTGAGCTGAACGAATCAAGAGAATCTCAGCAAATAATTGCTCTTTAGACTAAACTGCATCAGATATTGCTTAGTGGGATTTTGAGAAATTCAGGTTAAACTCTCCGCTATAAAACGACTTTTTGTTGGACTCATGTAAAATGAAAAAGGTCTTTATTCTACAGTGATGTACTATTTAAAAAATTATGTAATATTAAGAAGACACAGAATCTCACTGCCTCTCAGTGAAGATAGGTCAAGAGTTTTCATAGGATACACTGGTAAAGTTACTATTCACCAACACAAGTTGCGCTGTGTAGAAGATGTTTGCATGTGAGATGTTGCATGACAATTGAGCCTGGTTAAAAAAATCAAAAATGATCTGTAAACTAAACATTTCTGAATCGTTCCCCCACAACATCAACGTTTGCTTTACTTAAAGAGCGACATTCACATGTTACTTGTGACGCCTTCACGACAACAGATACTGTAGAGAATAAAAAACACACAATAGAAATCCTATAACCTGTTTATTCTCTCCATAAATTCAACATAGCACTTTAATCCTCTGAAACTTTACTGGGCTTTACAGACTCAATTGAAGGTAGAAAAAAAAAATCCACAAAGGAGAGAGGACTGTCTGTGTTTTGCTCCATGTTGTCTCTCTCTCTAATCTTCCCCCTGAAGGAGACAAGTTCCTTGCTGGGCGACACAGCGACATACTTGTCACCGCTTCAGTGACACACGCACACACACACATGCAACCTCTTGACACTCACACACACGCACACACTGAAACATACAGTCACTCCCTCCTCCTTGGTCCCTTATCTGTGCCCCTGTAAGCGGACGTGGGGCTGAGTGACAGTATGGTATCCCAGGAGGGACAGAAAGGTGTGGAGACAGACATCCTAATCCTCTCTCCCAGCAGACCCCCCAAACACAGAAAGACAAGACCGAAAAGGGGAAATTAAAAAAGAAGAAACGACAACAAATCAGAGGATCAAGGTTCTTTTCCAGCCGTTGCTCCTTCACTAACGACAGGGAGAGTATAATGAATGCATATCCCTCCTTTTCCCATCACTTGATTTAGCACTTCAATTATCTGATTTTCCTTTCTCTTTCTTTTCAGTCTTTTTTTTTTTTTTTTTATCACAACGTAACGCTTTTATTCTGCAAATCCAAATGTTCAATTTTCCGCCTGGGAGTGGGACCCATTTATCTGTGTAATCTGTAAGTGTGCGTGAGTGTGTAAGCGTGTGTGTGTGTGTGTGTGTGTGTGTGTGTGTGCGTGTGCTTCTCAGCGGGTGTAGGTGTGTATGTGTGAGGGTTTAGGTGTGTGTCAAAGGCAGGAGTCAGGGAGCAGTGTGTGTGAAATTAATTTAGATTAATAGACAATGTGCGATTATGAAGATATGAGAGACACCGGAACACAATCCACTGCAGGACAAAGTGAGAGAGGGAGCGGGGGAGCGAGAGAGGGAGGCTGATATTTATTTACTCTGAGATATTCATTGAATAAAAAGTAGTCTTTTAGTCATATAGTTAAAACAGATATCATTGCTTCACATGTAACATGATATATTTTAAATGAACATCCATATTCGTGTTTGTGGATATTTATGACATTTATTTATTTCAAAATCAAATAAAAATAACTATTATGATTCTCTTCTTCTTTTGATTTTGGAGATTGTTAATGATTACATGATTGTGTGCATTGTCACACGTTACTGCCATTGTTGTTTATTTACTCTAATTTGAAGGGAACTGACCTGTGGGCTCTTGGTTGAACACAAAATCATTTAGGAACATGCACCAAGTCTTTTTGCAAGGTACAACACACACAAGAGGCAAACATGCCTGAGCTGCTACAAGGTAGTCGCAGGTGATGAGGTGATTTGGTTGGAATATTCAAATATTCAAACCAAAAGCCAACTGATGCACAGGGAATGGGAACCTTGAGGCTCTGGCAGCAGACTTCTTTGCACTCTTCATAATCCAGCCTTGTTTTGAACATCATGATCTCTAATGACCGGACCTTTTAGTGCTTATGATGAAGGTGTTAATAAGCTTTGTTTAGTGAGCATTACATTGTTTTAGATCTTTGGAGGAAGTTTGTGGATCCAGTATTGTGCTGCTGAAACATCTTCCTTTTTGTGATGTAAAAGTTTATGATACAATGCTTCGATGCTCTGGCTTGTACAGCAGCCTTCATGTTGATTATTGTTGCTCGGAATACGGTTGTCAGTTTAAAGCTTGGGGAGAACGTCCCACTGAAACATCAGCTGCTAAATTCATAATTTTATTTGAGCCCTGTCGTTGTGTAGAACTTGTGAAGTGTCCTTGGTAGTGAACTGGTTTAAAACGCTGTGTCCATGTGACAGCAATGTCCCCTGAGTGTGGCAGGAAGCCTTAGTTACATGTCACCTCTCCACTGTACAGACGACAATACGGTTGAAAGGTACTGTCACACAATGCTCAGCTGAAGAGCAACACTGGTGGAAAAAAAATCTGGTCTAAACAAAATCCTACTTCCTTTATTAACTGGCTTTGATTTTGATGATTTGTGGATTCAAATACTGAACTCTGTGGCACACAACATCTCACACTCTGTGCATGCAGGCTTTTTGCTGTGAGCTAAGGTCCAGAATTTCAATGCGTCTCCAAAATACAGTCGAGCACACGGTCTCCACTCCTGAGACGTTCACACCACATCTGCTCGGTAAAATTTGCTTTGACAGTTTGAAACAGGATTTTATTGCAGCGACCTACCTAAACTGTGAGCCGACACTGAGCCCGTTTGGCCGGGCTGCTGAACCTTAGTCCGAATGATCCTGCAGGAGGAGAGAGGAGTTATTAGTGAGTGTGTGTGTGTGTGTGTGTGTGTGTGTGTGTGTGTGAGAGAGAGAGAGAGAGAGAGAGAGAGAGGATTCTGAGTGACAGAGAGAACATGACCATCGTGGGAGCGCAAAACTGTGTGCGTGTGTGTGTGTGTGTGAAGTGGCTGAGGCAGGCTGACATGGCAGAGGGGCCTCACACTTCCTGCTTGGCTGCTCATGCAAGCCTTTTTTTCCTCTTTCCTTCCCTCTTTTTCCCTTCCTCCCCTTTTCCTCTCCTTCTCTTCCTCTCCTCCCTTCCCCTTTCTTCCCTTTCTTTCTGTGTCTATTTCCCTCCTTGCTCCCACACACCTTCCCTCCCTTTTGTCCGCCTCTTTTGCTCACTCCTTCTCTCTCTTATTTCACTATCCCTCCCTCTCTCTGCCTCTATGCTCAGGGGAAAGGGTTGTCATTGTACCATCGTGTTGAACCACTGAGCTGCAGCCACTTCATACATATGGAGACTGGGGCCTCTTTGCTATTCTCTTTTCCACTGGCACATACACACACACACACACACACACACACACATAAAACAGCATTCTGCTCCTCATGCTCTACTTACACTCCATACCTGTTGCTATAAATTCACACACACACACACACACACACACAAATTACCCAGACCCTCATACCTGTTGATGGAGCTGACGCTGGGGACACTGTCGTTGTCGCACACTCTCTCGGCCAGGAGCCTGTCCCGGATCTCCCAGGCAAACATGGTGGGGTTTTGGCGTTTGTAATCGGCGATCTTGTCGACCACTTTGGGTGTAGCAACCTTTGGTTTGGATCCCCCGATTACCCCGGGGCGGATACTGCCCGTCTCATAGTACCTGCCAATCAAAGCAGGGCAGATGTTCAACGTTGGTCATAGGGAGCAACACGATACGGTTGCAGAGATACTAGAAGTGTTAGATAAAAGCTGTTGGAGGGTTTCTGTCATTTTAATTGTGGATTGTTTCAAGTCCCACAGGTTTAAAGTGGTTTTAATATTATCTTGAAATAATGTGATATTAATAGTCCTGAATGCAACGTCAACACTGATGATTGATAAAGCTCAGCAGTTTTATGAGGTTGAAGTTGAGACATTCATTATCGTGGGACCTGATCGGTTGATCTTACATCGATGTCCCTCAGCTGTCACTTATAGGTTTCTGGACATCGATGAAGCTCAGAGGATTCAACTACATCAAACTTAGGTTTGAAGATAGATTGAAAATCTGTCATTTGATTATCCCTCTATCTTTACTTATACTACTATACTTAAAAACACCCCTGCTGAAATCACATCATGACTTTAGTGACGGCTCGGAAAGAATCAGCCTCTCTTCATTGCTGATGTCACGTTGGACAAAGAGTTGGCACATTTAAAAGAAAAAACACCTTTCTATTGTTTTACTGGCCCTTTCGTTCCCCTCCTGCTGGCGGTGATTTGGACATGGTTCCACTCGGTCTCATATGTTTTCCCTCCTGGCTCTCGAGGTAGAGCGATGACCTTTCCACTTTGTTCAGCATCTCGTTCTGGCTTTAATTCAAAACCCTTGCCCTCCTCCTCCACTTACACTTGATCTTTTAAGAGATGATTCTCCTGCTCTGTGTCTCTTAAAAGATTCCCAAAAATGTAATGTCCGTCTTAAAAAATTAAATACTCATCTGTCAATTTAGATTTAGAGTTACGGGCTACAAATGTCCTTGCTGCCCATGGTGACAAAGTAAAATGAAGTGATCGGTGGGATGGTAAACACCCCTCATTCCGTGCAGAAATATCCTCAATTACAGTAAAGGCAAACAAATTCAGTGGATATGTTACAGTCACAGTCTTTTTAGTATGAAATTCCCTCTGTCTCGAGGACAAAGACAAAGGGAGTCACAGTAAAAGGGGATTTCATACTAAAGACTATAACTTTGGAAGATACCCGATTGTTCTAACTCAGACTGTTGAAGCCTCATATAAGATTCAGCTGAGCATCTGTATCAAAGGACTGGATTTGTGTTTGTTCTTTTTGGTCTGTTTAGTTTCTTACCTTTGGACAGTGATACACCTCTCCATTTAAACTAGACGCTGTCTTCTCTCAATGACATTTAGTAAATCAATCTATTGCACACTGTAAAGTAGAGAGAGTGTTGCACCTCCTTGAACCATGAAGTAAGTTGAGATTTTTGAATATGAGTTCCACAAATAAAATTTGATTGATTGATTGATTGATTGATTTCGTCTGATTGTTATGAATTTAGTTATATCTACACAGTTTATGCTGCTGTTGACCAGGTCTCCCTCATAGACTGGGTCTCAGGTCTCAGTGGGACTCACCCAAAGGTGAAATATGAACAGCCTTACTAGTTGTAATGTTGGAGTCATGAGAACCTGCTGCAGATACATTTACTGTGTCGCTTATATGAATAAACATACAGGTAAATACACCTGAAAAGAAACAGTTCTAATACCTGACTCCACCTGTGCATGATTGTTGCTTTTTTAGTCAATTTCACAGTGTGACACCACGGTAAGAGGAGGGTGGCATGGACACACAAACACACACACTCACGGATTCAGGCGTTTCTCGTCCACCATGGCTATTTCATGAATGTATTTGCATGCAGAAGGGGCATGGGGGCAGGGGTTGGGAGGACAGCAAATGCGCTACTCAGCTTGCAGAAAAGGGGGGATGCTGTGTGTGGATGCAAGCTGTCAGTCAGTCTTAAACCTGCTGCACTCTCTCTCTCCCTCTTTCTCTCCTTCTCTCTCTCTCTCTCTCTCTCTCTCCGTGCTGTATGGTAGAGTAATCCCCTCCGTGAAGATGTGTGTTCCTGTAAATGTGCATTTCCTTGTCTTTCTTTTTAAGTGTGGGTGTGCGTGCGTGCTGCACTATGTGGGTGTGTTGCACATTTTGACGATTCACAGCTGGAGTATAAACACAGCTAAAGGAAAAAACAATCTATTTTCAAATGGAAAACTATTTAAATTATTCACAGCTGAATCATTGGTGAATAAACGAGCATGGTTATTGATATCCGCAAGACGATGAGCCAATACATGCACGCACACACATGCACGCACACACACAGGGTGGTAGAGTTGGTGTTTTTGTTCTGCTGGCACCAGAGAGACAGAGAGGAAAGGATAAAACAACCCTCCCTCCTTCCTTCCATCCCTCGATCCCCTCTCCTCCCCCCTCACAGTAACGCTTCAGTGAGTTGAACGGCCAGGACGGGGGAGAGAGAGAGAAAGGTAGAGAGAGAACGACAGAATGAGAGGGAGAGAAGGAGAAGAGAGGGAGAACAATGAGCTACACATTTTTTGATATAGCTGAGGGTCGCTGTAGCTAATCCTTCCCCTCCGTCCCCACAAATGGTCTCTGTCTCTCATTCCTTTTTTTTTTCTTTTTTTCCTGCACTCTTCTTCTTTAACACGCCTTTTCCCTTTTGATTGTGTTCCTTGTTCTTGTCTTTCTCCCATTCTCCATCTCCCTGTCCTTTTTTTAAGGGGGGGTGGGTTTGCAGAAATATGGTGCCACTTTCATTTTGATGCTAATTCTAAAAAGTGATGAATCTTTTCCCTTTTGTGCCCCTTTCTTCTGTGGGGGACGGAACGAGCAGGGATTTGCTCTTGAATTTAGCTTTGAAAAGGCAGAGACAGACAGAGAGAGGGAGAAAAGGGGGGTGAGTACGAGAAATACAGGATACAGAGAGAGAGGAGAGAAAGGTGAAAAGGGGGGAAGAGGTAGGGCAGAGAACAGAGGGAGAGAAATAAGAGGTGAAGGGAAACGAGGGCAGTCAGTTCTGAGAGATGCAGCTTGTGCATGTTGAGGGGATTGAATCAGTGACAGAATTGACACTAAATGAATGAGTGTCACGTTGCAGGAGCCTCAGTTTGACACATGTTGAGTTGAAGGACTTAAAGATGAACGAGATGTGCAAAGTTGCAAATGGTTGGTGCAGATGTTTAAAGCTACATCACACTTCAGATGTTCTACATGAAGGCAGGTGTCAAACCAACTGTCTGAGCTGTGACGTGTCAGCTCACATCATCTCCATGTCCTTGTGTGCTTGTTACCTGCCCAGTATCTTGCTGACACATCCGTGGCTAACTCGTAGCTGGCGTGAAATGTCGCAAGGCCGAACCCCTTGGTGGGCTAGTTCAACTATTCGCTGTCGCACGACGTCTGGGAGGGGCCTGCCGTTTACGAACACACCTCCGAGCTGGTTCACGCCACCATGTCCTATTGAAGTGAGAGAAAAGTTTTAAATTAATCAAGTTCATGAAACAGTTCAAGGATGAGTGAGAGGGAAAGAATATAAAGGAATATAAGTGAATATAAATTGGTTTGCAGACAATTTAACAGAGGTGGATCCACTCAAATGTGAGCGAGCAACTGTGGCTTTAGCTCCTGTTTTAACAGACAAAGTGTTGAGGTCAATAACAATAAATTATAGAACATATTAATCAACTTCTTCATTATTGTCAAAGTGACCTTGTCTTTCGTTTTTCCAAAATGATCAAAGTTTTTTACAACCTTAGATAATCTATTTGTAATTTGAAAATATATTCATATTTTGAACTCTATTATTGTAACAACAAATCTTTCTATTATTACTAACCACTGTGCAACTCAACTTAAGCACTTGGAGGTCAAGTACCTTGCTAAAGGGCAGTTTAAACAGAATCTTTTTCCAGTAGCTAAACTCCACAGCAGCTTTTAGTGTCCACAGTCCATGATTGCTAAACACCACCTCCTCTCACCCGGATGGCTTTTTCTTGTCCAGAAGACTAAAAGAAAGAAAAGTGCTCAGTAAAGCTTCTACATAACCCTTCTCTGTATCCATGTCTGCGAGTTAGCACTTGGTAAAAGTTTATTAAGATTATTTGATTACATCTAATCAGTATCTCAGCGCACTTGAGTCACTACTGACAGTGTTTTTATTTACTTTTTTACATTTGAAATTCTAGTTTTTAAAAGAACAGACAAGAAATCAATTTCATTCATCTACTAGTATTTCTGCATGGCCAGAGTCAAATAACATCAGAAAAGTGTTATTTCGTTGCTGCAACTGATTTGTCTTGCTCAGCATATTATATAGTACCAGTTGGACAGTACTTAAGTGCAAACTTTGCCCATTTTCGCCTAGGGCGTAGCAGATACACTAAGATCTTAAGTAAATGAAGGGATTTCAATTAATTATTGACCGCGGCCTTGCTCTGGTCCTTTACCGAAAGATACCACTATTACTCCCCCTGAGGGATAGAGGGATGAAAGTATTGAAAGAAATGAATGTAAGAGAGTGAGACTAGTATATGGTATATGCACCAGGATGAACTGCAATAGAAAAGCTGAATCATCACATAGTTTAATAACTTGTAGTTTCATTAATGTTTTACTCTGTTTAAATCCTGCAGTCGCACTACTTTAGTCACAGGACTCAGAAAATCAGTTTCCTGTTAATTTGACTGACAAACTTCCCTTTTTAACAAACGAGCTGGGACAATAAATACACCAAGCGGAGGCTGATGAAAGAGCCGGGTCTGAGAGCAGGAACTTTTCATTTAGAGGCGACAGCGAAAAAAACGTTAACGCACCAAGATGCAAAAGAGAGAAAGAGGCAACGAAGACTTTTCCTGATAAAAAAAATGTCTCCAGCTCAATACCAGTATGTTTATATACTGTATATGTGTATCTCACCAAAGGCAGAGTATAAATCAACCAGAATTTCACCACCACATAATCCATTGGCTTTTGTATTACCATAGTGATTACGTCTTTAGGGGAAACACACACACACACACACACACACACACTAATCCTAGCTGTGGGGGTAATAGATTTTAAACACATTACCCCAGCAGGGATACCCCCTAAAACACAAAGCTGTCCCCTGAACCTGTCCCTGTGTCCTCTTCTGTTCACCATCAGCATAAAATACAGCAACACACACACACACACACACACACACAAACAGAACACATGAACGATAAATAGAGAAAGTCTAATAGTGTGAAATCAAACAAAGCTATTTCCAAACAGCCCATATGTCTGGTCCCTGTCTTCCATCCTGTTATTTTTTAAGATTTAAGAATAAGCTTCATTATACAGGTGCCTGCTGCAGACATTACAATTTAAAAAGCAATCGCTCTATACAAAAGGCAGCAATAAACAGACAGAGTCGTTTCTGTTTATGCCACGTCCCTGTGAACTGGGCTCAACCCAGATTCAAAGACTAAATGGTATGAACGGTAACAATCAAACTGTAGAGACACCATAATGACATTATGGCTGTGTTAAAACTATTCACCTTCCATTTCAGTATTTTAGATTTTAAAGAGGAATTCAGCCAATTTACCCTTTAAACTTGTTCTCTAACTTCACTTAAATCTTTTTTGTCTGTTATTTAGTGACTTTAATAACAAAGCAAAGGTGGCAGTTAGAATGAAGGTTTTTTTTAACTAATACTCTAAATATGAATATTCCTTTATGCCTTTACTGTTTCTGTTAGACAGCAATACAGACCTAACAACATGTGTGATGCACATTGTTCTTTAGTACAGGAAATGTATTAATTGAAAATTGAAAAACCTGTGTTTCAATACAGTGAAGCAGCTCACAGATAATAACTTCTGGGGGAATAACCACAAGATGTGGTGCTCTGATCAGGGTTCAGAGATCTAGGAATGTTTTTTCACTTTCTTTAACAACATATAATTTTTGTCGATTTTTTTCATGGAATAATTCATAGATCTTGAAAGAATCAAGCACTTTTAGGGGACTTACTGTATATCCATGAGTGTGTGAAATGTGCAGTTTGATTGAATAAGGAGACTGTTGGGCCTTGGTGGAGATGTGCGCTCGTGTTAGTCGGACTTTAACGAAACAAGAGCCACAGCATAGTGGGCACAAAATAACCAGAACTCTCATGGGGTCACAACTGAAAAAGTACATGTTGCTGCAGATCTCTGTGTTGTTTTGTGTAATATTTGTACAAACTTTGAGGCGCAACATCAGGAAACAGTTTTTGTTCCCTACACCTGCTGTTTGAAATAATTGAAGTCTGTTAGAAGGAAATACTAATGGGTGCATGAAGACTGAGTTATGTAAATTTTAGTTATTACAAATCACAATTTTATGCAGCATGTACACCCTCTGTCCTCCGACCCTTGATTCACCGCAGGTACTTGGATTTATTCCACTCCACCTCTGCTGAAATCCACAGTTTCTCTGATATAGTCGCACAAATTGAGAGATGGGGAACAACATAAAACGAGGATCTCCAGCCAGACTGATGGTGGTTCAGGTTCAGCACTTCAACTCCTGGGTCAGCGTGTGTGTGTGTGTGTGTGTGTGTGTGTGTGTGTGTGTGTCTGTGTGTGTGAGTAATCCAGTGATTTAGTGTGATTTATTCCTGTGTTTAACTAGAATCCTGATGATCATAATGTCCCTCTGGGTACTGACATGCAAAGCAATAACTGTCAAACACACACACACACACACACACACACACACACACACACACACACAAACAGACACACACACACATTGTCAGATATTCCTCAAAGCAAGAATGAGCGTGCTGACCTACATGGCCAAATTCAAGTCTTTAACACACTCGTCCGCTGGCTGTGAATGCTGTGAATGCTGTGCATGGTTGTAAAAAGGCATTATTCCTCCCTCCTCTCTTTATTATTATTTGTTGAAACCTTTGCCGCCTGCTCCTCTGAATAAAAAGCACAGTTTCTGCAGGGTCGTTTATAGAAGCCTACTGTGCTACGTCCTCCTTGCCACAGGTATATCTCCAGAGACAACTCTCCCTCCCTCTCTCTCTCTCTCTCTCTCTCTCTGTCTCTTTCTCAGATAAGAGTAAATGAAATGGTTCCTTTCACCCTTCCTATCTGGGCCAGGGCATGAAATACGCCTTGCTTTGTACAGAGGGGAGAGGAATGACTTGTGACCCACAAAACCCCCCAGATAACTATTTATTTACTTATCTGTGTGTTTACTGTTGGCATTAGACGCCCGGGCTCTCACCATTCTTGGGGTATAGGCCACTATGGGGGATTATGTGTTTGAAATTTATTTTCCAAGCCCATACATACTGATATGGACAAACACAAACATTCTATATAAATTTGTTTATCTCTGTAGCTTAATTCTCTGAATAAGTGGTTTAAGTTCTCATTTTAAAGGCCCAGCTGTAATATTAGTCATGAGAGGAATAGATGTTGTGGTTTTTTATCACTTTGACAGACAGAAATACTTAAAAATACCTGAATTACTTTGCATTTCTAGAGAAACTGACCATTTCTTGTGTCAGAGGCCCAAAATAAATAATTTGAAAACATGTCAGCGTACATGAAGAATCCAGGACTGACGTCCCCTCACAGCTTTAGTGACAGAGCTCCAGTAATTCATCACAATTCGATGAACACCAGCCAGCCTGGGAGGTTTTGTTGCAAATTATACAAAGATTTTTGCCAAATTAGGGAGGGGGGGGGGTCATCTTGGCTTTTAAGGGTCTTTCTATGAATGCTGAAACTATAGAGTCTCCAGAGAGGGGCAAAGTGTTGGCAGAGGCAGCAGCTTCAATTTCATCCTGCAGAAAGAGACTCAGTGAGGGACAGAGACAGCCACAGGAGCAGGGGTCATTATGCATCCCTGTTGTATTTTATTTATTTAGCCTTTATAGGAGCTGACTTAAGAGCCCAGCACCTCCTTAAATGTTTGATTGATTCACTGTTTCCAGGAGGAAAAAATACAGAGATAAAGCAGAATATATTGGAGCTCCCCCATCCAGAAAATAAGGTCCATTAGGCTCTCTGTCTGTCTACATTCCTCTATGTCTCTCTCTCTCTCTCTCTCATCTCTCATCTGCCTCGTCACGGCCTGACGACTCAAAAATAAAGCAAAAAGAGAAATCGCAAAGAAACGCCACCGCGTCTTTTTCTTCTTTCTCTCTCTCTCTCTCTTTCTGTGTAAAAAATAAATATATAAAGAATAAATAAAAAAAGAAAAGAGGGAAGTAGAAATGACTTTTGGCTGAAAACCTGTTTGGAAACTCGCCCGCTAGAATACAGATGAAGCACATTTCCTTCAGCAAACAATGAATAGATCTGTGAGATGTGCCCGCTGCCGTTCTCAGACCTATAGCGTTAGTTTATCCTGAAATGTGGAATAATTGTTATTTCGTCGATTATAAGTGCGACTCAAAAAAAACATGTTAATAAACGGTGTATTTTATTCGTTTAAAAAGATTAAAGATTTGATTCAAATAATATTTGAGGACATAAAGAATAAATGACGCCTGCTTCCATTCTGTATCTTTTCTTGCATATTTTCAGGGGACAAAGTTTAGTTAAAACAATATTAAAAAAAATTCTATAATCCAGCCAATAAATTCTCAGACTTCTTTTCCTTTTTCCTTTTTCTTTTCCTCAGGCGAACTCATGAGAGGACCATGCACTAAGTATAGGCCACAGCAGCCTCTCCTTATTATTCAACATCACTATTACCATTACAATACGTGATTATGAAATTCAGCTCATTATCATCACAATTACCTGCTATAGATTTTTAAAACATCACTGCCAGCCTTTGAAAACCAGCCATGAAACCATGAAACACGCTCCAGAGTCAGCAAAGTTAAAACCCAACAGTCACGGTGTGTCACCAAAGATATGAATAATATATATACATATATATATATATATATATATATATATATAGAGAGAGAGAGAGAGAGAGAGAGAGAGGGGGGGGGGGGGCAACTTTTAACTGATAAACAAAAAAAACTATAATAAAAAAAGTATGTAACGTTCAGTGTTGAGGGGAGTTCACACACACACATAAAACACATGCACACACACATATACACACATACACTTACGTTGTGACATTTTAGACCACTATGAAAGTGTTACACACATATAGGCCTAACACACACACACAAAGAGAGAGAGAGAGAGAGAGAGAGAGAGAGAGAGAGAACATACACACATGGCCCAACATTTCCACTTCGCAATAGACTCATCCCAACCTCTCTCTCTCCCTCTCTCCTCCACCCTCTCCCCCTCCTTCTCTCTCTCCCTCTCTCCCCCACCCTCTTCCCCTCTCTCCCTTGACATTTTTCGGGTGTAATCGTTTTAAAGCGTCTCCTGGCTCTGACATATATAACTTTAGCTGCGCTCTGACCGTCAGCACTGCGGATCATTGGCTTTGGTGAAGCGACAGAGGAGA
Source organism: Paralichthys olivaceus (assembly GCF_024713975.1). Lineage (NCBI taxonomy): Eukaryota > Metazoa > Chordata > Actinopteri > Pleuronectiformes > Paralichthyidae > Paralichthys > Paralichthys olivaceus. The sequence goes on along the minus strand of NC_091100.1, from coordinate 12,266,958 downwards.
AGAAGAAGGAGAAGAAGAGGAAACGTGATTCGTTCTAGCTTTTGAATCAGTTATTTGACTTCTTCCTCTCCCGCAGGATAACGCACCGTGGGAACCTCTGTCAGTCACACAACACCTCTAATTCCTCTGCAAGACTAAACTGCAGTAAAACATATAATCTGCTCAGTCACACGATGATACACTGCAGGGCCATTTCTGTGGATTTTAGTGGAGGCATAATAAAAGATTGTCACACTGCTACATCGGTTTTTAAGCTATATAAAGTTAGTGCATTAAAAACAATCATAACTTAAAGATTGTTGAAAGTGGATAGACATTTTTTATTTTTTAATTATTGTTAATTGAACGTCCATTGTATCCAAACAGGAGATGATTCTAAAGTTGTTTTCCTTTAAAGTTTACAGTTTTTGTGCTTATCTAACGAAATAAAAATAAATGTGTTATTTATTTGATAATTATTTATGTGAGCTTTCATGCAGAATAGTTTCACTTTTCTAAAATAAGACAGAGAGATGGTAACTGGGGAGGGAGAGTGGAAAACAAAGCAGGGCCCGCCATGTCACGACTGAGTGACCAAGTGTGTCTGTGTGTGTGTGTGTGTGTGTGTGTGTGTGTGTGTGTGTGTGTGTGTGTGTGTGTGTGTCCTCCTCATCCATTTATATGTGCTGCCAAATACGTCCCCAAAGCACCTGCTCTGCTGAAGTAGTGCCCTTGAGCAAGACGCTGCAGCGGTGGTGACATGCTGCGAGGCCGGACCTGTGTGTGTGTGTGTGAGTGTGTGTGTGTGTGTGTGTGTGTCCTGCTGGGCAGTGAAAGGAGAATTTCCCTGCGGGGGATCAACAGAGGCTCACCTTGTTATTATTATAAGACCCGGGCAGCTCTGCTCCTGCACCTGTGCATGTGTATTTGTCTGTCTAAACCTGGTTATGTGCACAAACACCGCCGCTGTTTGTGGATCAAGTTCAGCTTTTAGTCATGCTTTGTTAACCCAACCTCTCTCCCCCCCCCCCTCTCTCTCACTGTCTCTCTCTCTCTCTGACCCCTGCGCCTCCTCTCTCCTTCAAACAGGAAAACACAGCAGACCGTCAACACACAACACATATGACAGAATGCAGTCCTGCAGCATTGCAATGCATTTCACAATTTAAAATAAAATCACTTCCGCTCCACAAGTAATTCTGTCAATTTACTTCTGTTCGACATGTGCACATTTATTGAATAATAAGAGACGAGACGTTTAAGAAAATCTAGTGGAACGATGAATCGAAAATGAAAAGATAATAACTCACAACATGATTCAGGCTTTAAGTTTTGAATTTATCCCGATTTAAATCACTGCAGAAAAAATCCTTCTCTGATGAAGTTATTAATTATTTATTTTTGTGCCAATACAAGAAGAGATTGTTCCTTTTCACGTGTTTCAAAATATTTTCTAATAAATCACAGCATTATAATTTTAATATTAATTATCCAATATTAAAAACTTGATTTAAATGTTGGAGCAGGCTGATGTGCTCATGCGCATTATTTCAACGCTGTAGCAGAATTGTGTGATTTCAGCAGATTAATGAATAAAAAGATTTCAAACAGACTTCAAGACTTGGAGGAGGGATGTAGGCTTTTTTGTGTGCAGCGCTCAGCAGCTTTAAATGCTGCTCTCCACTGTTATTCCCTCAAAATGCGCACAGGCAGAGTTGCTGGTCAGGGGGTTGGTTGAGTTCAGGGCAGATCATGGGAACATGCATATTGAAGAAATTATAAACGCTTAAACTTACTGTGCATTGCTGCAAACGGGTCGTGCTTACAGTGAATCTCCATCATGTAAGGAGGGGCTGCAGGGCCCCGGTAAGATGTAAGGGCTCTTAAAATACCACCGGACGGCCCGCAGACCCTGACCTCCGTTACAGGGGAAAAGGCAGGCGACCGGCCCCCTTCAAGAGAAATTCAACTTTTCTTTTCTTGGTTGATTAAAAAGATGAAGCTTCAGTTGAGGGATGGAGTCACGCTGCTCACAGGCGACTTTATCTCGAATTAAAACGGAAGCTTTGTGGGTGGACGGCGTCAAAAATACGCATCAGTGCCGGGCTCCCTCCTCCTGGGGTCGGGACACCACAGCTGCTCTGTCCCGGCGTCCACACAACCAGAGGAGGGGAGAGACAGCGATGGAGCTCATTGTACCAGTCCAGGCATGTGAAAATGTAAAAGTTCTGCAAAAATAAAAGAATTAAAAAATATGCATGCAAGCCAAAAAAATAAAAAAGTATAGGTTCCCTCCCTGTCTCCTTCTCGGTCCGCTGGCTGTGACCCCTGAACTGTGATGGTGGGGAAAGGGGGGGGGGGGGGGGTGAAGTTTCTCCTTTCAGTCTGTCAAAAAATAGCAGGAAAAAATAGCAGGAAAAAAAAAATCCTATTTTTTTTAAACAACAAAAATATTCGTTACAGATCCTCGTTTGGTTTTTTTTCTTCCAGGTTATTTGCGCACATCGTCCTCGGCTGCTGCTGCTCTCACACTGACACTTGATAAATCTCCCATCAGTGAAGCGAGTGAGCGCTCACATCTTTGAAGTCTCATATCCACCATGCCAGAACAGGAAGAAAAAAAGAAAAGAAAAAGGAAAGAAAGGCAGAAAATTACGCAGCAGGAAAATAAACGAAAACAGGATTGTGGATTATAGCAACAGAGGCTGAGTGGAGAGTTTTTATCCTGCTCTCTCTTCTCTCCTCGTCTAGACGCACCAGCGCAGCCTCGGGACTCTCCTCGGGTGTCTGGGAGTTTTGAGATCAGAATTTCTTCTCGCCTGAAAGGAAAACAGTCCCGTCCAGATTCAGAGGCGACTTTCCTCCGCGCTCACGCCAGGAAACACCAACGCAGCGGTGTGGATTTGCGCACACACACGCGCGCTTCTTCAACTCAGCTGCCTGCGCCCTGACGCGTCCTCGGTGGCGCACACGCCGCGTTTCAGGACCTGCTCTCGTGCGGACAGCGCCCGCGCTCCCAGCCCCCTGGAACCCTAAGCTCCACGCGCCGGCCAGCTGCCCGTCACTCACGTCAAGCTCAGCCAATCAGGCGGCGAGCGCTGCCGACACGTCACCGCCGGCCCCTGCTAGAACCGGGCGGGGGGCGACGGCGATAGGCTGATGCGAATCCCGTGGGCCAATGACGCCCCGCACGCATTGTCCGTCCACCAATGGGGGAGGCGCGGCGGTGCGACAGCGGGGCTCGGGGAGTGGATGATCATATGTTTAATTTCAATTAACCAAGTAAAAAAGCTAATGCCTTTATACCCGTTTGCGCTCAATTTATTCATGTCAATATTAAATGGATAATTAATCGAGTATTACCTAAAATGAGGCTTAGTTGCAGCAAGGTTTTATAAAAAGAGGGGCTGCTCAGTGACTCGAACAGAAATCATCTTTTTTTTTCTTGATTAGGTCAAACAAGTAGAAGTGATAATATATAAACGAAAAATACTGGTTTTAAAGGCATGGAGTGTTGTGGTAAAACACTTCAGTGACATTTTCAGTCAAAGATCAGAAGGTGTTTGTTCTTCACTCATCTTTATGGGCCTGCAGGAGGGAGAGCTGTCAACAATTGGCTCTGCATCGTTTCGATCATTCCTCCTACACGCAGTTATATGACTGTTTAGCTCCGAGGAAGAACCGGGAGGAGACACATGAAACATGCATTCCCACTCATTACCTAATTGATTGCGGATCAGAGCGGATGTGGTTTTAATGAAATGCAATTGGCGAGCTCCGCATTCACACTCCAAACTGAGAGGGGGTGGGGGGTTCAATACATGTTTCGTCCCACCTGATTTCAGAGGGCATATCTCAGCCTCGCCCCTGTAATATTAACCACGCAAATAGCCTAAAGCATGAGCATGATTAAAAAAAGTGTTATTTCCCTTCTTCCTCTTTCTAGACATTTAATCATTTTTGTTCCTCGCTGTTTACGCTGTGCATCTAACACGTTTGGAGACATTACAGGACAGAAATAATCACCTGATTCTTACACCTATAATGACAGGATCATTAAAGATCTCACCCCTACTTACAGTTTCATTTAGGACGCTGTGATTTGCAGTAGCACACTAATGAACAACAACAATATTTACTTTATTCTGCCCAGTTTTCATCCTCGACAGACCAACAGGCTTGATGTACCTCAAGGCAATGCATCTGATCCTGAAAAGGTCAATGCATGATGTTATTGAGTTTATTTAATTTTTAGCCAGGATTTCTCGCTTTGCATTATTGGTTTCCTATCACAGTGAGCTCTTCTGCCCTCAGACTTACGGACTAGTTCAAATGTCGTAAATCCAAATGCATCAGGTGTATTCACGCTGTTGGGTTGACTTCCATGAAACAAACACTAACTCTCTACTAACTTGTGGTCTTTAGTTTCCTGTTCAATTAATCTCAGAAAACTGGGAGGTTTAAAATCTGCTCTCTGTCGTATATTGTGGATGTTTGCCGAACAAACCACGAGGGGGCGTTCAACCTTGGGGCCACATGCCCTCACGCACGCGCATGTGCACACGGACACACACACACACGAACAAATGCACGTGCATAAACTTTACCACCAACATATTTTGACTCATGAGGCCCAAGGACAAGACTCCAAACTGTAGTTTAAACATATTGAAACACAGGATCAGTACATATGTGGTATTTTGGCTGTTAAACGATCCACTTCATTTCTCAGCCCACATCTCCAACACTAAATATGGCTTCATGAATCTTCATTGACTCCACGTCCCTGCTCTTTAATCCACTGACAGTAAAGTACACCTCGAAGCATCCGCACATAATCCTCATTCATATTTCACATCTGTTTCTTGAGTATTCATGAATTGGGCTTCATACAAATCTGACAGACAGCAAACGAGATTGATTTTTTTGTTTTTATATTTTTCTAAATTAGAAAAAATAATAGAACAAAAGAGACCAGATGTGCTTAAGAAACAGAAACTCGAATATACAGAGTTGGATCAATCGACAAAGACACAGGCCTGAATTTAGGCCAGATTAAGCGAATATGGATGATGGCAATGTCTGTGAGAGACACTGCTGCAAAAATCAACAAACTGTGAGATCTGTTGGATGCTCTCTATCTTTTATAAACATAATTCAATATATAGATTTATAATCATTTTTTCTAAAAGATTTCAAGTAAGAAATGGAAATTGGCTCTTGGGGTCTTTAAACAGAGACTCTACCTCACACGCATGACCATATGAAATTGCAGAATTTAGTTTTTATTGCTTTGTTTTCTGCCTCTCATTGTTTTCGTTCTCCTTGTGCAGTCAGACTCGGGTTTTATTTATGTAGATACAGAAGCGAACGCTCCTCTTTGCCACAGAAGTCAATTGCAGCCGTGCGCCCTTGTCTCCACGATTTGCAAATTAAATACATGAGCAATTAAAAAATCCAAACACAATCAATCATGTATACAAATTGTTGTTGCTTTAGGGTTGGAAATTTGAGGAAAACTTCCATCAGGGTGGGACGACTTTAATCCGGGGGTCCAAAACCATTACCATATTTCATTACCTCTGCAGTGCTGCAAATGGGGGAGGACGTGGGGGTGCAGAGGGAGAGAAAGGGTGTGTGTGAGTGTGTGTGTGTTTATACTTTCTTTAAAAACATTAGTAAAAACGCGTTAGAGTCGTGATAATGATTTGGAGGCAAATTGGAGGCAGTGTAGTTGTTGATGTTTTTGAAGTGCCCCATCTTTCTTTCCTTCCTCATCTACTTTTCCCTCTTTCCCTCCATCCTCCGTGAAAGCTTCGGCTGTTTTGCTTCTTCTCTTCTTTTTTTTTTTCGCGCCCGAGCCTCGAAACGAAAAAGCAATGAAAAATTAATAGCGCATGTTAACTCCACCAGCTCGTTTATTACACGCCCGCTGACTGTAAACATAATGAGAATGCTCCCGTATCTCTTCTTAAGTTTTTTTGGTTTGCTTTTATAAAAGTCGTTACTAATAAATAAAATATATAGAGTTGAGGGTGAACCATTGTGGACTCCGCTGCGTAACCGAGCGGGCGAGCACGCGCTGGCTGCATGTGGCTCTCCCACTCACAGGCCTGTAATCACACGGACATATTGGTAATCATTTGGCGCGATGATAACGCAAGTAAAGAGCAGTCTGTCATCTGTCAGGCTGCAGAACACACGGCCTGTATTATATGATGGGGCTCCTGAGGTCAGAATGGATGTAGGCTATATGCCATGTGAGGTCACATCTCTCTCCTTCTTCCTCCCCTCCCTCCTCTGTCTCCTGCATCCTCCACCTCTCGCGCTCCTGTTATTGGTTTCCGATCTGCCAAAGACTAGATAATCAGATATTACCCACTGTGTGAAGCATATATGGGCCAGGGAACTAAGTATATGTGTGTCTTAAAGATGGAATCTAACTAAGTGTATCTCAGTGAAACACTTGTAAATGCAGCGAGGAATGATGGCTCGTCTTTATGAGGCATTTTAAAATATATGTCAATGATCATGTATTTCAATAAGACCAGAAAAGTGACCTTTCTCTAATTTTTCTGATTGATAAAATAATAATCTAACGTCAGCCACTGGCGCTGCTGACAGATATGGCGGCCCTGCTCATTGGAAAAGAACTCGTCTTTACGCACTTTTACGCACGACCAACCTGCAGGGCGGGAAGAGAGGGGGTCTCATTAGATCCACATTCATTCTCACGGTTTCTCCTTTGTACCCCGAGCACGTATTTTAAAGTGAGAGGAAAGGGAGCGTCTGTAGGTATAGGCCCTGGGCCCTGAAGACTTTACACATGAACAAGGGAGGGCCTCCTTTAAACTCTGATTTCCTAAGCGGTTAAAAAGGTTATTATCCAATTGCTACAAATCCCACTGCTTTCACCGTTATCAGAGGGTAAAGCCCACTCCACAAAAGGCTGCAAAGGAGGCATTATTTGTCTTATAGACCACAGGCATTATTTAATGACATATGTCCATAGAAGACCAGGCACAAGCTAATTTATTTCTTTTAGGAGATCGGTGCAGAATCCCCTGCTACAACATAATGAAAATGAATATGAAGAACACAGAATGCAGACTGGTCCTCAATGAAAATGTTTGATGTTTAGAAAAATCTACAATGCATTCATTACCATATCCAAAATAACAGGCAACCAGCACCGCTACAACAGAGATTTGTTTTTCTGGAGAGGAAAAAGGCTTCACAGGCCCAGAGCCATTTCATAGCTGCTGTTCACCTGTACACTGTTTCTTAATGACAAACGACATTTTATCAATGCAGACGCAGCAGGCAGCAATATGAAATGATGTGATATCCATTGGGTGCCATAACAAAGTCGATGGCCTGATCTGCTGCTGTACCAGACCCCGCTGTTTTATAAATAGGCCTATAGGAGATGAACCTGTTGAATGAGGCGATGGAGACACAAGCTCCAGCTCTTTAAATTTATGAAGTTATTTTGGGCTGATGAGAGACTTCAACATCTTGTCCATAAATGAGAAATTAAAAACTCTTCCACCTGCTCATCACACATCCTCATAGGACCGAGTCAAAGATGCTGATTTAAGTATAGAGCCTATTGACTGCACTGCATGTAGGAAATATATGAACAAACACACACACACACACAGACACAGTTGTGACGATGCACAAATACAGTCTTCCAAAGAAGCATCAATCATGACATGAATAGTAAAGGTCTCAGGTGATGCACACAGAGTAGAGCAGAGCTGACCCACCCAAACCAACACATTCTGCCACTTCACTGTGTCCAAAATTTCACATTTTTAGATTAATGACAAAACTATTCAAAACTATTCAAAATATAAATGCCAAACTTTTCAATTACACAATATTTTGCTTTGGTTTGTAAATTTCTTAGAACAAGGCAAAAAGTTTCCACTAAAGAGCTGGTAACTAATCATATACTGGCTTCAAAAGTTCCACAAATCTAAAAATAATTTAAAAATAAGAGAAAAAAATTAAAATTAAATATTATTCAGAATAGTTGTATCCAAACAACAGAAGAAAGTTAGCAAATTCAACTTTTCAAAACCTTCCAATCCAAGAAATAACTTCCACGAGTTGAGTAAAAGTTCAAAGCAGACCAGTGAAGCAACAAACAACAACTTGTTCAAAGGACAAAAATAAAAGTTAACAAAAGTGAAATTGATCTCAAGTCGAGCCTGTGTGACCCTACCTGCTCTCCCCAGACGCAGTGTAGGACTCCTGGGCCCCTGGTCCATGTTACCCCGTTAGAACAGGGGGAGGCGATGGAAGAAGAAAAAAGGAAAAGAACAAAAACTTTTCGCACTGTCTGCCTCTCTTCCTCCCCCCTCTCTCCCTCTCTCTCTTTTGTTCTTTCGTCCTACAGTAGTTTTGGGGCGACTTGTAGGTTGAAATAATTCGACCCTTCCGCTCCCTATTGCACTCCCTGCAAGTGCTCAGTCAGCTGCAACTAAACGCTTTAGGTGGAAAAAGGGCTTCGGGGGGAAGCGTGAAATGATCACGCCGAGTAAAAGAGCCGCGCTCTCGATGTGCGCTCATGTCCTTTTTCCTGCACGAGCTGCGCACACAAGCCCAGTGCGCGTACACCCCGCGTGCACGTATCGACACGCATGCACCCGCGCGCTTTTACGCATCCATACACACTACATGCAACCTGCACCTTTCCCTCCAGGGCCGCGCCCCTCTCACTCGCATCTGTTCCCAAGTTCCACTTTACTAAACTTTCCCGCCCCCACCCCAATCTCCCTCTCTGTCTTCCACACCCCCACCCCTCAATCAGACCCTTCTCTCTCCCCCCTCTTGTATGTCAGATTCATTTCCAATGGGGTATGTCTCGTAGATTGCTGTGCAGGTTGGTAGGTAACATTAAATTAGCCAATGCTCGTGCGTAATGTCAGGGCCGGTTTTGGGTTAGTTTTCAGTAACTTATAAACGAGAGAAGGTTGGTTCTTCAGTAAATGTATGTTTGGTTTCCTGTTAGCAACCTTCACGAAACACGTTGAAAGGAGTTTCTCCAAACTTCTCTAATCGTCGCTCCCAGAATACACTTAATACGCACGGTGATCTTTACGCATTACGCACGAACTGAGAGACTGTGGAGCAGGTGCACAGGCCAACAACTTCAACTTCACCTCTGAAATTGGAGAGCGCTTCCTCTCGAGTCTTTGCCACAAAAAGGAAAGTTCGCCAGCTCAGATTGTTCGCTCACCTGTGCACGTGTAACATTTCATTTAAATATTAATTTGCCGAGTGGAAATTTCCACTCATACCGATACTCACCGCTTTTTTTGGTTGTTACCCATATCTTTATTCTGTGGCGGAACAATGAGCACGTGTGCTCTCTCCGGCTCTTTCGTTTTATTAAAGCAAATATCCACTGAAGATGCTCGTTTTAGATCAAGTGAGGAGGTTTTACTCCTTTTGGTTCGGATGTATAGTCCAATAGTAGTCATATAGTTTAACACAGGCTAAACCCTTCAAAAATAAAATAAAACAACTTTGACTCTAACCTCATTGTGAATCAGTAGAAATAGTTCGTCACCTCGATTTTCACACTTTGATTTAACAAATTATCTTTTTGGTTTCACACACTCCACACATGCGTAAAAGTTAAAAACTAAATGTATTTAAAAAACACGTTTACCCATTAAAAAGGTAATCACATCCAACCATGAGCCGCTGAGTGTTGCCTGCTATGTGTGAGTATTTGTGCTTTTCAGTGTAAGACAGAAGCTGAAAGAAGAACTGCAGAAGTTTATCTTTGGTGGAAACATTTCATTAGTTATAGGCATGAGTGCGTTCAGTTAGATCTCAACGAACAGAGAGGATGAGTTTGTGAACACACCAGGGGGATAAATGTGGGAAGGTCAAAGCAAAATTAAACCTAACTTGCTGCTGGGGGAGGGGTGGATGTTAAGATAAGAGTTGATTCAGAAATCAAAACCACTGGAAGGAGGAGATATTCATCACAAATTCCGACAGAACCTCAACAAAAAGATATTTTTTACAGTGGTTGTGCGTCTTTACTCTGTGTGTAACTTCTCCTTCTTTCCCTGCGTGCATGTCGGTGCATGTGTGTGTGTGTGTGCGCTCCAGACAGCTGCGGTCTCAGGGTTCACGCGCAGCCCCGAGACAATTGAGTGCGGAACAAAGCGCGAGACATGGAGCCATTTGACTCTGCTTGTCGCCTCGCGCTGCAACACTACGACCCTGACCTCCGGCGCGCGCCCACAACATCACAACATACATACTGACGTTTCCTGTTGTGGTGGCGGGAGAAACACTGACGCTGGAGCAGCTCATCTGAGCCTCAGGCCACAGATCCACCCCGAGGAATAAAGACAAGGATTTAGACTGAAGTTAGAGCGGAAATCACAGGAGGGGATTTAAGTTTAACTCATTTTTGATGTTTGGCAAGGTGGGTTACAGAGTGTTCCCAGTTAGACACGTGGATAAAGTGAGTTGTTTACCTACAAATTACAGATTCATATTTATAACGTCTATCCCCCTGTTGTCGATTCCTACTTTATGTTGATATACAGACCTATTGTTTTGCTCTTATAGCTTCTTTCAGCCGTAGAAACGATGGAGTCACAGTCTTAACTCTCCACGGCACTTACAAGATCGTGAAGCCTCTGCAGACCTGCCTCATCCTTATCTTTCCACAGGCCCAAAAGTTGAATCTGTATGCAAGGCCACGGCTGCGGATTATTCAGCGCATTTCCTAAACGTGTGAGCTCTCAGGGAAGACTGTGCAATCATCTGCTATTCAGACACCAAGTTATTGTATTCGAAGATTTCATTTTTTTGTCCTGTTAGGTGAAGAAAAGGAAGATTTAAGAATTTGTTTCCTATAAGAAATGGACTCAGTTTGAGGAGAATACGATTAATAATATAAGGCTTTTAATTTTGTTTTGCCTGGTAATCTGTCACTCTGGTGTCAACGTGAAAATCAAACATTTATTTTTTTACACGAACATCATGAAGTTTAGAAGAACAACACAGTTCTAACGATTCTGATCAAATTCTCATTTGGCCTATACATAGACTAAAACAATTATAAATCCTAAAATATGGTCTGCAACATTTTTGTAATATCTAGTCATATCTACAATATTAATAATGATAATAATAATGATTGTTGTCAGTTTCATGAATTAATGCAGTTACAGCTCATGTATTATTTTCCTATTTTAAGAGCTAAAATGCAAATCATATTTTGACTACAACAATTCTATAATCTAAAAGTAGGTTTATACAATTCTAATATCTTGTCACATGTATTATTATTATTATCATTAGTTCAGAAATATATTTTTTGGTATTTAACATCCTGTATAATATTTGTCTCCTGCATTGTCACTGAGGTCTGTTCATGTCGCTCCACATTTACTTTGCCCATAAAAACCTCTTTCAAAGAATTCGCCATAGTTTGGATATTAATCATCACTTGTTTGTTTCCCCCCCTCGTGCTAATTAATGTAATGAATGTGAGGGGGGATGTAGTTGGATCGTTGACCCGAGCTCTGACCGAGCGGAACCGGAAAGAATCGCATTAAAGCGAGTGACAGAAGAACTAAAGGGGCGATTGGAACAATAAGTAAACACGTAAACACAGGAGGAGATGCTCTCTGTCTCTGTGGGACCTTTGGCTTCCAGCAGACCGTTTCCATTCACTGTCAACTAGAGACACCAAGTGTGTGAGGACCAATAAAACATTATGTGAAGAAGACAAGAGAAAAGATGAGTGGACGTGTTAAAGAATCACATGACCACCTTCTTTCTTATATTCATGGGGGAAGTGTGCAGAGCATTTATTAAAACATAACACTTTTATTTGACCAGAAGGAATACTTCATTACAGGGGAAAGTCTGATTTTTACTTCAGAGTAACAAAATAATGAGGAAAATATAAATGATCCAGAATTAAGGTATTTATTATGCAGAATGGTGCTTTTATATGTTATTATATCTTCACTGTGTGTCTTATATTATTATACACATGATACTGACCCCTCACATGTGGCTCTCTCTGAGGTTTCTATGCTTCTTCCCCCTGTTATAGTTTTTTCACAGTTCATAGGATGGATCACTTCTTGTTAACCCCCATGAGACAAATTGTAATTTGTAAATATGGGCTATATATATATATGTATCCAATCTGATTGATTGAATTTCATTAATACAATAACGTGTAAGATTTTTTATTATATTATAATATATTGTAATAAAGTGCAACTATTAAATGAAGAATAGAGTATGAATGTGAAACATTTCCCTTTGAATTGTATTGAAGTAAAAGTATTAAAAAGTGCAAAGGTCCAAATCCTACTTAGTTGCAGTACTTGTGTACATGTACTTGTTATTTTCCATTATTGTTCCCACAATTCAGTTATTACAGAATTTGTATGATTGACAGTTGCCCTTTACCAACATTATCTGAATTTGGCTGAGAATGAAAGCAGCATTTGTCGTATTTGGTCCTAAACTCCACCACTCACACATCAGTCCTTCCAAAATAAAAAATCCTAACCTATATTTTGTTCTTTCATTATTAATTCTGTTTTGATAATTATATTTTTCTTGCACTTGTGGAGTTTGCTTCTTATCCTTTATACTGTGAAGCACTTTGTTACTTGTATTTAAAAAAAAATCAACATGAGTAAATCTTCCCAATTCAAGGTTTAATGTTTCTATAACTCTTTTGGTTGAAGCTCATCATGGACAGTTTCATCAGTACTCATTTATGGGACAAACATCTCTAATTTCTATCTACCTCTCAGTCCATTAAGACAAACCAATATGTACTAATACTTACATTAAGCTCTCCTCTGGTGCTGATGCCTTTGCTTTCCTCGAAACACTCAGAGCCGCAGGGCTGAGTGAGCTCACCTCTGTATCCCTGCAATGTAATTCAGGGTGTTACTTCACTGCTGGGACACAAGGTTCCCTTTCTGCAGCTGAGGTGTCGGGGAGTTGCTGCTGCGACTATAGAGGCTGGACGGGGGCTTAAGGTCTGTGGGGCGGATTGAGAAATGGGACATATTATTTGTCCATGAAACATTATGTGACACAACATGACACCAGGCTATTTGTATGTAAAGGTAAACATTTCAGCGTGACCATTCAACAAGAGCCGACAAGGCTCCTGTCAATGTGGTTTTATACTTGCAGCTGAGAAAGAGGTGTTGTGGCACCGTGTGGTGCTGGTGTGTGTGTGTGTGTGTGTGTGTGTGTGTGTGCTTCTGTTCACAAATTTAATCCCCAAAGACACAAGTCACTTGGTCCATTCTGAAAAGGTGTTATCAGGCTTGTTCTCTTGTTCTAGTCTTTTCTGACTGACTGTTGATCACAGTGTGTGTGTGTGTGTGTGTGTGAGTCTGTGTGAGTAGTTCAGGTAGTTTGAATTGTGACTGTCAGACTCTCCACAGAAGTGGTCGGAGTTTGGGAAAAAACTACTGGTTTGATTAAAAAGAAGTTTACATGTGGCCTCTCGTCACACTTGAACGTGTCCTGGACGTAAACTCTTAGTTCAGGCCCATGTTAACAATGAAGAGGGATTGACTCATTGATTTTTATGCCTCTACAGTGCTTTGATTTATCTGACAAAATCTGAGAAGCAGATATTCACATCTATCTGCTTATATTATTAACCATCTGCTTTATAATTCATCATTATTAGAGTACTGTATAATCCAGAATTATAAAGGAATAATGCAACAAGAAAATAGGAACAGAAATTAAAAAAATGTTTTTTTCTTTCTTATCACATTAATTATTTAACAGTTCTTATCCCTTCATTAAATGTTGATAGAATAATATATGAATAGTCTCTTGGAACCCTTGGGTGTCCAGACTCACAGGTTGAGGACCACTGGTTTAAGACAGTCACTATTTAATTTCAACATCATCTTATGTGTACTCTGTAATAAGGGGAGAAAGACTGGGGGAAAAGAAACACATCATATCAAAGCAAGTGGTTTAAAAAGATGTTGAGGGGTAGATCCCAGCAATGTTATATGTCCTATGTGTGAAAAAGGCCCTAGAGAAAGAGAGGGGAGGTGCACAGTAAAGGAACCAGGCTGCAGAATTTTGAGTGCGTGTGTGTTTTATATTTTTTTTTCCTGCATCTGAGCTGAATCACTGATTATTAAAAGATTATGATTATTATATTGGTATATGTTCTACTTAGCATATTGACTTCAGAATCTACTGAACCTCTCTGGGTGTCTTATTCTGCAAAGCTAATTGTGATATCAATTAGAATTAATGACAATAAAGCACTTATGACAAGCAACTGGAAAGATCAAACCTTCCCCGAAGAGCGACGACAGGGTCGCTTTGGTGCAGAAGAAAATATGGTGATGGGAGTTTGGGTTAACAAATGCTGTACATCCGGTACATGTGAATGACTCCGGCACAGAGGGCCCCATATGGGTGATGCATGGGAGCCATTTTTGTTCAGAAGCGCTGATCCAGGGCGAGTCTTTTTTTTTCAGAGGGAATTCCTCCTGCCTGGCTGCTTTGATACCGGGGCCTGGTTATATTTACATACATACAGTAACAAGGAAGCCTGCACCAACGACAGAAAGCGAAGCAGACTTCCACTTACAGAACTGAAACAAGCTGATGCAACAACGGCTAGAATCTGCATCCGAGCAGATGCTCAGACAATCGGTTTTAGAGATGCAACTAACATTCACATTTTTGATGAATCTTTTTATGTATCTACAGACTTTTGTCATGGTTAATCAGGGTTTTGGTCTAAGGAGTGTCCTCAAATTGCAAAAAAAAAAGAACAATGAAAAGGTTGTGTCTCATTTCAATAGAAAATGTGGTTACTATGGTGACAGCAAGTGCCATTTACAATTAAAAGTAAATGGAGGAATTTCAGAACCTACCATCCATCGACACTTGGTTCTCATCTATACACCCGCCAGGCTTAAACTCAATTCACTGTGAAAGTTAACGAGAAAGTCAAATGACAGACAGACAGATTCGTCTGGCTATAGATTGATGGCATCACCAAATCTTGATATTTTTTACTTTAACATGAGATAAATCATATATCTAAATAGTCATGATATAATTTTACTTGGCTGGATTAGGTTTCATCATTTTTGAAGATGCACCTCAGGCAAAGAAAACAACAGTTTACTCAGAATTCTTTGAATTGTGGGTTTTGTACAAGAGGTATATATTAAACTGAACTGTCCCAAATCAAACACATAGCAGTTAGAAAATAATATGAAAATAATATGAATAAATAGCCAAACACTCCATAATTAAGTCTTAATCCTATAGTCTTCAGATGAGCACTTGTGTAAACCGATGGCCATCAGTTGGAGACCATTGCCAATACAACACAGCAGCTGATGAGAATCCTGTTTTGATGAAACACTCCATCGCAGTGCTGGCTGCAGCATCTGGTGCCAAATGGAAGCAGGAGCTACTGTGGCACATAAAAACACCTTCAAATGAGAGCAATGACATGCTTCTTTTAACTCCTACTCTTCAATAAAGATCATTCATCAGGCAGAACCATCCCTTTGGAATGTGTGATTGGAAATCAGGGGACTTTAAATCCCTGTCCCAGACACTCCATCCATCTTCAACACGCCACTGGTCTGGACACTCGGAGATGAACTGCTGAACCAGACGCCTCCATTCAGACGGCCTCCTCCACCTTTTTTAAAATAATAATAGTAAATACCGGCAAATGCATGGAACCCAAAATCAGGCAGACACATCACAATTTCACTGAGGCATTGAGGCATCCCAAACCTGCATCCAATTTAGAGAGATATGGGGAGCAGGGGAGGCAGAGAGGGGCCCCCGTATGCACTTCCCAAAAACAAAACAGTTGCAGGATATTGAGTGTGTGTATGTGTGTGTGTCAGATGTATACATGGGCTAAACGAGGTGATAGTGTTGAGACATGTGGTGCAGCCTAACCTTTGGAAGGAAACAATCCAACTCCATGATGGCCTTTCCTGTGTTGACACGCATGGAGAAACCCATGGAATCAGATGGCATTCACTCTCTGAATCGCTATCAAAGCGCCATCCGCTCACTATCATTACAATGCCGATGCCTATAGTTGGTTATACAGAGTTCACAATTATTCTCATGATATGGGGAAGGAGGAAAAGATGGATGTTAATGTTACACAGTGTGCAGGAGTGCCAGGATGCCATAATTTTGCTATGTGTTATAAATATGACTGATGGCGATAGCTAGACTGTTGAATTACATTTACATATAGATTTACATTCCCATCAACATGTAATAATAGCACAGGCCTGAAGGTCCATACTAGTCACTCAGACATGCATGCATACACCCAGTGTGCACACAGACATATTCTGACATTTCATAACTAATATTTGTGCCTCATTGAGAAAGGTGAAAATGCCGGGCATCCATCAGACTGACAATATAGTGAATGCATTGAGAAACAGTGCGAGGCCCCGCTGGACCTTTTGTCTGCAGAACGAGATACGTGAGCTCAGAAGTAAAGAAGTCCAGTTTACAATTCCATGTCAATAATGACATTTTATTATCAGAGTATACGTTCAACAATGAGAGAGTGAGAGAGGGAGGGAGAGACATTATGAACTGAGAAATTACCTGATGAAACTGTTTGGTAATCCTACAATTTTAGAAGAACTCCACATCACAGCACAGAACAGTTGGCTAGGATGCCTTTGATATTATAATGCTGATGGGGGATAAAACCAATATTCATGAAACAAGCAGTGTATAGATGCAGACTCTGAACATACCAAAACACCTCTGGAGACACCAAGGTAATGTCAACACTAATCACAAGGACTTTTAATGTCTTCAAACAAATAAAAATTAGTTTGTAGCTTTTTATTAGTCTTTTCATCATTCACACAGAGTTCCATAAATATATGTTTATACAAGAGACACAATAAAATGATGACTCATTGTTGCTGGTCATTTTTGCTTTGTTTTGTTTATTTGCATTTCTTTCGCACACCAGTCGAGGCTCCCACAAACTTTTGATTAATGTGTTCTAACTTTCTGAAGAAAAAAACTTGTGAACTTGTGTATTTGCCCTAGTGACCTAATCTGCTCAGTTATTCACCAGTTAGGGACCCTTGTACACATACTTATCAATAATTATTAAATCAACCAGTCATGTGGCAATAGCAACGACAACATCGGCAACAACAGCAGAATACTGCAGGTGTTCCAGTCCTGTCTGGCACCAACACAAACTGGACTCACAAATCTGGACAGTTGAAGAGTGGAAAAACTTATTCTGGTCTGATGAATCTGAATTTCTGCTGAAGCTCTGTGGTAGCAGCAAAATTTAATGTCAGCTGCATGAATCCATGGACTCAAGCTGTTCTCTGTGAACAGCCCTGGCTGCTGGTGGTGTAATGGTGTGAGGAATGCCGGCACACTTTGGGCCCCTAATACCAGTCAATCATAGTCTCAATGTCACAGACTCTGAATATTGTTGCTCACCATGTGCATCCTGTTATGGCCACAATTTGACCATCGTTGCATGGCTAGTTCTGGCGTGACAACACACTGTGGCACAAGGCAAAAGTCATCACAAACTGGTATTTCAGTAGAGCCCACCCACCCACCAGATCTGAGACCAGCCGAGCACCTCTGAGATATGGTAGTTAGGCCTGTCACAACTAACACTGCAGACACTTTTAATTGATTTTAGAGGATATCCATCCCACCCACCATTGCAGTCCTTCACTCAGGGCATTGGCATTGAATTTGCTGAACAGAACAAGTATCTTGGAACAATCACTGACAACAAACTGAGATTTAATGTTAATGCTGAGGTAGTTTGTAAGCAGGGGCAGAAACTATTCTGCCAAGCTCTGCAGAAATAATGTGATGCATTCTAATTATCATGGGGCAAAATGTTTTCAACATGTTGTGGAATCAATATTACGTAGAACCGATGTGGTTTTGTACTGCTGTTTTAATTCCATACAAAAGCAATAAATAAAATAAAAGTAAAAAAAATAACAATTCTATTGAATTGTTTTTTGATGTGTTTACTTTGTTACTTTACTCTCGACATTTGAGCCCTCGTCTAATGAAACCCAGTGAAACGTTATGGTCGACCAACCAATTTACGAAGGACAAACCCGGAAGTAGTTGTCCATCTCCCTCTGGATGGAAGAAGCAGGAGCAGCCAACCTCTCCTCTTTACCTCACAGAGGTGAGCTCCTGTTTTCTGACACTTAATCTGAACCCTCTTCAGTGAAGTCTGGGACTAAAGCGACTCAGGCTCCGCGTGTTTCTTTCATTTCTTTCGTGGTTCAACTTCAATTGTTTACATCCGACCGGCTGCTCAGAAACACGTGGACACACTGGAGGGTCACATGCTAACCTCGGCCTGTCGACATGTGGGAATAAACCGAAACTATCGCTGCTCTGGGACGAGTTTTGAGTTCGTCTGTGTTTCGGGGCGAAATGATGTTTAGACGCGTAACGACGGATTTACACGGAGCTAACGCGAGCCTCGGTTTGCATGCTAGCTGGTTAGCATTAACCTAGCTGCAGCTAGCACCAGGCTAACTGCAGTCTGAGTTAATCATTACTTGAGTAACACAGGGAGATTTCTGCTATTTGTGTTGTTGTGAACCAGTGATCGGTGTCCTCCGGACCTCAGTCTGTCCCTTTACTCAGTCTGTGTTCTCTTGAGCAGCCAAACAACAGAACACTGCATCTTCAAAACAATGCATTTATCCACAAGTCTCCCTGTCACCCCTCCTGATGACTGACACTCAAACTAGACTCTACTGTGAATCAAACATACACTGTACAGTAGTGCAGGTTAATAGGGATTGCCAGCTGATGTCACAGTGTGCATTCAATGTATGAATAAATGATTCAATAGTTGGATATAGAACCGATTGTATCTGTTTTCATCTGTATTGATGTGAAGAAGAGGCTTTGTCATCAGAGGTGTCCGCTCTCCAGAAGAAGTGGTGAATCATTGCACATGATTGTGATGGAAGCTGACAGGAACAAAGTCCTGTACTGTTCCTTGTCACACTGTGAGCTCCAGAAATCTCCTACTGAACATGCTCTGCTTTTTGACCAGCTAGCTGTGGAGGGGATGTGACATGTTCCGCATGATGTTCAACAGTTTGTTGTGTCACTGGCTCTGATGCAGTGAAGAACATTGCACTTGTCACCACAGGCTGGTAAAAGATCTGGAACTTCTTAAAAGGAGATAAGCTGCTTCATGAAGTAGCATCTGCTCTGTCCCTTCTTTTAGACAGCATCTGGGCTGCTTTCCCAGTCTGGACTATTGCTCAGGGGGACTGGACTCCATGGATTTTGTATCCCTCCATCTCTCCAAGAAAGGAAATGGTGTTTAAATCATTCCTTTTGAAGAGGTGACATTAACATCACTGGTGGTGACATTATGACTCTGTCATAAGCAGCAAACTGTAGAAACAACACACTGATGTAAAAGTCAAACTGTTAAAAAAGAACTGAGACGAAGTAGAAATACAAGACTAAATAAAGCACTTGGTTGTAAAAGATGCTGTAACAAGTAAAGCAAACTCTTCTGAAATGAGCCAGTAGCTGTTTCATTAGGTTGGGGGATCTTGGCGGTACGGAAGCAGCTTCAGAATGTGGAGAAGGACTCAAACTTGAGCAACAGCTGAGGCAAAAAGGAGCAGAGAATATTTGTATGTTATCCAGAGCTGTTTGAATGTGAGAGGTCAGGGTTTTGTGGGAAAGCGTTGTGAATGTGAAATAATAAAAAATTGTACATTACAATTAAAATCCTTCATTTGAAATTAATAGAACAGATGATTTAGGCACAAAATATGCTTAAATGATCCCAAATAAAAATACTCATTATGTAGAAGGACCTCTGTCAGTATTTAAAATTATTGTCTTGTTATTGACTCATTACATACAAGCAATACTTTAAAGTTGATGGTCAAGATGAAACTGCCTTTAACTGCATCATACTCCTTTGGGTAGTTTAATCAATAACATTATATTTTGCGTGTAAATCCTCAATCTGCAAAGCAGCATGTCTCTATGGCTGAAAAATAAATGTATTCCAATTTCCCCCCTGAAATGCAGTGGAGTATAAATGTAAAGGATAGTCTAATCAATGCTGGATGTTTGAGGCCGATACTCGTATAAGTATTCAGGAGGTACTTCTATAATTTACACCTGTGCTTTTTCAAGTGGAACATGTCAAAATGTGTAACACAGAAATGTATGTTTCAGATGTGAGAGATCCAATTTCTACAGATGCAAGCGAGCTAACAGGAAGAGATATGAAGATGTTGAGTACAGTTTGTGTGTGTGGACATACACTCACATATTCCTGAGCCGGGCTTTAATTAGAGCGACTGAAAACACCTTTATTGTTGGACCGTGACTGTCCAGTACTTTAAATTCCACCACTGTAAGACACAGTCATTTGTCAGGTCCAGGTCCATGTGCGCTGCTTAACTTCAAAACTGTCGCACACCCTCACCCCAGGCTCCTCTTTCTGTCCCTTTAATCCCCGGTGGGCAGCTTGTGACTGTCTAGCGTGGCGTTTCAACCGTGTGTGCGGTCTGGGAGCCAATCATCTCCAACCATCATGGCACAGACACGCAGGACTGGACAGAGCAATGGGCCAATGCTCCCTCTCTGCTCAGTGTGTGTCTGTGTGTGAGTGTGAGAGACGGGGTGAGAGAGACAGAGCTTGGGAGAATTAGCAGTCCAGTTTGTTTTAGAGTGTAATCAGTGGATGATTTCACTGTTTCTAGCACAGTCAATCAAAGTGGACCCCAGATTATGTCATGTCAGGTGTATTTTGAAATCTGCACCATTCAGATGATGGACCTGGATCCAAGCTGTTTACAGGTTAAAGATGAGCACAACTGAACCATGCTCTGTTTCAGCTTTGTTAACAAGCCCTTTTGGATTTCAGAACAAAACCGAAAACTGCACCCTTCCTGTAATGGCTGCTGTCTCGTGTCCACTTACTTCACTGCTGTAGACATTGTCCAGATAGTTCAACCAACTTTTTAAAGTTAGCATCGAAAGATTATTTTTGTTATCAATTAATCAATGAGTTTTGTCTATAGCTATAGTTTAAGAAAAGACCCTCACATTTGAGGCGACATCTTTTAAATATCTCGTCTTGTCTGACCTGTCTAAATATTTGATTTACTGTCATGTGCCAAAGAAAAGCATTAAATTCACCTTCATTCACAATTTTCGTTGCAGCAAATGTTTGGCACTTTTGCCTAAAAACAAATTGCTATTGCAAACTATTAATCATCATCACCACTGTTGCTCATTCATTTTGTAGCAATTAATCATCTAAATGAGTGATTTATATTTAACATATTAAGGCAGTAACAGTTCAGATTTGAGCCATGATTTTAAATTGGAGACTGAAGAGACAAAGGTGTTAATAGATGAAACAATTATTATTATTATAGAATTGACTTCAGGATCTACAAAAATCCTGGGTTCTTGTGATTTTGGGGCAAATATTGAGAGCAAACGTGTAACTGAGAGATAGCGTCAGATTTTTATGCGTCTGTGTCAGTGATGGCAGTGCGTGATATATTCAGGTTGTCCGTCTGTTCTAACCATGAACACAGTATCTCACAAAGGTGATGAAAGAAATGTTCACTTGGGCTCAACGATGAACTGATTAGATGTCGATGGTCAAAAGTCACTGTGGCCTCACAAAACATTCTTGGCCACAACTCAAGAATTGAAACACTTATTATGACCTTGTTTGACACAAATTTCTGATAAGATGAAGTGATGAGGTAACAACATTAAATATCTAAAAGGTCAAAGGTCAACATCACTGTGGTCCGAATCTGCAAATTCACTTTTTAAAGCAGTAACTCAAGACCATAAGGGAAAATTGTGTTTCCTTCAATTTGATTGGTTGGCAAGGGTATATAACAGTGAGGCTGTAATTAATACACATTTATAATTAATAATAATGATGATTAATTAAAATACATTTTTTCTTTGGGTTTTAGAAACCTGTGATTTAAATTGTGCTTTATTTTCTGATATTTTATAGATTACAGATAAATTACAGTTAAGATGATGAGCAACTATATTAAGTGTACATTATTAATAGTAAATGGGCTAAACATACAAAAGAGTATTTTAAATACCAGTTTAATACAGTGTTATGTTATTACCTGCATAAATAGTTTATTGTCACGAGTTGATTACTAACCTTTTTTGTATATCTTTTAACCACTGCAGTCGGCTTCAGCCCATGAGTCCACCGTCACCCCTGGAGTGTGTGTGTGTGTGTGTGTGAGTGGATGCTGGTGAGTGTGTGAGGGTGTTTTGGGGTGATGTACTCTCCATATCAAGACCGTGAGGAGTTGGAGGATGATCTCTACCAAGAGGAAGACAATGATGACTCGGATGGGTCGGAGGCCCACAGCGAGGTGGAGTTCCGCCTCTACAGCCAACTCCACTACTCCTCAAATGCTGGGGAGATGGAGGAGCAGGAGGACAGCGGTGAGACGCCGGAGGTGACTCTAGATGCTGACGGAGAACTGGAACACACAGAAGATTTTGGACTTCCTTCATCTAAACAACGACTCCTGAAGAAGAAGAAGAAGGTGGGAGAGAAAAATGATAAGCAGAAGAAGGGGAAGAGTGATCCTAAAGGTCAGAGGTCATCATCAGTCTATGAGGAGGTCATCGTGATTGACTCCAGTCCAGATGTTATCTCCATCTCCGAGGATGACACTGCTGACGATGACGGCGTCTGTATCATGAAGGGTCAAGGTTTTCACCGGCTGCAGACGTCCACCCCAGCACAACAGGTACAGGATCGATTGAGATGCTTGATTGCTATGTATGTAATTGTCTTTGTTTACAGTCTTGGTCATATAATTATTTTCCATCAGTTAAAAATTAAATTAAATATCTAATTGATTTTACAAACCTTATAAGAGTAAATTATTCAAACACCTGTTCAACTGTACATTTGCAGAAAAGTTCTCAGACTTCATCATCACCCCAATGTTTCAGCCACAATTTACTCATTGGACTAAAGGCAAGTTATTAAGAAGCTTGAAGTAAAGCTGTTTCTAAAATGTAAAACCAAATCAGTCATGTATTCCAAAAATGTTGTTGACATTTTGGCTGTGACAGCAACCCCCCCCCCCGACTCCCATACCGGCCCATCCTCCCAGCAGTGACTCCACATCAGTATTAAGAGAGAGGAAAAGAGAGGATTAAGAAGAGATGCTCATTATTTTCTCTGTTTTTACATCCTTTTGAAATTTTACTTAGTTTTTAAATTTTCGGGATACGATTAATTTTTATGAAGGATTAAAATTTTAAATGTGTTCCCAGGGAGATATTTGACCTTATAATGACTTTTCTAAAAATCACCGAAGATGCTTATGAAACTTTGTTTTGTTTATGTTTTGTTTAAGATTATGAATAACTTCTAATCCTCTTTTCAATGTAGTATGTTCTGCACAGTAATAAAAAAGAACTAATAAGATTAATGGTCTAATCCAAGTGAAGACCTGCTCCTCTTTAGGACTGTGTCCTTTAGATCATACCATCAAGTGTAAGTGTTAAAGCTGATGCCTCATTCTCGCAGTTGTGGCTGCTGATTCATTCTTTCCTGCTAAAGCTACTTTTACATAATATAGATAGAGGTAGAGCTGGAGAAAAATCTCTTACCTTCATCAGTGCACTTTGACTGATGGGAGTTATTAAAGGTTGAGGGCCTTTTTCTGCACCTCTGTATTGTAAAGCATGAGGTCAGACATATCTGAGTTTACCAGTCATCAGAATGTAATTTTGTTGCTCCTCTGCAGCTCTGCAAAGAATTGCTGTCTGCAAAAGCAAGAGAGGAACTCTCATGTAACTTTGAGTTATGTAACTCAGACTGCTGTAACCTAACTATACCTAGATAAAGTCAGATTATAGTTCTTACTTTAGGTCCTGTCCTTCACTATTCAAATTGGATGTTTGTCAGAAAGGGGTCTGTTAATGTCCAGGGGAATGATTAGTATCTATGGCCTTATATGTTGTTTTAAGACAGACTTTTTGAAGTTCTGTTTTTGACCAAATATTAGCCAGTAGGCCACTTAATGTTCCCTGTACTCTTAATTAACAGTGATGAGTGCTACTTTGTCAAGCTACTGTCCAGTGGGCAGTTGCAGCTAGCTGACTCAGTGGTGACATGGTAGTGAATGACTTTCTGCTTCACCAGAGCATAGACCAAGTGCGTGTGCGTGTATCACGCTGCAAAAAAGGTTCATGCGAAACAGTGGCTGAATGGACTGTTATATTGTTTTGTTCTAATTAACAATGGATGCATATGGTGCAACTGAAAGTTTTGTATTGACATCGACAATATGGTTGTTGTTTGGATTTAGGAGGGCCAGAAACGGAAGATGAGTCTCGATACGCCAGTGAGCATTGACTCCAGCAGCTCAGAATCGGATTCAGAAGAGTCGGAGTCCAATTCTGAGTCTGATTCTTCAGATTCATCGGATTCAGAATGTCTGGAGAACTGGATGATCCTGGGCCGAGGGAAGCAAGTCGAAGACCAGTCCATCTCACTCAACCTGGAGGGAGGGTCTGACGGCAACACAGGTGTGTCTTTGTGTACGTGCGTGCACTGTAGAAAGCTTTGTGATACGTTTCTGTGCATTTGAAAGAAGCCGTGAGTAATTCTGCGAGGTCCAGCTCATTCAGAACACTTGTCCAACGTGCAGCACGTTGATAAATGTGGTCTCAGTGCTGAGCTGCACTGGGAGCAATCTGTGTGCGTGCATGTTTGTATGTACATACGCAGCATCTGCATCTGCATGTTTACAAATTTGTAAGCTCTTAACATTCCTGGCACTGTCTGCCCAGTCGCTCTCTTCTCTGATCCATCTTTAAGTATGTTTGTGTGCATTCTGTATTGATATGTGCGCGCAGGTTTGTGCGAGTGTGAATATTTGTGTTTATAAAATATTCCCCTTCTAATCAGCATGCATGTGTACATACACACACATACCAACAGTTATGGCGCTAATGCCATAAACAAACAAACGGAGAGACAACAACGCAGGAGGAGAGGGAGGGGAGGTTGGGAGAGATGGGAGTAATCAAAAAATGAATAAAAATGTTCCTGGCAAATCTCTTCAGATCTACACATTATCTTAACCTGCAGCCTCAGCAAACCTCTCCAGCTTCTCTCCAGCTCCCCCCTCCTCCTCCCTCCTACCTAAAGCTCACCCATCTCATTCTTTTATCCTATTTTCTCACTATTGTGCTCTCTCTCCCCGTCTCCCTCTCTCTGTCTCTCGCTCGCTGTTTCTTCCTCATTTGAATTTCCCTGGGCTGATGTTTCTGCAAGAGTGCCCACTGCCTCCTTGACACACAACTGGGCTAAAGGAGGGGGTCTGGAGTTGGTGGGAAGGCTTGAGGTTTTTGGCCTGGTTTTTTGGAGGAAAGGAGGATTTTAGGTCTCTGTGTCTCTTTCTCCCTCTCTTTCGTCTGGCTTCTCTCTGTGATCTTTGGAGCTTGACCTCATGTCTGCACATGGGGGGCCATGGGTGTGGTGTGGAAGGGGTCTTAAAGTGGGAGGGATGGGGGAGGATTTTTTTTCATTAAAAAAGGAAATGAAAGCAAGGAAATTTTAGGGAAGAGCCTCAGCAGTCCTGAGCTGTGCCCCAATTCTACCACACACTCATTCTAAGGGGATTTTAGGTGAAAAAAGGGGCAACATAATTTTTTTCTTACTGTTATAAATCTCATAGAAATACCAAAACCAAAAAGTAATTGATTCTTAAAAGAATTGTCTGTGAAATCTGGAATAGCTTACAGCTCTGTGCCTCAGTGTGGATCATTGATATGTTTTAATTGTTTCATAACGTGACATTATTTCATTACAATTAAATATAATTTATTTTGAGTCCGGCGTGCTGCAGTAAATACCCACGAAGCACCGAATATGTATTAATCCGCTGGTGAAAACAGTCCCCAAGTCGTGCACCATTCACCCCAGCTTACCCTGGTTGAAGAGCGTTTGTTAAAAACACTTTACCCAAAAGTGTGAGCCCTTTTCTGGAAAAGAAAGTATATATTTGTGACCTGTTTTATAAGATTTACTCCTTAAGGTTGAGGGTAGGAAAGTAAGAAAGTTTGAATGGCTTTTGTTCACAAATTGTTGGTTTTAGTTTTTTTCATGGTAATTATATATATAAAAAGGAACAAAGATCACTTCTGCCAAATTCACCAAAAACAGTGCACGTCTATTAAATAAACCACAAAATCAGTTAAGACCATATACTTCATAATGATGAGGTTGTAGAACTGGGACACAGTTTTGATAATCTCTACTCTCTGCTGGTGGAGAGTTAATATGGTTTGAATTAGATCAAATATGAATATGGTCTGAATTAGATTCCCTTTTATTTTGAAAAGAATTGTAAGATAAGTCCAATGTGATGAATTTGACAGTAACCGTTACATCCACAACCTATAGGCCTGATGGATGAATGTAAAGATTGTTTTCTGTTACTGGCCATGTTGTGTGTCGACTCTTGCCTCGCTTGCCTTTTCACCTTTAGTGTTTGTTTGTGTGTGTGTCTGTGTGCGTAACAAGTTCGCGCAGGAGTGACTAATAGTATTTGTACGGCAAAACCCCATCTCAGCATCACCATCAAATCACATTCACTACACTTAGTCCCCCCCTCTCCCCCGCAGAAATTGAATCCCTTCATCCTCTTTCTCGGTCTCTCCCTCTCTCCCCTACATGGTGTCACTTGTTCACATACTTTTAAAATCTAATCTTTTCTCGCTCCCTCACAATATGGTTTTTATCAAATGCATGGAGACACATACACACACATGTCACAGCCCGAGTGGCTATCTTGTCACCTGGCTGTAAAGAGGCAGCTGCTGGTGGGTTAGATCTGTAGAGACACTGGATAAGGAAAAGAGAAAAGATAGTAGAGAAAAGGGGGATGAGCGAGGGCCGTCTGCCTGTCCGGCAGCCATGCAGCAGCAGCGAGATGGAACAAGAGAGGAAAAAGCAGGGCTTCCCAAAATCCAGCTCAGTGCCTCTCCCACCCGGAGAGGTGTGTGTGTACATGCCTGTGAATGAATACGGGGTGTAGGCGGGGTTCGCTGAAGCTAAACTTGAATCGTAAGTGGTTAAACTTCACTCAGTGGTCACACTTTTTCTTTTTTTTTCTCCTTTTTTTTGTCCCCTCGGTCTTGGTCAGTGCTCACCAAACTTTGCTCGAGGCTTAGAGTCAGCTCTGGCTCACTATCAGGGTGGCCGATCACATCAGAGTGTGTGTGTCTGTGTGTGTTTCACCTTCGAGAAGAAGAGTGTGTTTGTACCGTAAGGTTAGCTAGCTCTCTCTCAGAGGAGGAAGGTAAGCACTTCCCCTTCTCTTCTCTTCTCAAGAAGCTGTGGTACGAGTGTTTTCTCTCTGTAGATTCATGTGTGTTTGCAGACCTCAGCTGGCCTTTGTATCATTGTAAGTTAAATACCACTGTACAGTACAGACAAAGTGAAATATGGATTTAGTTTGCGCTTGTGTTTGTGGCTCTGATTATGAGTGTGTGTTTATGTTCAGGGAATCGGGATTATAAAATGAGATTACAGTGGCATGTTGGGTGCCACACTAGGCCTGTGTGTGGGTGTGGGTGGGTGTGTGTGGGTGTGTGTGTGTGTGTTGTGTGTGTTGTGAGTGTGTGGGTGTGTGGGTGTGTGGGTGGGCGGGTAGGCACTGCAGAAGGGAGGCATGGATAGGATCAGCTCTTATCTTGGCTGCCCAGTGCCACACGAGGTGTAACGCCACACCCACACTACCACACAGTGTGTTTGAACAGACACACACACAAATACACACAAGCACACACACACACTCACCATGTAATCGCTGTGCCATAGTTTGACTTGTATTATCCAGTTTTTACAGCGGTCATGCAATTTAGATGAGGCTACTCAGTACGCCTAATATTGGTGCATGCAAAATAAATGGTATAAATTCAGATGAAATTTGCCTGATGTTTAAAAAAAATCTGTACTCTGGAAAATGAAACAGCAGTTTGTTAGTGGGCGGCGGCCTCCGTTAAGTTCCTTTTAGTTCTCTTTGTGACAACGTCAAAAAATAGTGGCTTCTTGAAAATATGTATTTTTGTTGTTTATAGTCATTAGTGATGATTATATTTGGCTGAAGATGACATTTGGTCATTTGCCCTTTTTTTTTTTTCATGTCGTCATTAGTATGTGATGAGTACCGTGAACTCAAACTTCACTAATAATATGTTTCATTTTCTCATTTCACTCTTGGTTCTCTTTAGTTCGTGTCATTGCTGAACAGATTCACTAGATTGTTTCATCCGTCTTTTAACTTTTGGATAGATTTTCCCTGCGTTTTCCTCAGGAAGGAGGAAGTAGAAATTTAGCTCAAACCAGAAGGAATTTGAAGTAACACATGAGTTTGTGTCCAAAGAAATCTGTGTGGAAGGACGTACAGCGGGGTTCAGCATCACACAGAGGGAGAGAAAGAAATGAGAGCTGGTAAGCCAAAGTGGAAGAGACAGGCCTTGAAAAGGAGCGGCCACGGTGTTGCTGTCAGTCAGGCCCAGTTTGTCTCCAGGCTAAGATCTCAGAACGGCTCGAACATGGCGGGATCTCTGTCTGCACATCCAGCGCTGTCTGTCTGCCCCGTCTGCGTGTAGCTGATCTTTCTACAGTCCAACTCGCTCGTGTCAAAAAAGACCGCCGATCTGGTTTCAACGCCAGATGAAACTGCGGTTAATCCCTTTGAAATTGGCAACATGTCGGCAACATTTAAATTTGTTTATTTGGAAGCTTATTTTTGAGTCGTGATGATGTTGTTAAGGATCGGTTTTATTGGATATATATGTGTGTTTATTGGATTGGTGTTAGGTTTTTCTTCATGGTTCTGGTCAAATGTAAAAGTGAACAATGTGATATGGGCAAAAAAAGGTTTATTTTACATAATTCCAAAAATTGCATTTAATAAGGTTGAATGTATGAGTTATTTATCTCAACCATTTTCAAATGGAAGATTTACCATTCCACCCCTCGCAGACATTTTCTAAATGTAGCCGTTGTTCTGTTGCAGAAAGGTCTCAGCTCTCTTTTGTGTTGAACTGCAGTCTTTATTTATTTCTCAGCATCTGGAAGGGATGAGCCATCCTGTGTGAAAGTAATCTTTGTCAAAATAATCTATGAAAATTTCTCTTTTTTTCTTGGAACACCCACAGACATCTGTGGTTGCTGCTGCAGGTGCTCATTTGTATTAAAGTTCACTGTTTGGTCTTTACAGTAAGTGAGGGACAGCATTTAAATATAATCTAGTAGAAAGCAGTTTGGTTAAGTTTACACACACACACGCACACACAGACATGTATCCCTGCTTTAGTTGCCTTAAAAGTGGCATCTATCGGTTGATGGTAAGCAGGTTTTGATTTTAAGTTTGTTTAACCTTCTAATAATGATTTATATTATATAAAGATATATTTTATATATGAATCTTATCAAAGATGTTTATTATGGACTGTGGACTTTAATATTTTGTGTTGTGGAAATGAAAAAACATTGTTGGGTGAAAGTGAAGGTGTGAGGTATGATGTTGTGTGTGTTGGGGTGTGAAGGTGTGTGTATCCAAAGACAAGTTTGTGTGAGTGTGAGTGTGAGTGAGTGTGTGAGAGTGTGTGAGAGAGCGAGATGGTGTCTGCCTCACCACGCCTGAGGTGAACCCAATAACCGTGCCTGGGCCCACTGGAACACAGTTTCACCGTCTTTAGTTCCGAATAGAGAAAGAATGTGACACTAAATCAAATAGTCTTCAACATGTTACTGTTTTTATGTGCCGCTGGTGTTTTTTGATTTTTAAATATCAAATGTTCTGACAGGCTCATCAGGTATTTATAATCATTTCTTTTGTTATTAGTGAAAGTGCACAACCTCACCTTTACAGTAACTGCAGCCTGGAGAAAGAGGTAATAAACTGGAGACCGGAGGGTCCCTACTGTAGTTTTGTGTGTATGTGATGGTGGAGAGAGGGGGGTTAAATTAGGGAACCCCACTTTACCCGCTTTAACCTTTATTTAACCAGGGTATCCCATTGAGAGCAGAAATCTCTTTTGTAAGGAGACCTGCAGCAGACATTGTGCCCTAAAGCTACAGGATAAGACAGCCACATACACACACACACACACACACTGACACACACACACACACACACACACACACACACACACACACACACACACACACACACTCACTCACTCACTCACTCACATATGAGACTCACTCACATATGAGACTCACTCACATATGAGACTATAACAGTATTTTAAATATCACAGTATTATATTTGCCTATTTCCCCATCAAAACCATCTCCCCATTTTTTTCTTTCTTGTGCATTTTCACCACCACCAGACCTGGAGAGGAGGACAGGAAGGAAGGGACGAAGAGGAGACCAGTGGAGGGAAAAAATGTCAATTACAATTACCAATAATAATCATTATAATTAAGCAATCACTTAATAGGAAATCAAATTATTGTGGGGGGTGACAGAGTGACAGAGGGAAGTCCCGTGGGACTGTATTAATTTCTATTCTTTTATTTGGCCGGAGAACTTTTCGCTTATTGTCTTTCCTTGGCTTTTGGGCAGGGAGGGGTCGTTGAGAGGGCTTTATTAACTGGTAGCCTCGGGTGGTGATGTTTTTTTTTCTTCTTTTTTTTTGGGCAACAGAGGAGTTGAGGGGAAGGGGTTGGAGAGATATGTATTAATATTAATACGTTTTGGGGATGAGGAAGAGGGGTGAGCGGGATGGGAGGTTGCATGGGGGATGCAGCAAAGGCAGTCATGGATCCACAAAATAACCCCTTCGCCATTGGCCTCGATCTTCTCCCCCCTTAGTTCGGCTCCTCTCGTTCTCTGTGGGCACCGGCAGGGGTGCGAGCTGTTTTGGAATCAGAAGTTCAGTTAAACAGTCAACAGGATAAGAGGGAGAACCCCAAACACACAAAAGACACACGCTTAGGGTTAGAACACCAGCTCCAGTATGCAAAGGGTTGCCTAATAATAGCGAGGCAATGTTTTTCCACAAGGCCCCCAGAGGACGATTGTGCGTGTGTGTGTATTTGGCAGTGTAGCACACAGACACACATGTACGCCTGTTTAGCAGCTTCCTCTCCAGAGGCTCCTGGCAGTGTGTGCGTGGCCATTCCAAGGCTTCTCCCCATGTCTCTTAATTAAGGCGCTGTTCAGACAGAGACCAGCTGGGCCTGGTCTGGCCGAGCTGGCACTCACCACCATTTTAGTCAATCTCGCTCTTCCCTCGTCCTCCTGTCTTTTTCTTTCTATTTCCCTCCATATTTCCTCCTCCTTCTTAATTGATTTATTTTCTGTTTGTTCTCTTGATTGAATTCAGATTTTTACAAATTGTCACGTACCCTTTCACCGCTGTATATCAATGCCTGTGCTCGCCCTGTTTATGACACGTGTAAAGCTTAACTGGTTGACCTTTCCATTACACCTACCTTCAGTAAAGCACTAATTAGGAGTCCCATTAGGAGAGATTTCCAGTTAATAGTCCCTTAAATACCAGGATTTATGTGTTTGGTTTGGTGGAACGTGCTGAATACTTGAGCAGTTGTCAACGGAGATAAATGCCAAATCACAACAGTTAAGTCAGCAACTGTTTCTTTCCAGACAAAGCCCATATCTGAAAAAGGTCCTATATGTAGCAATGATAACACCAGAAGAATCGGATTAACAAGGATTTTCAGTTGTTTTCATACTATTCTTTCCTTATACTTCCTATTCACCAAATATAAAAGAATTCGACTGCTTCTCAGATTTTTGCTTCTGTGGTAACCTTTCCTTTGAAAACTGAATAATGAGACAAAACCACGACTACATGCTCAGTTTTGGCCTGTGTTGAACATTTCGGAAAAGAATACATGAGCGTGATATTGAATGAAAGTATTTAAATGCGGCTACGAGGGGAAAGGAATTCATCGGCGTGATCTCCTGCAGTTTTTATAAACGATCAAATACTGTACCTGCGCCTTTCTTCCCTATACCCTGCTGCTCCACCCATCCATCCATGCTTCCACTCCCATTGCCAACCATCCTTCCATGCAACATGACCAAGCCCTGGTTACGTGGCAGTTGCTATGCCCGGCCCTCTGGCTCGGGGTTGATGCTGTAGGGTTGCCTCTGCTAATGCAGCTTGTTTCTGACATTAGTTGGAGATGTCACACTGATGATGGTGAGCACTGTGTCCTCATTCTCCGTATTTAGATGTCCGCCAGAGAGGCTTGATGTGTGGGTGTGATAATTGGTGATTTATCGTAGGGGTAAGTTTCCTGTGTCGGCGAAATAACCCAGAACTGGACCGACTAGCTCACCTAACACATCTGTGTACCTGTTTTTTATAACATTGTGTCTGTGAGGGAAGTTTGTTTTTTGCTGGTGGCGTGTCCCTGTGTGCACACACACGTGCCTGTGCATTAGCACACCTAGGCTGCCCCTTTTTCCGAGGGATTATGGTTAAATGGAATGCTGAGATTCTGGCAGCGAGCGAGCGATAAAGCTGAAGTCGGCGTTGGGAGAGAAAATTAATTATTGAGGATAAAATCAGAGTGAAGGAGATAGTTACCGACTCGTTGGGGAGTTTAGTCATTGATATTTCAGCGCAGGCTTCCAGACAACACGCAGAGTTCATCACACCCTTAATGTGAGACCACTTTTGTGTGTTTCTGAGTGTGTGTGCATGAAGCTACGATTAGGGCTTTGCAAGCTCTTAAAGGTTCTGGTCAGACATCTTCAAATAGAAGGTATTGCAGTCATACTGATCAAGTGTTATTTTCATATGTGGATTAGCTGGAATGTCCTCAAGGTCTCCTGCAGCTCCAGGTTTCTCTTTAGAGCATTAAAACTTCACAGCAGTTATTCATGATAGTCTTGTATTTATCATCTAAACCACTATTTATTTCTGAAATATATATATTTTTGTTACTTCATTCATTTAAAACTGAACAAGATTTTCAGTCTTCCCAGAAAAAAAATCAATTTAAAAACAAATTAGAATTTTTTTAATTTGAGATAATCCTATTAACTCTTGATCAAAGGGTTTCCGTGGCTACTGAATTAAACCGTATTAAATGTCAGCTACAGTAAATAAGAAATATTATCAAAACTAGACTTTAGAAGTACTTTGTTTAGTTTTCCCACCTCTTAGCAGATTTAAATGTACTTAAAGCTGAAAAACATAAATAAACAAAATATGTATTTAATATAGGAAAACTCTCCATATTGTGCAAGTCAAGAAATTAAAGGATTATATTTTGGGTACACAAACAGGTGAATGTTCAGGCAGGTTGGGATTCAAGAAACGTACTGTAATAAATATCAAAACTTCACCAGCATTCAATTATTTTATTTCATTTCTTTAATACTGGCAAAACCACCTTGATGTGAGTCTGCTTTTTCTTCTTCTCTGGTTTTGCTTTATATTTTTCTTCTTTGTGCCAAGCTCTTGTTTAGCTAATCAGACCAAAATAAACCTAAATACATAAAGTTGCAGTAGATTTATCAACACTTCTAATGTGTAACTATCGTTTTTATACCAAGCATATGAAAATTAACCAACAAATCAGACTCTTGTTTAAGATTCCTGCATTTGTGTGTGTGTGTGTGTGCGCGCGCTTGTTTGACCGCGTGCATGTGCAGGTGAGCGCATGTCTGTCCTCTGACTGCAGACTGATCAATAGTAATTGGGTTGAGTGTCTCAAGCCTGTTTCTTCCCTTTGTACTGTGGCCCTTTTGTAGGCTGACACCGGGCCAGAAGAGAGAGGGGGACAGTGGGGAGAAAGAAAAGGAAGGAAGAAAGAAAGAGGGGGGGGGCAGAGAGAAAATGGCGGATGTTTGCAAGTCGACGAGCATGACCGACTCCCTCAACCAAATCTCCGGATATTTATTCAGCATTACTCACTAATCTAAAAAAATCTTCCTCCTTTCTGTCTCTCTCTCCTTTCTCTTCATTCATACGCCACACTGAAGCGATGTGTGTGGGGATACTGTCAAAGAGTTGTGATAAAACAGACGGATAACTTGTTCAGATATTAACCAGCTTCTCACCTCTTCGTCTCTTTCTCCTCCTTACTTACAAACACACTCCCAAAGCATCTCTCCATTCTCCTCTGTCTCTTTTATGACTTCAATAAAAGCAGCGTGT
Source organism: Paralichthys olivaceus (assembly GCF_024713975.1). NCBI lineage: Eukaryota > Metazoa > Chordata > Actinopteri > Pleuronectiformes > Paralichthyidae > Paralichthys > Paralichthys olivaceus. Next base: position 12,232,660 of record NC_091100.1, on the reverse strand, counting down.
GTGAGGGCGGCGGGCTCCAGCAGTATTAGCAGGGAGGCATTAGGCATAAACTCTAAGGTATATTAAAGCAACGGCCCTGTTGTTCATATAAACACACCAATTCAATTTAGCCTGCCCCACGGGGAATGGGATTTCAGCAGCTACCGAGAACAAGAGGAGGGAGGGAGGGAGGGAAGGAGGGAGAGGAGGCATGAGTATTGGATGAGGTAAGTCGAGAAGAGGTGGGATGAAGGGATCTTGGGCTGTAGAGAAGGCAAGGTGAGGGAATAAGAGAGAGAGGGCATTGAGGAGAAAGAGAAGCAGAGGTCGGGCAGAGATCCAGAGCTTGGCGTATGGGAGTGGCGTGGTGGCTAGTTGGAGGAATGCATTATTTTTGTTATATTGACTACCATGACGTAAGCACCTCTGTGTTTGTGTACGTGCGGGCATGCAGAGATGAACACCACACACACACACACACGCACATACACACACGCACATACACACACGCACACACATACACACACATACACACACGCACACATGCACATACACACACGCACTCAAAAAACCCACACCAGAGGGGCTGCCAGTGTCTGTGCAGCACTGCACGCTTGGACAGAGCGTTCTGTGGGAAACCCTACAGTTATATTATTCAATCCAAATTCAAATGGGCTTGTCAGGGAAGCTCCCGCTTTTTATTACCTGTCAGAAAAACCAAGGGATGGACGGTGCAGAGGGGAGCAAATTAAACGACAGTAAATAAGACCCCCTATCTCTCCACTCCCCCCCCCCCTGCCATTCTTCCCTTCCTCCCTGAACGATATTTTGGAGACTCTGACAGCATGTTTTTGTTCGACTCCATCTCTAGTTTACGTTTCTTTCGCCTGCCAATCAGATGCAGGAAGGCCTAATTATTTTGTTCATCACTGAATACGATCTCCTGTCACGATGGAATCGACTTAACCAAGCAGTGGATTTGATATTAAAGGAAAAGTCGGTCGGACATTCATTGAAAAGGATATGATGCACATGTGATGTCTATAAGTAAAGAATCATGGGAAATGGAAGGAAGGAATGAACGGAGGGGGGATGGGAGAAAGCCTTAAGGATGAGCCGTGCATGTGGAGAAGTCATGGCAGAGGGTGGTATATCCTCACACACCCTGAACACCCCAAACAGCTTCGTCCCGTCAGCCAGGCATAACCTCTGCCATCTGTCCACCCCTCCTCCTCCTTCCTTCCTCCTCTGTCTTTTTCACCCTCCTCCTCATCTGCTCTTCCTCATCTGCTCTTCCTCCTCTCCCCCCCAGAACCTTCTGGGAGAAATGAAACTTTTACCCACTCTCACTGTCAGATGGCATTCAGAGAGATGTGGAGTCTTAAGTGCGTGACAGGAGGAGGAGTATCGGAGGGTCAGTGGCCGAGGCTTGAAGTCCCTCGATTCATATTGAGCATGGAATTAATCAGTGCCGTCTATTCTTTTTTGGTCTGAGCTTCATTCATCAACCTTTAATTCTCAGGCTTTCTCATAATTTCACACACTCCCACAACATATTTGATAATATCAGCACTGATCACATAATGATCGATACTTTACTTAAATTGGTAAAATCCTCCTTTACAGCTTATCTGCACGAGATTTATTCAGAGTCCCCCTGACTCGTCTCTCTATCTCTCTTTTGCTCGCTCATGCTGACACAGACACACACACAAACACACACACTCACACACACACACACACACACACACAGACACATGCACACACACGTGTTTGTTTGTATAGAGAAGCGGGATGAGATCTGACCAAGAGCCACATTTTAGGTGTGAACGCAGGCACTCCGAGCAGTCCACTTGTGATCGGATCTCAAAAAACACAGGTTAATACCAGTTGTGTCTGGGGCCTGATTGGTCCGTTCTCAAATGCGTCCTAAATGTGTCATGGTCGTCCATCTGAAACAGATTTAACACCGGGGCTGAACAGGGCCAAACAGACTATGAAAAAATAGCCAGACTCTAACTAAGGATAGTTTGGTTCATGGTCAGAACTTAAAACCCCCGAGCCCACCACGCCATCCCATTATTTTTGACAAATGTCATTAAAATTCATCACTTAAAGACCTAATCTTTAGATTAATTATTAGCTTAATAAAAATAACTAGTTGCAGTCCTAAATGGGCAATATTGTTTTTGTTTCCATTCTCTCACAAAACTGCTGCCAACTTCCAAATTTGCCAGGTAAAAAGGACAGCTGGATGCATTTATGAACTGCATTTGAATCAGGCGATAAAAGAGCCATATTAGGAGCTCCACGTCTAATCCTTTATTGTTCTTTGTCTGTCCCCTTTCCCACAGAGGGGCCGCTCTAATTAAAGACTAATAATTGTATTGTTTTATAAAGCCTATAGAGACAGAGATTCTGCTCTTCAATCATTCACTCTCTCTAATGTACCCTGCCCATGGAGGGCTATCTCGCTTTATGAAGTCTATAACACACTGTGAGTGACTGTTTTGGGTGGGGGCGGGTGTGTCTGTGCGTGTGTGAGCTGTGCGGCATACAGTAGGCAGAGGAAGGAAAAAGCCAAATCTAAATTAAAACTTTAAAGCACCATTATTTAATTACCCCAAAGGCTGAGGATTTGAAGGATGAAGTGTGTGTGTGTGTGTGTGTGTGTGTGTGTGTGTGTGTGTGTGTGTGTGTGTGTGTGTGTGTGTGTGTGTGTGTGTGTGTGTGTGTGTGTGTGTCCATCCTCATGCAAATGTTTGCTTCTGTCCAGGATTATTTCAGTTTTTCAATTTGCCCTTTCTTGTGTGTGTGTGTGTGTGTGTGTGTGTGAGTCCTCAGTGTAACCCTTTTATTGGTTGCCCTCTCTTGTTGCCCCTCCTTCACCTCTACCCTTTCCACTGACACACACACATGCACGCATGCATGCTGAAGCGCCCCCAGATAAAAAGGCATTATGTTAAATTCCACTTAATGACAAATTTTTAATTTGGGGAACAGATTCCGGTGAATGGAGCTTAATTACTGGGGCCAAAGATCCCTCGGAAAAATAACCCCCACGATGTGCCCAACCTGCCCGATAATGGAGCGCTCCACAAAATACCTCAGATAAACCCACAGCGTTTATCTACCCCCTCCCTCCCCTGCTTTCTCTCTCTGTATAATAACAAAAATAACAATCATGAAAATTCTATCTGCCTCCCAGCCCCCATCACCCCACTTCCCTCTCCCGCCTTTCTGCCCTCCCGCCCACTGCCTGGCTCACTCCCGCAGGAGGAAATTCATCAAAATGAAATTGAGGTTGCAACTCACTGGTTTTATTAAAATATATTTGCCCCTTTCAGATGTTGTGTGTTGGTGTGTTTCGCTGTAGAAGACAAAAGGGACACCCACAATAATTTGGTCAGTGCTATCAGCGGTTATTATTTGTCGGTGTACACAAGTATGACTATGGCCTTAATACACAAACACTTGTTGCTTGGTAGGCTGCTCTGCCGACGTACTGCATTAGGATAAAAGCACCTTCTCTGCAGATGGGCACATGGAATAAAACATGGTGCCAGTGATTATATTCACTTTTTCATGTATAACTGTATAAATTTGTACTCTTTCAAAACTTTCAATTCACAAGTATAAATGGGATAAACTTCAGTTGTGACTAACAATTTTCCTTATTATTTTGCCTCAAATTTTGCCTCAAATAATCTTTAATTCAGATTCAGATCACCTAAAACCCACAATCCTCACATATTTTAGAAGCATTGATAGAGTAGATTTACCTTTTCTGTCTTCTATCAAAATACACAAATGATTATTTGATGTTTAACACTATTCCCATAATTCCATAATTCATTCATTCCTAAACGAATGGTTGTTGTTTTTTAATTATACAGTGAGTCATCTTGAATTATAAAAATTAAAATCGTATTGTTTTTTATTATAATGGATATCAAATGTGTGCAGGTTATATCCAAGAGTGGGGTTATTAACTCGCGATTTCACAGCCCTGATTAGTTTTTATGATCTTCAGGTTGATTTCATGTTCAAAGCCATTCAAGTCAGAGTCTGAGTCACTGTTTTAATCCGATGCTGAGTCGTCGTTTGATCGATATGACTCTAAAACCATTATTTTTTATCATTATAGAAAATCTTTTATTGTCTTCTTTTACTTTATCTTTTTTCCTTTATCTTTTTTCCTTTAATGTCATTGCCACAACCCATCCAAGCATGTTTGGGGAAGGTAAAGAAGTCAGATTTTAATCCAGCCTCTTTTTTGAACGTGGATAGATGATTGGTGAGAGCAGCAGAACTGGTCATGAGTCAGGACTGAGGGTTTAATTAGAAGCACTCTGATTATCAACAGATAGATGGAGATACATTTTGTGTCTGAATTGAACAAGTACACAAAACAGACCACTAACGGATATTAAAAAGACACAATGATTACCTGTCTTTTGTCAACCCTGCAGACTGGTTTTAAATAACTTGATCAGGATACCGCTCTCTCTCTCTCTCACTCACTCACTCAAACACACACACACACACACACACACACACACACACACACACACACACACACACATACATACACATACACACATACACACACACACACAGCATTGCTCACTTTTCTTGGCCTTCTCTGGTCCCTGTTGTTGTGTACCCTGATTGGACCATGTGGTTGCCATGCGGTTGCCAGGCCGCGCCCCTGCTGTGTGGTAATTGGTGTCTGTGGTGTTGCCGCGTGGCGACGGTGCTTTGACTGACAGGTTTGGCCACCTGCCCTGCCCCGGCTGCCAACATGGCGTGGAAGGGGGTGAAGGGGGTTGGGGGAGGAGGTGGCACGGGCTGGCAGGGGTGAACGCTCAACGTGTCAGAGGGTGGGGGGGTTGGATAACGAGAGATGGGCTGCGATGAAATATGTGATGGCCGATCTCGGGGCAGATTCAACAGGGACCAGGGTGATGGCATCTGCTTGTATTTCACTTCTTCACTAAGCTACAATTGGAAAAAAATATTGTGAAACCACCACATTTTCTCAATAAACCTTTGGTTATAAAAATGTCCAGTTTTACACAGTATCTCTGCCATGCTCTTGTTGTAAACAAGACAGAGTTCTGCTGCCCAATGTTGTTGGACTTGGGATTTGTTTTGTTAATAAGAATAGGGTTTGGGCCTTGAAATAATTGTCAGTATTATGAAATTCTTATTTTTACCTCCACCAAGAAAGTTCTGTTTACTTGACCAGTTTCGACAAAACCTTGTGGGCGCATGTGATATGGGTCAGGGAAGAACCCATTACATTTTGTTTGTGGATCCTGATCAGGGGCGGATCTTTGACATTATGAGATTGAGGTTTTCACCAATTTCCCAGAGAACAATTCATGGATCAGTTGGGCCTTGGCGGAGGTTTGCGCTCTGAGTGCTATTCTGGTTTCATATCTGTAGCCCTCATAGGTGTTTTTCCTTTTTTCCGGACAGTTTGACGATTTCCCTCTTGTGAATGGAGCAAGTATTTGGAAATGGATTTGAGTTGTTCCTGGGCAGTTGGACTCTTTCTCTCACCTCCTGTGTCTAACAGAGAGATCAGTGGAGGCAGAGAAATAGCATGAAATGAAGCTAAATGAAATCAGCTGCTTTAATCTATAATGGGCCTGTAAAGCTATTGATCTATGTCCTGCATGGTGAACATCTATACACATTCACATGCACTCTGACAGTCTCTCTCTCCCTCTTGGTCTGCATATCCCCCCCCTCTTCCACCATTAATTCCTCACGCACTTTGTCTTCCTCTGTACCTGGCTGCTGTTTGCTGTCCAGTGGGCTTCAGACTCAGCCAGCCTCTCTTTTATTGAATGGCCAATTCATTTTCAACACCTCCTCCTCTTCCTCTCTTCCTAAGCCCTCTCATCTCTTCCTCTCACTGTTCCTGTTCATCTCAGTTGTTTTACATCCTCAGCCAGACTTTAATGTTTCACAAAAGAGCAGAGTTGAAGATAAGCTGCGTCTGTGCGTGCGTCTGACTTAGCCAACCTTTTGGTGTGTTTAACCTTGCAGAGGGCAAAATTCTAGGGCAAGGGTGATGTCACAAAGGAAGCATTTTTTTTCCAACACACACACACACACACACACACACACACACACACACACACACACACACACACACACACACACACACACACAGCTTGCACACTCCCTCCCACCCTCACCATTGTCATGTATAGTGTTGCTAATCCGGCCCTGTCGCTTCAGTATCAAACATAACCTCTATTTGGGGGGCAAGGCCCCTCTTTCACTCCCATTTTGTGTGTGTTTGTGTGTGTGCGCTGGTTGGTGTGTTAATGGGCCCGGTCAACAGTGTGGTACAATGGGCGGGCTGGCTGGGGGATGCCTGTTTAAGTGTCAGGACAGGGAAAGAGGGAGAAGGGCAAGGCAGACCAACACCAAGGTTTTGATGTCGCTAAAACAGAGGGGAGAACAGCTTGTGGATGACCCACACACACACACACACGCACACACACGGCTGGAAACTGGTGTAGCCGCAGTCAAGGGTTGTTGTCAGAAAAGACTGACACATTGAAGGATGGGTGTGTGCCTCAACGTTCTCAATCTCATCCTCGGGTTATCAGACTTAAACCACCCTGTCTGGACCTTGTCCCGTGAGAAGGATGTTCCTCATGGTCCCCTAACATTGTAGTGTGTGTATGTGTGTGTGTCTGTGTGTCTTACCCCAGGAGAGCCGGGTGTTCATGGTTCATTAGCCACACGTACACTTCCGTTCTGTTCTCACTGGTACAAGGGACAAATTCAAAACGCTCACACACACACAAATGCACACACAGGCTCCCCCTCACACATGCACATACACACCCACACCCAATTCCTCTGTTTTGTTCTGTTCTGCCGGCTCTGATGAACTGGCAAGCAGCCTCCTCCCCTCTCCTCCTCATCTCCTAGTAATCAGGGTACCTATGAGACTGACAGGTAGCATCTGTCGCCTTCTCTCCCCTGATCCCTCTCTCCCTCTCTGCTTTTCTCCGTCTCCCCCTCTTCTACGCCATTGTGTCGAATTCCCCTCGACGGCGGAGTGATGTGATAATGTACAAGTTGTCCCGTAGAATCAAAAGCGATGAAAACCGGACAACTGGAATGCAATGGAATATTTCTCCGTTCTTCAGGAGAGGAATAAGACACAGTTGGAGACTCTGATGTTTGTGGTCACATCTGTTATCTGTTATCGTCCTACAGAGTGGCTGAGGCTTCGTTCCATAGCTCCCCCAGTCCGCTTGTCGAAGTGTCCTTGAGCAAGATACTGAACCCCAGTTGACTCAGATGGTTAAATTGTAGTGTAAAGCCCTTTGAGTTGTTATTAAAACAAAAAAGCACTAAATAAAACAGTCCCTTAACAATTTACAATCTTTAGTCTGCTAGGGAGACTTTGCCATTGGATCTATTAAAATCTAACATTTGCAGTCAACATGGCGGAGGCGTCTCGAGTGCGTTCAGCTGCTCAGTGAAGCTGCTGCCATCTGCTTATTCAGCTCCAGACACCTTCAGATCTGTTGGGCCACGATGGAGAGAGCGGCTCTGATAGTTTGGTCTTGAACAGGGCTTCAAGGTTGATTAGCATATTTTCACCCAGTCTACAGACAACGGTAAACCCCCCCAACCACCCTCTCCTCTCCTCTTTTCCGCCTCCACCCCCCATGTGTTTGATTCCTCGGCCGTGACAAAGGCTTCACCCTTTATCCGTGTGTGTGTTGGTGAGATGGGGGGCCCTTAGATTAAGGGAAAGCTTCCTGCTCTTTATTTGGGGAGTCCCCCCAGGAGACGCTTTGGGAATGACTTTCGTTGAGTCACTGGCACATGCATGCACGCACGCACGCTCACCCCCCCCCCCCACACACACACACACACACACACACACACACACACACACACACACGTTCACTTTTACACGCACGTTCACTTTTACACGCACGTTCACTTTTACACGCACACCTTTCACCCTTGCCTTTTATTCAAGATGCCCATTGACTGGGTGCTGGTTGTTGTGTAACACCAACTACCCCTGCGCACACAGACACAAGCACGCTGACATGCACACACACCCCACTGAGGCCCCCCACTCTGTTCACATTAGGTGAGTGCTGCAGAGGTTCCCTACACACAAAACTAACCAAAGCCTAACTACACTAGAGTAACTCTTACTCTAGTGTGACAGCTCACAGGCATATACGCAGCAAATAATAACATGAAACTATCAAAGTGAACATACCACATCAATAATCATAGATTCTGTGGGACACTGATGCACATGATCTGCTAGTGTAGAGCATTGTTTAATGCAATATTGTGTTTTAAAAGGTGCAAATATATAAGTTCATACAGTCAAGATATTCTCAAAAAGATTGCAAAAATTGCAACATGATTTTTTTGTGATGATCTATATGACTTTGGAAGCTGATCATGATGAACTCATCCAGCCAAACCATTTGAACATCAGCATCATGTCACTCTCAAAGAAATATTAGGAGAGAACACCAATAATAACTCGTCTTTCTCCCTTTCAAGGTAGTCTCATCTATAACACTGAAGGAAAGCTGAGAGAGTAATAGGTCAATCATCATAAAGTGAAACTGTTTTGATAATGGGGTAATTGTTTTGACTGATTTCTACTTGGGACAATGAGTAAATATGAGAAATGAGTCTAAAAAGTGTTTAAGGAACTGTCAGAGACTCTTTTGCTTTAAGCTAAACCATCGGCTTTAAGTACATTTAATTGTTTCTATCTGGGGAAAAATAAAACAACCCAGAAAGCCCTAAAATGAAGCTAAAAGTAAAAATTACCTAGAGTAAAGTCATAAGTTTGTCATACGACAGTGGCACTGATTTGCTTGCATTTGTGCATGTGTGTTTTTTGGAGGTGAAGGTCATGGCGGAAAGAAGCCCCATCCAAACAGCAGCCATTTTAATTTGTTTGACAGGGAAGAGAGGTGATAACCTCCCACAGCAGCCGCGCACCCAGGAGAGGGGGGGGGGGGGGGTAAAGAGAGGTAAAAAAACAAGTAGAGAGAGAGAGCGAAAGCAAAGGAAGGAGGGCTGAGCAGAATTACGATAAGGGGCTGGATGGAGAGAGTCAGGGTAAAAGGAAGAGAGAGAGGTGGAAAGAAGAGCGTTATATTTGATTATGGCTCAAGGCTGTATGTTTGTCCAAAGGCTAAAGACTGTCAACCAGCTAATCGCAGGGGTCGATGCGAGGGTGTGTCTGTATGTGTTTGTGAAAGCATGTGAGGCTGTGCGGGTCATTGCTAGGAGCACATAATTTATGCTGTGTGTGTTTGTGCGTGTGTTTGTGTGTGTTTGTGCGTGTGTTTGCGCACGTTTTGACTTCTGGATGTCAGTTACAGTTCTGTGGGCCTGAGGAGAATACAGTGGTCTCCCTCAGGGTGCTGTTAGTGCCACTCTCATACAGATGTGCTGCGCTGTCTCTCTCTCTCTGTGTGTGTGTGTGTGTCCTTCTCTTACAGGAAACTGATCTTGCTCCTCAGGGTTTACACTTCTTTACCAGGCTGAATATTATCTAGAATATATCCGTTCTTGTTTTTATTGACTCCTGGTTCCATTTCTTGTCATATTGTTAAAGTAAGAAAAACACTGTTGAATGCAAAATCAGGTTTATAATTCAGTTAAATCTATTCACAGATACATTTGTCGTTACTTATGAGTGTGGCCCTGCTCTGAATTGATGCTCATAATTTCCAATGTTAGAGAAGAAACTTGAAGTGATCAGCACATTTAAAAGGCATATTTCACAAAAAATAAAAATGGCAGCACAGTCAACCTAAGAAGGGCACAGAAGAGCTGTTCATTGACCTATACATTATATTTGTACATTCCTCCTCCTTTTTTCTATGTTGAAGTACTGGATTCCATATTTTGAAAAATATCTCAATGCTACATTTTGTATCTTAAGCACTCAACATGTAAAACTATCCAGAGTTCTTTAGATTCAAAAGGAGGAAACAAACTCAGATTTGCACAGTTTTAAAACACAATTCATGGCAATTACCATGTCATATATCAAGGATGTGCAAATGTTAAGGTCCAAGTCCTCCAACGCAGTCATGCTGTTAGAAGGGACAAGCAATAAAAGTGCCCCCTTACACCTATAACACAAAAGTGACAGCTCAGGGAACATTTTACATTCATTTGGCAGATGGTTTTATCTAAAGCGACAAAGCGATGAAATTCAGTGTGTTTCTTAAAAATGGAGAAGTTGCAGCCTGGAATTACTGGAGTGGCACTTAATTCCAATAAGGGTTGTGTGTAGTTCTGCTTCCCACGGACTTTTGATTTTGCATGTTTTTGCTGATTTGTTATATGAAGTAGATAAGAATCATTGAGCCTCAAGATTTTTCTGTTTTTAATAAAGCTCCACATTGGCAAACATTAAAAAATAACATACATGACTTTTACAATATTTTAAAACGCCTTTTGCTCTTTTCCTGCCAGATGCTGAAGAAGAGGAGGGCACCTGGTTGGTCTCCGACAAGGACAGGGAGGTAGGCGGCAATTAACAGCTTTAAAGTGTGAAAAATAGTGTGTTCTATGACACTAGGTCATTTTACAAGGTGGTTGGTGCTTATTAAAGACTTTTTCTGTGTGTAAAGAAAGGGGAAGCATATCCAAAGATAAAAAAATGTAATTTGTCTCACATATATATAATACATCACTATTGTGTTGTGCCAAGTGGTACAAAGTACAAATAGTTGAATTCATTCTATATAAGAATATTAGTTATATATGCAATATGTGAAAAGTGTCACATTTCTATAAAGAATATTGTAATCTGAATATATATGCTGTCATTAGAAGGTATTGTTCGCCTTGATCTCACAGCACAAACCTATTTTTGTCAAACCCAAAGAATTGTAGTATATGATTTATAGACTAACATCCAGCTTAATCCATCGAGCCTGAACAACATGATGCTCATGAGGAATTAATAATCTATGTTTCAGGCTCAGATCTTCAACAAAGCGAAGGGTGCCAGGATAGTGACGCAGCGGGTGCCCAACAGATACTACACCAACAAGAGCGTCCAATGTAGAAACTGCAACAAGACCGGGCATCTCTCCAAGAACTGCCCCGAGCCTAAGGTCAGTTACACCACAGTTTATACACAACGATGAGCACAAGTATGTAAAACCACTAACTTATGTGTTTTTGTATTGTTCGTGTGTGCGTGTGTTTGCAGAAGTTGACATCCTGCTTCCTGTGTGGCACCCCCGGGCACATGGCCATTGAGTGTCCCAGTAAGCACTGCAGCAACTGTGGCCTGCCTGGTCACCTGTACGAGTCCTGCAGCGAGAGGCCATACTGGCACAAACAGTGTCATCGCTGCAGCATGAAGGGACACTTCTTTGACGTGAGTATAGCTTCCTCTTTTATTAGGGCTGCATATCTACTAAGAAAACCAAACTTCTCTTTATCACAGCAAATAGCAATACATGGCCAAAAGTAGCAAATAATGTGCAGATGTTTCATGCTGTGACTGGAAGAGGGTGTTTCCACAATAAAGTTTGGGGGAATCTATAATGTAAAGAGTAATGCTTTGCTACAAAATGTATGTATGTGGAACCCCCTGATACATAGTGGGGCCTCAGCCTGTAATCAGGAATCAGAAGAGTCATCAAGCATTTATAAAGTTGGCACCCTGCTTTTAATTTCGTTCCTCTACCTCCTCTTCTCCCCCCTCAGTTACTTTTCCCCCTCCTTCCGTCTTCTCTTCCCCACTTTCTCTCCCAGTAGTAATGAGTGACCGGGGTCAGCACACGCTGCTGTTCACATTAATTGATACACTTCAGCAATTACAGCTTAGTTATGTCTCTGCCATGCTGCATATTCCAGCTGTGTGTGTGTGTGTGTGTGTGTGTGTGTGTGTGTGTGTGTGTGTGTGTGTGTGTGTGTGTGTGTGTGTGTGTGTGTGTGTGTGTGTGTGTGTGGATGCTGAAGGGTGAATCTAATGACCATCAATGACAATTATCCCACCGCAACGTTCATTACCTTGCCCATTTACACTAATGCCATAGAATGGAAACCCTGTGTGTATGTAAGAGCCTGTCTGTATACCCCCCCATCTCGCTCGCTCTCTCCTCTCGTTGTCTCTCGCTCGCTCTCCGTCAGTCATGTACTGTTCTCTGTGTAATGGATGAGTAACCAGGTGAACACCAGAGGGAGAGGGGAGACCAGGACACAGCCCTCTTTCGTTCTTTCTTTCTCTCGTTTTCTCTCTCACCTATTCTTTCTCACCTCTTCGTCCAGATTCTCGTGTCCACCCCCCCCACACTCTCTTTTGCATATCGTTTTTCAGCAACAAAGGTGCATAGTTGTGTGGTATTATAATTACCCTTTTCTTGGAACGCATAACTCCCCCCCCACACTCACAAATTACACTGTATGTCTTAGTGTGTGTGTTTGAGAGATAGAAAGAGAGTCAGGTCTCTGTCCCCTGGGTCTTTCTGTGTCTCTCATTAAAGACAGACGGTTGACGGAGCGCGAGTGTGTCGCTCGCCTCGCCTGTCGCCCTCGACAACAACACTCTACCCCGGTGGACTGGAGGGAGAGGGGAGACGGGAGGGAGCGGGTGTGGGTGGAGTGGAGGGGGGTTGTTGAAGTAAAGAAAGCTAGATGAGAGGTGGAGGAAGATACAGCTGTCGAAATTCATATTCAGTTCTGAACAGTACAAATTAAACCAGAAAACCTGCCTCTCATTCTTTAAAGGCAGTTTAAAGGCCAAGATTTGAACAAGCACTTTGGTCCAAAATAGGCAGTGAATTTGCACAGCATGCAAATTTCTATAGGAACTTGTTTCGGGTGTGCAAGAGAGAACTAAACACACTGAGCAGGCTTAAATCTTCCTCTCCTCCTCTCTCTCCTTCTGTCTCTCTCACTCAGTAGGTGTGTAAGTAGATAAATCTTGTTGCCTGCGGCGACTGCGGCATTTTCAATTTCCCAGTGGGAAGTGGTGGCGGTTGGGAAAGGATGTCGGAACGCTTAAGGAACAGCATGGCGAAGCCCCGGAGATAATGCTTTAGCCACAGCGCGACAAAACGACTGACTGCCTTACTTACTGACTGAGTGACTGGAGAAACACACACGAAGGGGAAACGGACTTAGAAACAACACTGATAAAGGTTTAGTGAGAGACAGAGGGGGAGACTTAAAGAGTCAGAAAAACAAACAAACAAATAAATCATTATGCTGCTGTTCAGGTTCTGTCCTCTTCTGTGTCGTCATAAACATCGTTCACTCGCTTCTCATCAGCTCCTTCAGTGATCAATTTTTATTTGACCAGTTTTGAAAGTGTTTCCTCTTCATTCTGTCTTTACTGTCCAACTCAAGAGGCCCAAAAACACACCTCAGATTCCTCTTTAGATAATTTCATCCCGCTCTCTTTAATATTCGTAATTATTTTTACATGCTCTGTAAAAGTGTGTATTTACACACGTGGGTCTGTTTTTGTTCTTTCATGACCTTATGAAGTGTGTGTTTTCTTTTCACAGGCCTGTCCAGAGATCTGGAGACAGTACCACATCACAGTGAGTAGAAAACCAGCACTTTCACCTGAGCACTGCTTCTCTGCAGTGTTTCCATCCGTTCTTGTGCAGAGCTCAGCTGGATGTAGATGCTCTGTATAAAAGTCTTAAGAATTAAGAGGTCAATAACACATTTTCCAACGTTTTCCTTCCACATTATATGTTCATTTTCCTGACTTCTCACAGGACAGTTAACAGTTCATAGGTGTAGAAGAAATTCAAAAAGTGGTTGAGAATATTCATATGTTATTAAACAATGATTGTGAGCGATTATGTGTGTTTATTGTATAACACAGTTTGCCTATTAAGTTTGAAAAACCTTTATCCTACAGACTGTTAGTACAGAAAATGTAAATAATTTAGGTATTCACTAAGTATGTGGGAATGTTAAATATGAAGCCAGCTCTTACTCTGTCAAAGTAGTTTTATTTAGGTTATTCGATTACTTTGCAATGGCCAAGCACAACACATCCATTAAGCCAGAGTTGGTTATATAGCCAATTTGAATCTAGAGTCCCTGGGCAGGAAAATATATTATTATAAATAGTTTCAGACAAACAAACAGTTCAGGAGAAATTTTCTAAACAACATATGGCTACCCTGTTCAAAGTCTAAAGTGTACAGTATATGTTCATGATAAAAAACAATTCGAAATAAGTAACGTGTCAGCACACCTCAGCTTTAACATGAAAGGTCCCACTACATGCACACGGCAAATGATGCACATATGTTGGATGTGCCATGTTGAAAAAAAGTTTTAAATATGCAGAATCAGTTTAGAGTCAACCTGTGTCAAATTTGGCAAAATCCCACTTGACGTCTAGTTTTTCGCACAGTCCCAATTAAAAAGCAGACAAATGTAAAAGAGGACTATGGGACCAGTGGAGGACGGGGACTAAGCCACCAGCTCAGTGAAAAAGGTCAATTTACAGCCGGCGGCACTTCTTAAATCTTTTTTTATGCAGAACGCGCCTCATCAGAAAAGAAATATTTCAAATCTCATCTTAACCAATAGTATCTCCTGCAGTTGTTATTTATTAACTGAGCTGCTGAGAATTATACACAAGTGCTGGTTGTGGTGATTGTGCATTAGTGGGTATAGGCTGCGCTTATCAAAGCAAACTCTCACCACTGATGACCTCAGCGTTCGGAGTGATAACCCTCACCTCACTCTTTCTTTACGCTTCATCCAGCATCTTCTGCTGTCAGTGATTTGAGCTGTGTGACAAGGCCTGTACAAATCATTTGGAGTTTTAGCATATAGATGTTCCAAGCAGCCAAAGGAAAGAGAGTTTTGGGGTTATTGTGAAGGGAAACTTGTCACCAGATCGCTGAAAATCAATAAGGCAGTTGTTTGCGTTGCCCTGTGGCAGATGATTGAACCATGGCGGTAAAAACATATCCAAAGATTAAGGAGATGCCAAGAGTGATGGGAACCTTTTACTCTTTTTAGCTTAATTTTCAACCTAAGTGCACATGTGTCATCCATGGTGCTGTGTGAGAGAAGAAAACTGTGTGACAGTCACATGGGCCACATGTCAGCGGGGAGGCATTTGCTTATATCTGCGTGTGTGTGTTAATCCAAAATCGGAAAAGATAACTACTTTTCTTGGCTGTGTGCATGTGTGCGCATCTGAGCGAGGGGGTGATATAGACCTCAGCCTAAGAGAAAAGAGCAGCTTGTTTGTCAATTAAAAGACGTGATAAAGCATGAAATGGGCTGCCAACGCCACGCGGGACGAGGGAGTGAGAGAGAAGGAAGAAGAGTGTGTGTTTGCATATATCTTGGCGTGCACTTTGTGAGTGTGTGTGTGTGTGTGATGGGGGAGGTCTGTCACTCTCCTCTATGGAGATTAATTAGCAGGGGCTGTCTAATGAAAAGGCAGCATCGTTAGCGCTAGGGTAGCACGGTGGGAGAGACAGAGGGAGGAGGAGGGAGCGGTACAGAGAAGTTCCTGGGGAGAAGCTGGCAGAGAGGACGGGAGCCGAGTTTAATTGTTGCTCATATGTAGGACGGGGACACGATGTGTTCCACTGTAGGGTTTCACTTTAAACCACAGATGAGAGGAGACCCTGATGAAAGAACAACTGAAAATTCCCTGGTCCACACGTGGGATGATGAAACCTACATTTTTGCATGTTTTTCTGTGTGTTTGTGTGTTTGTGTGTGACGGTGTGCTTTAACGGGTGGAGGATTGTGACCCAGGTCTAATTGAAGTATTTAAGCCATTTAAGCACAGGGAACAGAAGGTCGTTACATATCCAAACTGGCATGGGGGTTAGACACACACACACACACACTCACACCTGCAGACACTGTGCTCCTTCTGTTTAAGAGTCTCATTTTATTCATGATGCTGTTTATGACCCTGAACTCCCCAATGTGAAGTGCGTGTGTGTGTGTGTCCGCCCGCCTTCCCGCTTTGGGAGATGCGACTCTGTCACCTTCCGCTGGGCTCAGCCAGGTGTGAAAAGGCATTCTGTCAGACCTCCCTGCTACTGGGTCCATTTATCCCATGTTTGTGTGTGTGCGTGCGCGCGTCCACGCACCAGGGTCCGTTTATCTTCCGTGAGTGTATGTGTTGCCTGCCTGCACCTGGCCCTCAACTAACAAACTCCTCCAAACCACACAGTATAGACCACAAAGCCCTGGGGTATTTACTGAGAAAGTAAGATACTGACACACGTGGACACACAAATACACACAAACACACAGTTCTACAAATATATATAGAGCAGTAAATGGAGTAAAAGGCGATCCACAACATTTTCATCATGTCTGTGATGCTGGGTTTTAAAAAAAATGTTTTACACAACTGTAATATTTACACAAAAAGGTATTCAGTTCACACACACACACAGACACACACACACACACACACACACACACACACACACACACACACTTCAGTCTTTTGCTTACAAATTTTGAATATGGAGGTGCTCTTTTCCCAACGGACGCCATATCCTTACCTCCTCCAATCTCACCTTTTTCTGCCTCCTCTAAATCCTGCATATACAAACTATCCTTGGAAAAATCCTTAAAAAAATACCCACAAGTATCACCAGTGTTATGTTTGATGCCTTCTCGCTTCATCGCTGTCTGAGTTTCGGTTTTTTCCCTCATTTCTCAGAATGCCTTTCTAACAGGCCCAAAAAGATCAGGTGTAAACCTCTAAATTTTAGCAAAGACGGGTGTGTGGTTGTGTTAGTTTTGTTATCAATGCATGCTCATGATCACACCTACAAACCTTTTCACATTTCACTGCATTGTATCATTTCCTTTCTGCTAATGGTTGTGTGAGTGTACGAAACTGTGAGTGCCAGACAGGATTTTGGGCGTTTGCTCTGAAATGGTGACACCAAAAGTTTGTTGTACACTGTTCATGATTTTCTACGACTGAAAATGTTCTTGAATGCATCAGAGCGATTTCATGTTGCTGCTGTTTATCCAATCATCCACACAAAAATGCAACACAAAGAGATGACACAAATGTAGCGTGAACCTGAAACTAATCTTTATTTTCTTTGTTAATGTTTCTGTCAGTATTTTTATTTCACCATTGCCGACTTTCCAACTCTAGTCAACACAATATCTAAAAAGATTCACTTGGACTTGATGATGAAAGGATAATGTTCTGAGGGTCACAGGTCAAGGTCACTATGACGACACACAACACATTTTTGGGCGTACCTCACACGTCAATCACGACAAAATTTCACAAAAAAGTCTCGACATTTTCTGTTCCAAAGGTCAATTTCAGTGTGACACCATCATAATGTTGACCAAAAACACATTTCTGGACATTATTCAACCCATAATGCGACTTCACTGGTTGGTGGAGGCGTACAAACACAATGGTAATGTCAGTTTTATCTTTATTTGAGGGATTAGTAAGTCAACTGTTCTGTTTGTAAACAAGTCTGAATGAGTAAAGCTCTACATAAGATCAAAATGCCTAATTTTGTCATGTTGATATGATTGAAGACATCTGGCTTGTAATAATAAACAAGAGACATGTCTCACATTTGTGAAAGAAGTGAATTATCAGCATTCATGCTTGAGAAATTCCTCAAAATGATAAAGAAACTATCCAAATGCTGATTTGTTTTTTGTAAATATACAAATTGTTTTTTTAACTAGCCCAGATATTGAGTTTGAAGAAAATAATGATGATGTTTTGGGGAGAATTTCTGATGAAAAGATGGAAAAGCATAAAGGGCCATATTTCAATCATTACCAGAAATAAACAGGAACAGATGAAGAGAACAACGATGAGGTTTAAGGACAGGGAGGGAAGAGGGAAGGCATGAAAGAGCAATGGATGGACGGACTGATGGAAGGATAGAAAATGAGCAGCAAAAGCCATAGAGCAGGTTTAGTGACCCTCTGCCTGTGCACAGGCTGCATTAATGCATGTGAAGATCATGCATAAATACGTGCATGCCTGCAACACACAAGTCACTACTGACTTTTTCCTTCCGTTAGTGTTGTCAGGACCCTGCTGTGCAGGGTTAAGACCAGAGCGCCGCCCTCTGGCTGCTGCAGGAAGTGAAGACTTACTAAAATCCACAAACTCGGATATTTCAAATGAGAATCCTTTAATCCATCTAACTGACTTTGGCTTAACCCCTCATCAGACCTTTGTTCTGTGAGGTTACGTTGCATTTACTATGACTCACCTACACAACAGCAAGGCACTCTGTTTGAAGAAGAGACAGAGAGCGGAGGCTACAGAACGCTGGAGAGGGTGCAGGTAAGGGATTCAGAAGGATGAGTGGAGCGGGGAGAGAGAAAGGAGCAGGGAGGAGTGTATTAAAGGGGGGAGAGCGAGCAGTGAGTGAATCTGAGCGCAGAGCAGCTGATTGGTACAGGTACTATAGTGGTGTGTGAGCATTGATTGGCCTCTCTTTAGATAGTAGCGGTGACACCTGTACGTGTGTGTTTATTGATCGGTAGCTCTGCCCGTGGCTGTGTGGATGGTGTGTGTGTGTATCGAGCGGATTCTCTCTTCACTGCGGTATCTCTGTGTGTGTGTGTGTGTGTCTGTGTGTGTGTGTGTGTGTGTGTGTGTGCTCATGCTCATCGATCTTTTCTCCAGGGACAGGTGTGTGTGGGTGTCTCTTGGTACCAGAAGAAAACAGTCTTGACCTTTTTGTTCAACACAGGAATTAAGTCATTTTAACTCCTCTGCTTAAACTCCATTTGGTATCCCTCTTTTCTCACCTGACTGCTTTTCTTTCACCTTTCCATTTAGTATGTTTTACCGTTTTATACCTTTTTGTCTCTCCGTCTTTCTCCAGAAGCTTCTTTGCTGTATGCTGGATTCACACATGCCTTTGTTAACTCAAGGTTAGGGCGGCTCGTCCTTTAAAATCCTCCTTTCATTTACATTTCTTTAGAAAAAAGTATTTAAACAAAGTAGCCCTCTCAAGTTCGTCCAAGTTAAAATATTTTATGCGTAATGTTAAATATAATGCACTTTGGTTTAACTCTTGCAAATAGTCATTAAGTATCAGGGGTTTAATGAAGCACTTCATACTTTACCTAACCAAACCTGTTTTCATTGGTTTTACATAGATTTTATTATAAAGGAACAAATGTTCATTGTGCTCGCTGCTATTTTCAAGGTGTATCAATGAAATGATTGTTGTAGAGGTAGAAGTTTAATTCTTTGATTTGTATCCTAAAATACATTATAGATGTTTAGAGTGAACATAATATTAGCATCTGTTATATGAATGTGATTTTTACAGGCATGAGCCCGATGGTTTAAATCATTTTACTTTTTTTTTTTTACTTAATATGCTATCAAGGAACAACAAATAAATACCTATAACAATGATGTAATTTTTAAAATATATTTTTATTTATTTTATATTTTGAGGATATTGCGATTGTGTTTTATGTGTAAAAATATTTAGGTTTAGGAATTGATAGAATTTTTTTGAAATTGATAGAATACAGCAATGGAGTTGATTTTTACTCCTGTGCAAATGTTCAATGACCTCTGCATCCATCAGACATGTTAGTCATGTGCTCCGTTTAATTGTGAAGCGTGTGGTTCTCTGTAGTACACTGTGTTCCATGTTCACTGTTCGTCCTGCTGAATTATTATTGTTCTTGCAGAACTCCAGGACAAGACTAGCCACTAAATTAAGTAGCTTAAAAACATTTTTGCTGTTTTAAATTGGATTAGAACTTGTTTTCTTCAACACAGAAAAATAATCAGTGCATTAAGTTGAAGCTGAACTTTGTCCCTCATGAACCAGTCAGGACACTAAATACAAGATATTGTGATTCTGAGGATGAGAAACATATTTTTCTCTCCAAAGACTCACGTCAGAAAGAATTGGTTTTACTGTTGATGCATATGACAGAGTAGATCTTTACTCTTACATCGACCACACTCATTTCCTCAGTTGCCACTGGCCTCAGCTAAAATTGTAGCGGGACCGTTTTCAGCTTTTTGTGTGGAGTTGTAGCGCCCTTCAGTGGTCAAAGGGAAAACCGCACTCTAATCCAGCTACCAATGAAAGGAAGAACACAAACATGGTATCAGAATCAGAAGTACTTTATTAGTACTGTACATTAATGGGATGTCATCACAAACACTGAATTTGTCAATTTAATAATGATCCCCCTCACCATTGTGGAGTATAACTAAAACCTCATGACTTAAATTGCTAATTGTACAATTCCAGTAGTAATAAGGTATTAATATTCACAATATAAATGAATAGGATGCAGACTAACAACCGTAACAAAGAAAACTAAATAAACAGCAAAGCTTCAGCTGAAAAATATATAAAAAATTAAGTTTTAGCAGCATCAGGCGACTAATAAATCTCTAATGAGAAAAACTCTACACAATTAACAGCTCACTCACATCTCCACCCATCAATCCCATTATTCAAAAAGTAATTAGTCTGGGTCTCAGGAGGATATAATGCTGAACCGCAGCGTCTTTAACTCTTCTGTTCTGTTCTCTTCTTGAACTGACAGGTTTAAGTTTTGACCTTTATTCCTCTTCTTATTCCATCCTTTCCTCTGCCTGGCCGACCTCCTTTTGTCGTTCCTCTTACAAGAATGTGCTCAATTCAAATGGCACTCTGTAAAAGTCCTTTAAATTCACATCTATTCAGCAAGCTGTTTTTGCTGTCTCATCATTGTCCAGTACAGATTCCTCCAGTCTTCTCACCTCTGCCGTCTCAAAAGCCTGCCACCTCTTTATTACCTCAGACTGAGACAGTGCAGGCGCAGGAGGCAGGGGAAGGTACATTTGTAAAAGAAAATGGTTTCTGTGCATCTTCATTCTGGTTTTATTAGCTGCTAAAGGTCATCAGTGCAGAGAAAGTCAAGTTGGTAGTTCAGCTCATGAAGGAGAAAGCAGCTCAGAACATGGCAGATAATGATAACAACTAGTATATATTAATTTTATTGTTTGCACAGTATCTTTCTACATGAGACTGTTTTACATTCAGCTCAAAGACACTTGGTTTAGTTCATTGTTAGCAAAAATAGACAAATACATATTCAGAACAAAACAATGAATAGAGAACAGAATTGATTTGTTTCAATAATTGACAGCTTGGATAATTTAATCTTCTGGTATCAGCCTCTTAAATTTAATTTCTTTCTACTTTTCTCTGTTTTTCAATTGAATATTTATATTCTTAACTGTAGTGTGGACAAAACAAGCTATTTGAAGATGTGACTTTGTGATTTGGAGAACTGATATTGCCATTTTTCATGTTCAAGTGTTTCATGTTTCAAGTTAGTTGCAGCCCTAAAGCAAATTATTTTGCTGAAAACATTTAAAGTTTATAGTAATTATAAAATTAAGTATTTAAGAAAAGAAAAATGGATAAAATAAATAGATTAAAAAAAAAAAGACAGATCCTCGTCAGACCATGTGTATAGTTCACTGTTATTACTCAGGAGGACAGGGACACTGCACTGGTTTTTCTTAGGTACAGGTGTCTTCACATACACTGCTGGATGTACATGAAGAACCATAGGAATGTACACACAAATACACACCCTCATCGTCACACACACACACACACACACACACACACACACACACACACACACACACACACACACACACACACACACACACAGACAGGTTGAGTGTTATCAGAGGTCTTGCAGGCTTTACGGGTCTTTGTGCATTTTCGCTTAGCTGGATGGTGTCGATTTTTGGTGTGTGTGTGTGTGTGTGTGTGTGTGTGTGTGTGTGTGTGTGTGTGTGTGTGTGTGTGTGTGTGTGTGTGTGTGTGTGTGTGTGTGTGATTTGTTGGCTGAAATGTGAAATCAGGGTTTAACATCCTGACCAGGGCATAAGCAACTCAGTCCATCTGTATATAGCACATCTAAATCCCTGTCTCTGATGTCCACATGTGTTGGCTCTGTCTAATTGCTGGGAATATAGTGGGTACTAGTTTTTGATTTTTTTTATTTTAAACACAGCCTCACTAGAAATAATTCTCTGAACACAGCAGTGATTACTAAGAACAGAAAGTGAATGACTTTAACCTAGATTTGAAAAGATTAACTTGTATCCTCTATTCCGTCTTCCACGGTGTGACCAGATTACCTCCAGTCACTGCCCCTCTAAGAGGGGGGGGGGGGGGGGTTTCTTCAAGAGGTGGCAACCCGCTGCCTTTCACCGCTGCATCACATTATCATTACATTCCAGGAGAATTTCCTCTCTCCAAAGAGAGAATCAGGACTCCTACCGATTGTCTCCAGACCGATTGACTGGAGGAGATAGGACGAGCCTTTGGGAATTAGACTGTGTGCGAGTATGAGTCCTCGCAGAGCGCGGGGTTAGGGCTTTGGTCTGGGTCTTTGTGAACTGGCAGACACAAAGGGGGCAGGAATCACATCTGGTTATTTAGGGGCTCTCCCTTCCTCCTCCTCCTCCTCCTCCTCCTGTGTAGCCTCCTGAACGGCTCACACGCACACCTCCACTTTTAACTGTCTCCGGAGAAGGATTTATTTTTTTCTGTTCATGAGAGTAAACATGATAATTAATTTCTTTACAATTCTGGAAACAACACAGTTCATATTCCAACATGAAAATAAGAATATTAACGCTTTGATTGGCTGCTTCTGTTCTGCTGCTTGCATGTTCACCTTAGAGCCATTCCATCTCTCTAACTCACAACTGTCTAATTAACCCTCCATGTTAACCTAATATGTACATACTGGCATGTGGCAGGAGTCTGTTTGTTTTGGTATGAGCCCAGTCGTCTTGTGTTGTGTTGCGAGGCTGTTTCCTATGATAAAGCATGCAGAGTTGGTCCCCAGCGGGTCCTGTAACATATGCAAACCTCTCCCCATCGCTGCAATAACATATGCAAAACAGCGCCACTGGCCTCGGCCCCCACGCTCCCACCACCCGTTACTGTTCAGATCCCACCCCCTGTCTTCTGTCACACACACACACACACACACACACACACACAAGCCTGTTTGCTTCTCGGATTGCGTTTGATAACTGTGTGTGTGTGTGCGTGTGTGTGTGTTCCTTCAGATTGTGGTCTGTAACAGTCGGAGCTTTGTGTTGGCCAAAGGATTATCACGGCTTTGCCACCAGCAGCTAAGGCAAGGAGCAGAGGAGAGCTTAGAGAGACACAGTGTATGTGTTGGGACAACTGTGGGAAAACACTGTGTGTGTGTAAGACAGAGTGCACCCATGTGTTTGTGTGTATGCATGAGAGGCCACGGATGGCTGGTTGTCTGTGTCCACACAGTGAAGCCCTCAGGACCTTCTCAAACACACCCAAACTAAATCGTGGGTCCTCCTCGTAGCCTGAGTCCTTTTTCTGTCTGAATGGAAAAGTGTTTGTGAACAGCTTCAGATGCTCCTCATGTCGTATCAGCAGGCAGCGAGTCAGAGCTGGAACTCTACTGCTGTCTCCACACTCAGACGACTGTTCGACACAGACAGATGTTTTAAATATAACTCCCTGCTGTAAAGCGTCAAACAAGTTCATGAATGAACAGATTCGGGGCCTTAATAGAAAATTGGAAAAGTGTAAAGGTACTATTTTACCTCCGCCACGTTAATCAAGTTTTTTTTGTTCAGGATTATGCAAAAACTACTGAACTGATTTATATAAAAATGTATGGAGGGGTAAGTCGTGACCCCAGGAAGAAACCCTTAAATTTCGATGTGGATGAACGGGCAGATCCAGGGATTTTTTATTTTCACTTTCTTTGACATAGCGTGAAAGGGCATTATCCTTAGTGGAGGTATGCAGTCCCTGAGTTCCCATCTAGTTATTAGATTAGATTAATTTCTGTAAAGATTCACAGAACAACACACAAATATGAAATACAAAAAAGAAATGAAATCAAATAACCTAAGAAGCATATAACAGAGACAGTGTTATAAATAAAACAGGATTAAATCAATAAAAGTTGATAAAATATTTTCTATTGTACTGCTTTGGTTGTAAGAAACGGTTAAAATTAAACCCATGAAGTCCAAATGCTAAATATTCAGCAAAGTTTTACTGCCCATCAAAATGGCAACAGTGTTTGAGTCAGCAGAATAAATCATTACTCGGAAATGAGATGATAAAGACAGAAGCTGTGAATACAACGAGTGAAGCATTACTGATGATGTAAACTGCTGAGTGCTCTCTGGTGATAGTGTAGGTCAGTGGATTCCATCTTGAGGGTCAGGACCTGCACAAGAAACCAAATCAAAAGAGTTTTTACACTTTAATTTGCCTTTCATCCATTTTCTGTCATTTTACAGCTTACACCTTGTACAAATAAAATAAGGAATAAAACTTATTGGTTTTTATCTCCAGTTGGGATATTCTCAAGCAGACATTCTTTTGTTCTAAGACTTTTATGAAATCAGTTTTCAGTTGAGAGTAAGTCCAGTGAGACTGTTTGGATGATCTGTGACTTGCTCCCCTAATGGTGTCAACAACTATATTTATAAAGAAAAATATGCAATAAAATAATGTATGGCTTTGCAATGGCAGAGCCTGTTTCCTTTCAAGTTTAATCTGAAACTAATTTGGGTGAATGTTTCTGGAGATGTGACCTTTTCAGATCAGTTGCCATTTTTAATCCAGTAGTAATTCAAACATAGGAGTTTGTGGCAATTTGATACTGAATCGATGTTTAACCTGAGAAATCCACATCCAAAATTTTGGCACACGTCTTTGTCTTTTTGACTTTCATTGCACAGCCACACTCTTCTCCAAACCCCTGAGAAAAAAAGAAACCAAACTGATTTGATCCCTCAGGCCCTCGCCCTGTTAGCTATTTAGATGCTTCTGATAGGGAGCGCTGGATGAAAACAGAGAGCAGGAATGAGAGAGGGATGAAGGTTTTTTCCCCAGTTAATTAATATTGTATGAGGCAGACAACACACAGACACACGCATACAGACGCACATTCACTCCAGGTTTTCAGACAACCATCACAGGTTGATGGGAGAATAGGAGGGGATTTCATTTCTTCTTTCTCTCCCTCTCTTGTGCTTTCATTCATTCTGTCGATGTGCTGGATCAGAGTACTTGGAGATAACACAAGCCCAAGGTCAGGGAGGAAGAGACACAGGCAGACCTACTTCCAATTTACATGAGAGATGAATGGGAAGAGGGGCAGGAAGGGTGGAGGTCGGGGGGCTTGAGACAGGGACTGTGATCTCCTTAGGGCGCACATGTGTGTGTGTGTGTGTGTGTGTGTGTGTGTGTGTTTTGTATTTGTTTGTATTTGAGTGTGTGTGTGTGTGTGTGTGTGTGTGTGTGTGTGTGTGTGTGTGCGTGCGTGTGTGTGTGTGCGTGCACTCGCTCGCAAGAGGTCTGTGATCTCCTGGCCTTTGTGATGGAGATGGGCCCGGCCGGTCTGACCCGATAATGACGCGAAGCTCTAATAGCATTCATCCTTTCTGCCGCAAAACTGCTCAAGCGGAAAAGAGAGAGAGAGAGGGAGAGATAGAGGAGGGAGGGGGGACAAGTGTGAGGGACTGAGGAGAGAAGGAAGAAGGGAGAGGAGGAGGTTAGCTAAGCTATGTTTAAGAAATGACATGGGGCACAAATCATTTGTAATCTCGGAATCGGGGCAGAGGGAGGAGGGAGGGAACGCCAGATGAGTGTTTGCAGGTGTGTGTGTGAGAGAGGGAGAGAGAGAGAGAGAGAGAGAGAGAGAATAGTATGATGCATGTGTGTGTGCAACATTAGCAATAAATTCTCTCTCTCTGTCTCTCTCTTTATCGGTGTATATTTGCTGTGGGCACTGGAGCATGGAAGGCTTTCAGAACACTGGCCCATAGGGGACGGGACCCCATGTCCAACACACACACAGACGGTTACTTATCATACAGGGTCATTACAGCCTCTAACTATAGCCCCGGTAATCTGGTTTATATCAGCTCCCATATTCACCGTACAATACACAGCAGCCCGTATCAATAGAGTGCAAGGGAATGATGGCAGGAACGAGGGAGAATAGGAGACAAATGGTCTTTTAAACCACTGTTATATTGAATCCATCATGTTTAAAGAGGAAAAATGTTTGGAATTTATACAAAACACCATCGTTTTCAAATGACAATCTTTTTAAATATAATTGTTCTTTATTTCTAGACAAAGACGGGTCCTCCTGTGAAGCAGCAGGAAGAGGACAATGGTCGATCTCCTGCCTTCTGCTACAACTGCTCCAGGAAAGGACACTTTGGACACGTGAGTCGCTCACAGAAGTCTTTTATTTAACTTCCTGCTATGGTAAATGTGTAGGCATTTTTCATTCTGTGAGCAGGATGAAAAAACACTCAAAGTGTCTTTACTCATGTAGGAATGTAAATGTTTCTTTTAGATGCTGATGGAGATAAAAGATAGTTAAAAGTACAGTGTATTTTTCGGTCAGATTTGTTCCTCTACAATTAATGTTGTTTTTTTTCTATATAATATATATATATAATTGTATATGAACAGCATTTGTGCAGATTCTTTTCAGCACTTTATCTCTTCCTCTTATGTTTTTCTCAAACACTGAAAGTGTCGTCTTTATATGTGATATCTGTGTGTTTGTGCACACGCTAACATGCATTCACGTGTGTTCACCTCAGGCGTGTACACGGCAGAGGATGTTCAACGGGGTGTTTGCCACCATCCCTTTTATCAACCACTATGACTCTGTGGAGGACATCAACCGCAGACAACACAGGATCAAGTGGAGGGTTAAAGGTGAATCCCACGTCCGTTCTTATAACTTTTGTGATAAGGTCTCTCTAAGCTGGTGCCCTCTACAAATAGAAAGTAAACAAGTAAAGTTGATTTAGTCTATCGCCTTTCACAGAGGAAAGTCACAAAGTGCTTCACATAAATAAAATAACATCGTAAAAATAGCAATAAATAATATATGTGCAACATAAAGACAGTGACATGCAACAGATGGACCATAAAAGTGCATTGTTTGCAAACACTACAGTGCACATGGTTGACGTAAAACTGGTTTTCAGCTCTATTATAGGCTTCAGCATTCAATCATTCCACGATGTTGAAGCCACAACTTCAAAAGCATGATCACCTTTTGTTTTTAAAAGAGTGGGACGACCAGAGAGCCCTGGTCACATGACCTAACTTACCTACTTGTAATACATGGATGAAGCAGGTCAGAGGTGTATGCAGGCGCCTGACCCTGCAGGGTTCAATGAATCCTAAACTTGATGGAGAGAGTTTGGACCATTTATAGACGTCCAGAGACAATACACTGAGGCACCTGAAAAGTAAAATGCATTAGCTGGAGAAGCAGTGGAAACCGCTAACAGTGATCCTGTTTGACACACACACACACAGACTCAGCTCTCTCTGAACCGCTACAGTTTAAACATCGATTTGTGTGAAATGCTTCAATATCAAGAATGATCGCCAAATACTGACCGTTACTTTTCTACAATGAGAATGTCCACGATGAGTATGTCCACGATGGTGTGGCAACGTCCCTGCATGTAGAGGAAAAAAAAAAAAAAAACGTAATGACATCCTTTGTGCTTTTGTTTTCCCCAGAATTGAAGAAAAATGGCTGTTTGTCCAACACCTGTGAGACCCCTGTCACACCAGGACCGCCAAAGAAGAAACAGAAATTCAGCCACCACAAAAACAGCCACCAACATAACAGTACGCCTCACCAAACCCCGAACAACCATAGAGCCAGTGCTAGCCACATCTTTTTTAGTGACAATGACTTGAGGGACACGACCCCGAAAACAAATAAGTTCAACAAGAACAAACCAGAGCAAAGCACTGGCAATGTGAAATCATGGAAACCCAAGAGACCAGTCCCCACATCAAGACACCCACTCCCGTCATCGAAACTCAGTTTTGATGAAGCAGATGACTTTCCCAGAGGAGGAGCCAAAGGAGAGAACATGGAGAAGAAGAGCAGGAAGAAAAAGATGAAGAAGACAAACAACGTCCAGAATGAGGGACACAGAGACAACAGACCTGACCGTCTCTTCTTGACTGTAGCTGGTGCGATTCAGGGGTCAAAGCAAGAGAACAGCAGGAAGAGGAGGAATCGAGCCCGAAGCCTCGCCAACAAAAACAAAAAAAATGCATCGAAGTATCCAACCGATGAGAACCTGTTCATCATCAAACAGAGGAAACGCAGAAGATAGCCTCAGTGTGAGGGGGGTGTGGGTGTCAAGAGGCTGTCAGGGCTGTGATCCAAATGATCAGTGATGATAATGTCTGTTCACATGACTCAGACCTCAAAGCTCAGTTCTCAGTCACCAGTTCTGCTTATGGTGCACATTTGGACATGTCATAACAGGAAGAGCACAGATGGACATGATAAGATTAATAATGGCTGGGACATTTGATTAGATTGGAGACGAGTATTAAAGGTCATGGCCTCATTCTGTGGAGAAATTTGAATGTTTCTTTGAAAGTTTTTTTTTTCTGTTCCCATCTTTCCACCGCAGCTGAACTGGGTGAGACTTGTCAGGAAAACTCTCTTTAATGGCAGTAGATGTGGAAGATAATGAACCTATTTGATTTGTCCAACTCAGACTGAAGTTTTAGACTTCAATACATTTCTAGACAAAATGAGGACTGCAGATTTTGTTCCTCATTGTTTAATTTGTAGTATGAACATGACAAAATAAACATCAAGCAAACATTTTTTCCGCACTGATCAACCAAAGGGTGAAAAAATACTTTAAATTAAAGAATAAGAAGTAAATCACATGACTAATGCTTCAAAACAGGCCATGGACACTCAACATCTGTCACAATAAATCTAGAAATCCCCTCTGTGATTAGCCAGATTGAAGTCTAATTTGAAAAATGCTGGACATATCCTAAACTCTGTGCTAATCTTTATTACTTATACCTGTGCTTTTCCTACATGACCAGGTACCTCTGTGTTCTTGAGTTTGAACCTGAACTCGGAGCTGCCTTTTCATGTTTCACCCTGTGGTAAATGTGAATTTATATACAGCACCTGTTGAACATGAGGCATGGATTCATGACCTCTCAGTGTTTCGGTCACTGATCTACAGAGGAGGAGGTAGACATTTTAGTACCAGGAGTTCATGCAGTTAGTTCAACAATAATTTGTTCAATAACAACATTAAAATTCTAATAGACATAAAGAGAGAATACTACTTCAATGGATAATCGAAAAGATAATGGTTAGAATAAGCTGTAGCCATTATCGTATTCTTTCAGTTTGTTTGTTCACATTAATTTCTCCACTTTGTGAATTTGAATAAAAGCAGACGGCTCACTGAAGTCCAGTATTGTGTTGTGCTTCAGCTCTGATCATCATTTTAAAGTTGTTGCAACCAAAGGACAGTGATTTTCTTCTAAAACTACTGTTGGATTAGGATCCTTTTTTCATTTAGGAATAAAGGGGTGTCTTTTTTCAATAACATCTATTCATTTGTAAATTATTCGAAAATATGGATATACTCATATTTATTACATATATTTGATGCAAATCTGCTGATTGGTGTCACTTCACCAGTTCTTGTGTGATCTGGATTTTATGCATCACTGACATGCAGCCCTGACGGTGTTAGCTTTTAAACACCCACTAGGTAAATTCAGTTATTTATCTTATCTGTTGTGGTTATAACATGATAACTCACAAAGAAAGAGTGGGAGATGAGACCTTGATAACATGAACACTGGTTAACCAACAGCTATGTGGAAAAATAAAACTTGAATCTGCTTCATCTGACTACTTCTGTGATTCAGGTAAAGAAACCAGTCAATGTTTTTTAATTCAGACTTTGATCATGATGATGATTCATGTTTCATTCTCCTTTGTATAATTTCTATAAATTATACCTGATTCCAGTCACCTAATTCATTTCTTTTCTGATAGATAATTGTATTATCATAAGCTAATGAGATTTTTATCATCTCTGGAGTGTGTCATTAGTTTGTATTCCTAACTAGAACTGATGAAGAATATGAGATGATCCTACAACTGAGTCATCCTGTTGATTATAAATAACCTCATTATCAATATAAAAATAGCCATGCCATCAGAATTAAAATGACAATCATGAAACTCCCCAAATTCAGTTATTAATTCACTTTTCAGGAGCAGTGATGCCAGAAATTAGAGTCTCACTGCTGCTACTGTTTCCTCCATGTTTGTTTATCTGTGGACACAAACATACAAAAGTCTCAAGTGATTATTAATTAAATTTGCTACATCTCAATGTATTTCATCTTCCATATTCCCCACTGCCCAAACTTCACACTTTTATCACTTTTAGTAAAAGAAGAATATATTTTTTTATTGGCCCAATGCTTTAAAAGTAAAATATGTAATTGACCAGGGTTATATTATAATGTATTAACTGATTATTATGAAGTGTAATAAGATTTTATAATGTACAGTTGTGGGCAGAAGTCTTGATCATTTCTTTTTTTGCTGGTGATAGAAATAGTTTACAAACTGTAATTTATGACATAACCACATGTTTTAACATCAAGGGATATTCTCCATCTTGTCCTATGTTCTAAAAAAGAATGACTCTCCCCCTCTCCCCAATGAAATACAATTGAATACATACAAATTTTAAGTTGAGGTCAACAGTGGTGCATGCAACTGTATTTTAGAGTTAAATTACCACATTATTAAAATCCTAACATATAATAACCACAAATGAAAGCAATGCATATTCTGTGGTGGAGTAAAATAATTAAGTTGCATAAAATCAAAGTAGAATAATAAAACTTCTTCAAAACTGTATTGACATTTAAGTACAGACTGAGTAGATACAATTTCCACCGTTTCAAGATATTGTTCTTTAACTCTGCAGCACTGGCACAATTCTATTTAACTCTCTTTACATACATCTTGTTTTTTTTGTATCTTTACACACAAACATAAATGTATGAATCTCTATGTGCAGTCACTGCTCTGTCCCCATCACTGTGTCCACGAGACAGAATCCTACATTGTGAATAAACATATTCAATTTAAATTAACTGTCTGTGGAGTAGTCACATGACAAACCCGTGACGCTTTACGTCGTTCCGCCTCCACCCGCGCTGTCACACGGCTCAAGACCCGCCTCTGCCTGCTGATTGGTAGTTCGCTCCATTCCTCACCAATCCCCGTGCTTCACGCCCTAATTGACCAACCAGCAGGCAGAGGCGGGTCCCAGAGGGGCGGTGACAAAGCGCCACAGTTTGACAGCGTGTTCCGGGGTCTCTCGGCGGAAAGGTTTCCGGGGTGAGGTCAGGATCAGATCTGAGATCAACTTTCTGTTCCTGGACTCGGCTAAAGAAGAACAATGGAAAACGGTTCGACCACAACCGGAGACGCGGATCTGGACCAGGCGATCAAACTGTGGCTGCAGCATGACAAGGTAAGCTAACTGCTAACAGCTAGCTCAGTGCTGTGACATGTAGAGAGAAGCTCCTCTGATGATGATGGTGACAAACGTGTATTACTTCATCTGCTATTGACTCTAGACTCACTAACGAACACAGCGATTTAAAGATTGTTGGTTTAGTTCTCGAAGTGTTGAGTTTGTCTCCAGGCAAGCTAACAATGCAACATGGAGAGAAACATACACTTCACAACCCTGAGGGAGTTTCTCCTCCACAGTGCTGCTCATTGTGGGAACTGTTGGGTTTCTCTATATTAATAAGGTTTGAAAGTCTTGACCTTCTATGTAAAGTGTCTTGAGAGAATGTATATTATGATTTGGTGCTATACAAATAAAATGAATTGAATTGAATTGGCTCATAATAGAGCAAGGGTTCACTGCATTATAATAATAACAATAATGATAATAATAGCAATACAGTAATACAGTAATGATGATGATATTAAGAAGCTTTGGAGGAAAAGATACCCAAAAAAATAACAGACCTGCAGAATAAAAAGTGACCTTCTCTTATTAGTCCAACACAGAGTCATTCAGGACAATAAAAGAGACACAGGACTCTTCCACCCAGTCCTAACATTATTACATTAGCTCTCAGTGTCCCAGTCAAACAGGAAGCACCATGTGCAACCACTTAGTTTTCACTTTCATTTTGAAAACGCACCACAGTTGATAAAGAGACCATATCTTTAATAAATTCTTTATATCTGCTTCTAATGTACTCAGATAAATACATGAATTAGAGCTTAAACGAACAATCACTGTGTATTTTCTTCCCCAGAACCCAAAAACGGCGTCTATGGTGCAGGAGCTGGTGAAGGACGGAGCAGTGGAGGCTCTGAAGAAGTGTTTCTCCTCCAGGATGGAGTTTGGTACGGCCGGTCTGAGAGCAGCCATGGGCCCTGGCGTCTCATGTATGAATGACCTCACTATCATCCAGACCACACAGGTTGGTTAATGGATAAACTTCTGTAGCTTCCACACGCTAACCATCAAGTCACATGGAAAGTCACATTATTGATTCTATGCGTAGCTGCGTCGCTCATGTGTCACTGTTGTTAAATGTCCTCCACTGCACGTTTAACACGTTGTGTCTTGTCTTCTTCCATGAAAGGGTTTCTGTCACTACCTGGAGGAATGTTTTGAGAACCTAAAGGAGCGAGGGGTGGTGATCGGTTACGATGCCCGGGCCCACCCTCCCAGCGGGGGCAACAGCAAGCGTTTTGCCAGCCTGGCTGCAGCTGTTTTCATCAGTCGAGGGGTTCCTGTGCACCTCTTCTCTGACATCACCCCGACGCCATTTGTGGTAAATGGTGAAATGAACTTTGGTCATTCATCATATTGTTTTTTTGTCTATTCACCACAGAAATGGAGGATATAAACGCCTTAAAACAGAAGTATCACATTTACATTTGAATAATCTTTCTGTGGTTATTAACTACAACAAAATCAGATCCTGATGTTGGATCAGTTTGTCTGGTGTCATGTTTGTCAGTGGGGTGAGTGACAGATGTACTGAGGCTACAGGGCAAATTCCATTCAAAAAACTCCCTGCCCTGTGTGTACTGTACTAAAAGTTGCATAATGTGCATATGATTCACTAGATTACACTCAGTTCAGGACCTGTGACAGTAAAGTTCACACCCTTTGGTGTTCATACCAGGATAAGGTGATATGGCAGAAATATTATCGAGAAGAAATCTCATATCAGTTGATATTTATAATCATCACAATACAAATCAAATAGTTATTATTCATCTCAAATTTAAAGAATTTATAGGAAAAGAATGACAAACATTTGCTATGTTCTCACTGCAGCCCAAATATTTAGTCTTGACACCAGGTTACTTTAAGTGATATGATATTTACAGCAGTTTTCCTGCCTCTACTCCACATCATGACAGAGTTCATTATATGGATCCTTAGAGGAACTTTTAAATACAGACTGACTCTCAGGCCGACAGCCATATGAAAAAGTGGGATTACCGTTGGCCTCTTTGTAGGAATGTTATTTTGTCTGATTTTATCTTATCTTACCTTTCTTCATCCTCACATTTTCTAACTCATTATGTTTGCGTACTTGTAGGGACAGTTCATTTCGCTTTTTAATCAGTCAACATCAGTTTAAAGTCTTGTCACCATCAGTTCATGTTTTATTTATATAAACACAAGTAATTATGTTCCTCTCCTTCCTGCAGCCTTTCACAGTTTCCCACCTGGGTCTGTGTGCTGGTATCATGGTGACTGCCTCTCACAACCCCAAACAGGACAACGGCTACAAGGTAAAACTTCTTTCATGTTTCTTTTCCTACTTATCCTACTTATACTTATACAGGTGTTGTAGCTGCCGTCACATCTGTGTTTTCTGTCTCAGGTTTACTGGGAGAACGGTGCCCAGATTGTGTCTCCTCATGACAAAGGAATCTCCAAAGCCATAGAGAAGAACCTGGAGCCTTGGCCCGAGTCCTGGAACACAGAGGAGGTCTTGAAGAGCCCCTTGCTGAAAGACCCGTACCAGGACATCCACACACAATACTTCAAAGCCATCCAGAAACACTGCCATCACAGGTGCTCGCAGACAAAGCCACCCACTGTGCAGCATGTATCATTTAAAGAGCAGGCTGTAAAATTAGATCAACCGATTCTAATCATCATCTGTCACTTAAGGCCATTTTGAGAATGAAATGTCGTAAGAGAAAGAACCAACATGTTTTCAACTGAGCCTCTGTCTCCGCAGGGACATAAACAAGAGTTCAGAGGTGAAAATCGTGCACACATCTGTGCACGGTGTTGGCCACGCGTTTGTCCAGTCAGCTTTCAAGGCATTTGACCTCCACCCTCCGTATGCAGTAGAGGAGCAGAAAGATCCAGACCCTGAATTCCCAACCGTCAAGTATCCCAATCCTGAGGAGGGGGAGGGAGTCCTGGTACGTTCTGACCTTCACAGGTTGATGCCGACACTCGTCACATGCAGTCTTACACACTGTACAGTAGATGATGTGTTTTGGTTGAAGGTGTAAAGTGTGTGTGTGTTCTGCAGACACTGTCGTTCTCACTGGCAGAGAGGGAGGGGGCCACCGTGGTTTTGGCGAATGATCCTGATGCTGATCGTCTGGCCATGGCTGAGAAGCAGGAGAGGTGTGTGTTTGTGTAAATTTGCTATTGCAGTGATTATATTAATGGGGCAGGTTTAAGGGCAGTGACGTTTAGAACCAGGGTTGTAGGAAATGAAGAGATGGTTAAAAACACTCTGTGGAGGTATTGAATTCAAACTCATGAAGAAACTTTCCTTTTTTGAATTTTTACTAGCCACCAAAATATTATTTTCTATTTTAAGACTTAATTATTTTTCATCACCCAGCATCATTATTAAAATGCAGTTTTAAAGCCTCCTCCGCACTCTTAAGAATATACAGTAAATGAACAAAATTCTAAATTCACCCTTTTTATTGACATTGGATTTTCCACAAATGACAAACATTTGAATTTGCTAAGCCCATAAAGTGTTAGTGTCGTGCTTTAAACCCCATTATGTTTAATTGTTTGAGGAATTGTAGATTCTGAATTCCTTCTCAGGTGGATTTAAAAAAAGAAAACTCATATTTCTTGAAACGGTATTATGGACATGACCGTCAGTGGAAAATGAGTTTGTATCTGTATTTGCACAACCTGTGTCTCTCCCTGTGGCAGCGGACAGTGGCGAGTGTTCAGTGGTAATGAGTTGGGAGCGCTGCTCGGTTGGTGGATGTTCCGTTGCTGGAAACAGCAAAACTCAGACGCCGACGCTGTTAAAAACGTCTACATGCTGGCGAGCACCGTCTCATCCAAGATACTGCGCGCCATTGCTCTCAAGGAAGGCTTCCACTTTGAGGTAACACAATCAAACTCAGCACTGCAATGTTGTTGCGTTTCCTGTTGCAAGCCTGTACTACTGCAAAATCCTGCTAAGCCAGTCTCCTTTTAGTTGTTGGGTTCACCTTTGTAAATGTTGCAGAAGTCAACATTTCAAACACCTCAAGTTTACTGTTACCCCTGTGCAAACCACAGGAAACCTTGACAGGATTCAAGTGGATGGGGAACAGAGCCAAAGACCTTCTGGACACGGGGAAGAGTGTCGTCTTTGCTTTTGAGGAGGCCATAGGTAGAAACACACACACACACACACACACACACACACACACACACACACACACACACACAAATGAATGTCCAGTGCCATAATTACAGGGATACGGCCAGTTTTTATAGTTTCTCTGTGGCATCACATTATAAAGGGTTGTGCATATAATGATCTCCATGATGTCACAAGCTAAATTTAATTTGATCTGTCTAACAGTATTCACGTGAAGAACATTTGAACATTTTTATCAAATTAAGTTATCAGGTACAGTTTATGATGTTGCTGAGAAGTGATTGGAGTTACATTTTGACCTCATAGACCTACCAACCTGTATGAAAGTTTAATAAATTAAAGTAATCACAGAGCCAGTGTGCTGTAAAAAATAGATTCATTTTGTCACACACATAAGCTACTCTGTCAGTGCATCGTATGGCACTTAACACCCCACCTGTACCTGGGCAAAGCCAGTATGACCTTTAGCAAGGCAGTCTCTCCAGTTTGGGCTCCAGTGGGTGACCACAAAAAGTCAGTCTTCAAATTCTTCAGCTTTTTCTTATGTACTGAAACTTATAGCAGATATCATACACCTCAGTGTATATCCATGAGCTACTTGTTTGAAGGAAACATCATTAAAATCAGTAAAAGAATGACATCAGAAGTTTGTCGACTGAGAACCTTGGTCTCAGATATTTGCAGTTATTTGGTCGATGCCCTCAGTCACACATGAACTGGGTTAAAGATCGTTTGGGGTTAACATGACAGACGTACATCACATAGTTGAGAGCATTCCCATGAAACAGGATTAGGATGCTCTAATTGGAATCACTTGCTGTTGCACACACTGTTAGTAAAGTGTGTGTGTGTGTGTGTGTGTGTGCGTGTGCGTGTGTGTGCGTGCGTGCGTGTGTGTGTATGTGTGTTTCAGGGTATATGTGTAGTCCCTGTGTATTGGACAAGGATGGAGTGAGTGCTGCCGCCATTGCAGGAGAGATGATTTCCTATCTGGCCACAAAGAACATCAGCCTTTCTCAACAGCTCACAACTGTCTATGAAGAGTAAGACACACACACACACACACACACACACACACACACACACACACACACACACACACACACACACACACACACACATTGTACTCATCAGACATTGGTTTCTATAACCACAGCATTAAAACCAGGGGCACTTTCAATTTCAAAAATTTTTGCTCCTTTTTGCTTTGGTTTATGGTTGAAAGACATGTTTGCTTGAAACTGTGTGCAGTGATGTGTAACAGGCGTCGAGGTCGTTTTCTCTCGTTTTGTGGGTCTATTGGAGCATCAGCGTGTTGATAAACCCTTTCATATTAAAAAGGCTGTGCACACTATGAATGTTCATTGACGTGTTTGTCACAAGTTTTATAAAGAAGTTATAATATAGTAAGCTAAACCTCACTCTTAAACATCAACTGTAATACATATTAAACACATATTTAAAACTACCTCCAAGATTTCCTCCACACCAACGTAGAAATAAACATTTTGCTATGTTTTGTCCGCCTGAACGCTTTATCGCTTTAATGCTGATCGCTGTAGGTTGTTTCAACACACTTTAATCTCTCCACATTTCATTGTCAGGTATGGCTACCACATCAGTAAGAATTCCTACTTCATCTGCCACGACCAGGATGTGATCTGCTCCTTGTTCGAGCGCCTGCGCAAGCACGGTGGCCAGAAAGACTCGTATCCCACCGAATGCGGTCGCTTCTCCATCTCTGCTGTAAGAGACCTGACCACCGGCCACGACAGCAACCAACCTGATAAGAAAGCTGTAAGAGCACAAACGCACAATGCCTACATTAACTTTCGCATTCACATTTACCAACTTCAATTTATAAACCTTGATGTTCAGATGACAGTTATTGCAGCAGTG
This sequence comes from Paralichthys olivaceus, assembly GCF_024713975.1. NCBI lineage: Eukaryota > Metazoa > Chordata > Actinopteri > Pleuronectiformes > Paralichthyidae > Paralichthys > Paralichthys olivaceus. The sequence continues at coordinate 12,195,149 of NC_091100.1, read as the reverse complement.
GCAAAAATATATATTCTGAAATCAGATTATGAAAGGTTATGTTTTCACATTTGCTGGTTACTCCTCCTGTTCGTCCATCAGTTCATGTGTCACTCGCTCCTCTCGTCTATCAGGTTCTTCCCACCTCCAGCTCAAGTCAGATGATCACTTTTTCCTTCTCTAATGGGGGCGTGGCCACCATGAGGACCAGTGGCACTGAGCCAAAGATCAAATATTACACTGAGCTCTGTGCTGCTCCTGGTAACAGGTAGGTCAACAAGTGACATACATGTAATGTCTGTAAGGCTGAATATATTGATTGTTTTCTTTTTCAATCATCTATATTATATTATAAATATCCACCACATCGCATTATCTGTATTGGTTTGTTTGACCATCAATCCAAGAGACAAGATATTCAATTCACAGTGACATAAAACTGCAAAGTCTCACATTGTAAATGATGGACCAATCAATTTCTTGATCACTCACAAACCAATAATAGGTTTTCAAAATAGCTGCCTATTAATTTTTGAAATTTTTTCAACAGTTACCTCATGATATAAGTTTAATTTCCTCCCCTCTCTCTGTGTGTCAAACAGTGACGTGACGCTCCTGAAGAAGGAGCTGGACGACTTGGTTGATGCAATCGTTGAAAACTTCTTCGAGCCGCAGAAAAATAAGTTGCAGCCCAAACCAGAGTAGCACTGACTAGATGTACAAACGCACACAGAACTAGTTGTGGCTAATATCTGACCAGTATTTCACACAATGTCTTACTTACTCCAGAAGGGATTCTTGGTAAATATAAGTTTTATTTTGCTCTATAATCACATTAATGAGCATTTTACCACAGTTTGGTTTTGCTAGTTGAACTTGTTGGAGATCTGAATATTCCTGATGAATGTCTTTATTTTAATAATCTGTGGTCAGTGACCCAAGATTGAGTTTGTTTAGCCATCCATCCATTTTTGATTTATAGTTATGGGTCAAGTACCAGTTTTACATCCAGCAGTCATCATGATGCAGATACAGTTTATCACAGCGCTTGAGATCTGAAATGTCTGTTATACACCCACAATCATTCCTTCTTTCTGACTGGGTACTTGTATATTCACGTGAATTTAACATGATGCATTCCACACTTTGCTTCAGCATCAAGTATGAGGCTGCGAAAATGAAGAATTACAGACAAGTGAATAGTTGTGACCACGATTTTGTAAACTGCTTTAAATGTGTGTTATCTTATTTAACAGTAAAATATAATACAGAGAGTGACTGAAAAATATTTTGAAACTACGCCAGATGTAGAAAAATATGCCCCTGCAAAGTTGGCGGCTGGTAAAACAGCTGAGTATTAAAGCTCAAGTTATCAGGAAGGAGACATTCTGTGGATTGAGTAGTTGTTATAACCAAACTAAGTTCAACATACAATCATCAACCACCATTATTTCTGCTGCTCACTTTTCCTCTTGTGCCCTGAATTCTAAAATGCTGTTGCACTGTTCCAGTCAATAAAAACCGGTTTCTAACTGTGCGTGTGTGCAAATGTAAAGAGAATAAACACGTGGTGATCATTCTTCAGTTGTGAGGGCACTGACTGCAGAATGTGTCCTAGCTCCTATACAAGGAACCTGCGGTCACGTGGTCCGTTGTTTACGGGAACCCGGTCACGCCAGTCACACACACAAAAAGGATGCACGTGTATTTGTGGTCTTACGGTACAGCTCCTCGTAGCGGAGACTAAAAGTTTAATGACACTTATTATTGACAATTGTTTCCATTTCCACACAATGGAGGTCACCATGAACTATGGTGTTCTAATATTTTATATGAGGAAGTTATGTGTACCATGATTAACAAGTAACCTATTTTGCCTTTAAATTTCATTAAAAAACATATAGAGGTGATATTCCATTTAATCATGCTTGTGAACACAAACAGACACGCATCGACTTTCGTGTATCTATATTTCTATATTTAAATGATGGGACACTTCTATTGAGAGTCATCCAGATATACAGGGAACAGAAACCGTCTCGAGGCAGTTCCATATCATATGAATCTAATATAGAGCTGGGGGAGTATCTTTATCTTTCCATATGCTTAATAAAGCCGGGGGACCTAGGAGCCGTCCTCATGTTCCTATTATGTGCCATGGAAATATTGCTCAGGAAAGTCTCCCCCGGTCCAAAGCAACTAAAATGTCTCCACAACATAATTTTCTACACAACATTCGTCCACAAAAGCGTGGAAAGATATTTGCACACTCTCTCTCTCTCTCTTTCTCTCTCTCTCGCCACGACACCCCTGCATCCTCCTGCAGCGCATGCAGGCAGCATGCACTTGTCATGCCCCATCAGAGCACAGGGAGGAGAGCAGGGAGGTTGTGTCGGTGTCGTCTTCTATATTTAACTCGAAGTGTAGAGAGCTGGCTGTGGAGCTCCCTCTCTCTCTGTCTCTGAGTTGCTCTGACAAACATTACAACCTCCCTTCGTCCAACTTCCACCGCTCCACGCAGCGGGCAGGACTGTGACCAGGTAAGGAGACTGTATTCAGCTAATTGATGACTTTACTAAAATACTTATCTTGCTCGTCGAACGTAGCACGCATTATACACTCTGCTGTTCGCGCAACCTCGTGCGCAAAAAGAACTTGTTCCGTGCGTAAAATGATGATTACGTGTGAAATATGGCATTTGGGGGCCGAGCCCTTAGGAAATACGATGTCGTTTTCATTTCCATGTTCACTGTTATTGTGCAGAACAACGACCTGCATGTTTCCTGTCCCAGCTGTTAAAGTGGAGGGTTTTCTCTACAAGGTCACACACGATCGGTACGTCAGCACCCGTTTTGGGTTCATTAATCAGTAATGACTTTTCTATAGAGATGACGGTGTTAACTGCTATCATCTCGTCCCTTTATTAATGTTTAGACGTTGTTGCCCATTGATTTCACATATATATTGCCACACCTCTGTCTAATGAGTCTGTTGACAATGTAGAGCAGGAGAGGTCTGCTCCTCTATCTCCTTTCAGTGTCTTACACACCAGTGGCCAAACCTGATCCCCATACTCTAAATGTTATGTGTTTGTGTGTCCTTGAGACAAGTCATGTGTCTAGTTGGTTAAACAACACCAGGTGGTCATTTGGTCACATACCCTTTAAATGACCCTCTCCCTCAGGGGAAACTATCCTGTTGCTACACGAATGACAAAGTGGAACATACTTCCAGCAATAATTAATACTGCTTTGAACGTTTGCTTCTGTTTCCTTAGAATACAGTGATTAGATTTGGTGTGTCCTTTTGGTTGTTGAATATTGCTTTTAACTGTCTCTGTGCTGTAACTGGTGTTTTTTCAGGTGAAGTAGAGGCAATCAGTTTCCTCTGGCTTCAATCATGGAAGGACTCTACTTTGAAGTGAAGCCCAGAAGAGTTGAACAGCGCAGGTTGGGGAGCTCTGAGAAACCCCGTTCAAATCTAACTCCAAACCGCCAGTCCTGTCCATCGTTTTCACGTCTCACCTCTACCACACACTGTCCTCAGAAAGTCCCCCATGCTGCAGAGAGGACCACAAAGGTGGAGGAAGAGGGAGAGGAAGAGGAGGAGATACAATACAAACTGACATTGATTGGTTCTCGGGCGGTCCACCACCTCACGACCATGACCATGCTACCCTGGGTGGTGGCTGAGATCAGCAGGTCTCGGCCTACAGAGAAGGAGCTGGGCGCGGGGATTCAGCGTGCAGGGTCTGGAGATGGACGGTTGGACTCTTCTACTTCCAATCAGATGGTTTCTCTGTGTGTGTCAGCATCGTGGATGCGATGCGTTTCCATTCCGGGAGAGGGAGTCGTCTGGGATCCTTTAACACACACCGTGCTGTTTGAGTGTCGTCCTCACCAGGTCACTAAGCTAATCCGCAACAGCCAGGAGCCCAGCAGCTTTGGCTGCCTGGTCCGAAAGACCCCAAACTGTGCCTGCTACGTCTTCCAGTGCCAGGACAGCACCAAGGTAGGCGTTTGTGGATGTGTGCACAAATTAGGAGTATACTTATAATATTAAGGGATACATATACCGTTAAATACTGCTAAATAATTCTACATGATCACATCCACAATAGTGTGTCACATAAGTGTGAGAGAATCTCGGCTAAATCTTAACTCAGACGATGCTTCGGTAGACAGGACACATCTAGGTCAGGTCTGTTGTGTCGTATTTCTTTTTAATCAGTTGCACACAATAAAAAAAATGTCTCTAAATATATCTGTGTGCTCCAGACCGAACCATCACTCTGTGACATGTTCAACCAATTATTAGGATCAGTCAGCGATATAATAACCTTGATAACTAACTCCAGACATAAGAATAAACTCACCTAAATTAAAAGAGCTGCAAAGAGTGAAAGTCATCTGTGATCCAAGAAATAAAAACAAATTTAGAAAGAAACATCCACATTTAGATTCACAAGATCTGAATTTTTAATTGGATCTCCACCGAAATGCACACGCTTGTAAATGTCAGTCCCTTAAACATGCCTGATTTTTTCATCCAAATCTGTGAATTATTCTCTGAGGAATCAACAAAAAGTAAAAAAAAAACCTCTTAACTCACACAATCATGGAGTTTTGGGATGATCCGTCCAGTGGGTTTTCCAGTGTTTTTTTTAACAGACAAAACGTAACCTAATTCCATTAAGGGGGAAAACATATTAAACAAACATACCAAGTTAAAACAGCTTCACAGAGTTACTGTGTGTCGGACTATAGAACATTTATTATGGAAGAAAGTAAAGATTAAAGTGACACGAAAATCTTCTCCCTCGTGTTTACTGATAAAGAGCTGCCTGAGCTCTTGAGTGTGGCCACTTTAGAATTTATCATGACAAACCCACCAACAGAAACTGGATTTGGCTTTGGTGTTGAGCTCTAACTCCATTCAACAACACAAGTAAACACCAACAGATCCACAAACAACCCACTGGCACAGTCTGCTGACTAACACACCTTACACTGACCTCTAATCCTTTCAACTCTCCTCCACATCCTGTGCCAGCAGCCCGTGTGTGTGTGTGTGTGTGTGTGTACACTGTAAAGCTGCAGCTGGTGTCAGAGACATTTGATAGCATCTTCATTGCATGCCATGCCCGACATACTGCAGACTCAAAAGAGCCGGCCAGGCCAGAGAGCTGGAGACAATGGAGGATATTAAACAGATTACATGAGTCAGAGAAAAGCAGAAAACGTTATGTGGAGCGTGAGCTGGATCTATTTGTCTTTCTCTGAACCAAGTACATGCACACATGCCTGGACTCACGTCACAAAACCTTCATAGATTTCACACACATGAGCAGCCAGCATGAATAATGTAAATATAACTGTATGTGATGTAACTGCACACAAATACAGTTAATGTCAACTGAACATGAGCACACAGGTTGTTCAAGGGTTTTGTTGTGTGTGTGTTTGTAGGTTTTTGTTTTTGATTGTGTGTTTGTGTGAGTGTAAGTTTTTTTGATTGAGAGCAAATGAGTTTGCATTATATAGCCCAAGTTGGATGCAGACCCATGTTACCACGGAAACCACTTCTTGCGGCCCAGCACCTGTTTGTGTGATAATGTGAGTCTGTGTGTGTGTGTGTGTGTGTTGATCATGCTCTCTTTTTCAGCCCTACAAAAATGTGATAGTGATGTCAGGCTGACCACCTGTCGCTCTAGTTCGGTCCCAACGGGCAGGCACACACACACACACACACACACACACTATTGCATGCATGCTGATTATGAATGCAATCCTCGGGCACCGCCGTGGGCCTAACAATACTCCACCTGTTGTTAACGCTGCTCTTGCTCAAGTTTATTAGTTTCATTTGGGTATCACTAATGAAAGTTTCTCTTGTGTTATACAATAAACATGTATAAACAATAACAAGCTGCAGGGAGAATTAGATGTATCTCTGTTCCTCACAATCCAAACCACAAACACACCATCACATCTCTGAACATTTTCTACAGGAAGCACTGCACCACATACCCACACAAGCTAAATCACACTCTTCACCCTTGTCACTTTCAAGTGGGGGAGGTGATAATGACATTTACAGATGATCTAATTTACATCTCTGTTTTATGTGAAGTTCACATTCAAGTGTTTGTGTTTTAGTTCACACAGAAGAGACAGGAGAGGTACGTACAGTACAATACTGTACGTACCTCTATATATATATACATATATATATATACAGTATATGTATATATATATACACACATACATTTTTCTCAAATGAACTGAATCATTAGAGGTGTGTGATGGATCAATGTGACATTAAATCTGTATTTCTTAACCCATAATTTAATTATTAAGTATTTTTTTAAAGTGAAAGTTGCATTTGTACCAAAACGGCCTAAACTTAGAGGAACAATAGCATTTGTCCAGAGTGCACTTGATGAAGGTTTTGAAAAAGCATTACTGAAGTACTGATGGCAAAGTGCTGTCATGATTTCTTTTGGTCGGTCAGAGCACCTCCATGTGAGTGGTGCCATCCTGGTGAAGCTTGTTGCAGGTTGATGAAAAGATGCAGTTGGAAATTATAAAGTGTGGCCTGGAGGAGAGGAACCCCCTCCCCAGGCGAACAGAGACTGCAGTATGGGTTTTTATTTCAGAGAAGTGTATGGGTGCAGGTGGACATGCTTTTATAATCCTCTTTTTGTAAGGACAGATTAGAGTTTTTGACATTGAGAGTAAGGCCATGTTAGATGCTTCTCACTTCCTCAAAGGCAGCGAAGGAATTCTGTTTAGGGTAAAGTATACATCTATAGGAGTCAATGCTGGGGAATGCATCATGTCAACAATGGTCCTTATATTTTACATGACACATTTCATCAAGCACACTCAAACCCCAATCAGTTTGTATTTTGACTTTATATTATACATTTAATAAAGATATGTAAGTGTGTGTTAAAGAAAAAGTAAAAGTAAAAGAGAGAGTGAAACCTGAAAAAGACAAGGGCAAAAATCATGTTTTATGTTACAACTAGTTTATGTCTTTTACAAAAATAATTTGTTTAAAAAAATATATCCATAATGGCAAAAAGTCCCTTTAGTGCATATTTTCAGATCAGCAGAGATAAAGAGGAACTTCATCTTCTGGGTCAGGGAACAGAAAGTGTCTCAGAGAGTCTGTGGGTTCCTGCAGTATGATACAGGAACCACTGGGTGTCCTCAAACGTGAACTTTTTTTGTTGTAGCAGGTCATTTACAAGCCAATTGAATCACTATTACTAGTACTTATGTTGTTTAAATGTTGTATTGATTATTAGTTATTCATTACATATTAATTAGAGGTTAATTCAATATTTAAATGTTATTTTTGCTGTTATTTCTTTAATGAAAGATCTGATACTATAGAAAAATAGATTTATTTTGACCACTGTGTGATAATACTCTAAAGGCACTAGTCTATCATTATTATTATTAGTTGTAGTTGTAGTAGTCATAGTAATAGTAGTAGTAGTAGTAGTTTAATGTATTCATATTACGCACTTGTTTATTTTATTATTATTATGTGAAACTCCATTCTCCATCACTAATCTATGTATATAAGTGTTTCTACAATTAAATATTTAGTTCTTTTCAGCTACAGTTTTTTGTTGAATCCTATATGATGAACATGTGGGTTGTAATATTAAAACAATTGGTTAAAAATGTAATAAAAACATAAACAGAAGACATTGAATTAAATTAAATCACACTTTAATGGTATCAGTAAAAATGCTGCCAGTAGGTCTCAGTAGTTTTCCTAATATTTCACTTGAATCATGGGACTTTAATGGCATCAGTTGTTCTAATATATTATCTATCTATCTATCTATCTATCTATCTATCTATCTATCTATCTATCTGTCTGTCTGTCTGTCTGTCTATCTATCTATCTATCTATCTATCTATCTATCTATCTATCTATCTATCTATCTATCTATCTATCTATCTATCTATCTATCTATCTATCTATCTATCTATGTATCTATCAGTTACGCTGTGATGAGAGTTGTTTAAGAATGCTGCTGGTGGGTCTCACAGTAGTTTTCTTATTATTTCATTTGAAGACGTGGGACTTTAATGGCGGCTGCAGGATGCTGTCTAAGTCACCTCCGGTATAAAGTGTAATCGGTTCTGCTCTGAGGCTGTGGAAACAAAGATTGGATCGAATGTGGGTCACGGGACCTGGACAGAAAAACCTCAGGGTGGTGAAGTTCATTCCCAGCACTCGTCCATCTGCTTCCCAGAGGAACTGATGACAGGAAATACAGATTGTTGTGATAATGTTCAGTCCCACCAGTGAGACCGTCTCTGGCGTTTGAGTGTCCCGGGACAGGAACCGTGGCCACACCAGCCTTTCCTCTGATTGGCGGAGCCAGGCTGCGTCAAGCCAACAAGACTTCGACGACATGTAAACGGAAGTGCGCAGAATTGCCTTCAAAATAAACGCCAAACGGCGAGGGAAATCAACATAACGCAAACGGGTTCGTTTTACTTTTTAAATCTTTCGAAGGAGACGTGATCTCGTTTCACAATGGGCAACTTGTGAAGTTGCTTCAGGGAGCGAAATCAACTTTCCACTGTCATGACAGAGAAGAAGTGCCTCTCCCGGGTTCTGACCAGTTACGTCTCGGACTCAGAGGTCTTTTTGGGAAGTTTATGGCGGATGGGATGAAAGCGAGACTCCAGCGACTCAACCTGTTCAATGTCAAACAGGAGCAGAAAGATGTGAGTTGTGTGTGAGAGCTCTGTCGAGGACTTTCCGTGGGCAGTTAGCTAACTTTAGCCAAATTAGCGCAGGCTGCGGTTAGCCAAGTTCAATAAATTAGCTGTGGTTAATGTTAGCAGATTAGCGGTCCTGTGACGTGTTTTTTCTCTATAATGACGCCGAATGACGCTTTCACCGTTAATACAAGTAAACGTTTCTTTATTTAGCTAATTTCTTGACGTACGTTCTCGCCTTTCCTCCACATTCACCTGTGTGCTGGACCCAATAAATCCCAGGTTTACCAGAGTTACTCACATGTGGATCTGATGTCTGGGCTCATCTGTAGCCGATCAAGTTTCACAACGTAACACAACTTACTAACTAACTGCCCGTTGACTTCTGGGTGTCGTCAATATCCAGGGTCCGGTTTTCAGCTTCTGCAGGGGACATGTTTGATTTGAACCAAAGTGTGTTTACATTGAATGAAGAAGAAAGTGTTCATTTGACAAACTTCTCCATACGTGTAAAATGTCAGGTAGAGATTGTTGTTTGACTCCTGCAGCTAATGGTTGTTTATATTCTTGATTTATCTGCTGATCGTTGTCTCCTTGGTAAATTACGACTAAGTGCCATAAACACTTGACCAAAGCTCAGTGTGATATATTATTATTTGTTTTTTATAGATTTGCAGTTACTACGAATATTATTTATGAAATACAGCCATTCCTGACATTTGAGAAATGATAACCAGAGAATATTTGGCATTTTTGTGATTGAAATGATTAATGATGATTGGAAATGATTGACCTCTCTGTCTTAACATGTTTTGGTTTTGCTTGGCCAACAGTCTTTAACGAAAAATTAAAGATATTCAGTTCACAAGGATATTCAATAGACAAAATTATTAAATCCCCACGTTTGTGAAGATGGAACCAGCAAATCTTTGGTATTTTTGTTGAAAAGGTTTCTTTAAACTGATTAATCGACTGTCAAAATAGTTGCCACTTTATATTCTGTCAATCGATGTCAATCAATGAATGGACTTATCATTGTGGCTCTATATCAAATCACATCAGGATATCTGCCATTGTTAATCAACTACAGATATAGTGGGTGTGTGGATGAGGGGGTCACAACCAATGTCAAAGCTTCACTGCTATTGGTTATGTTATATGAAGTAAGGTCCAATGTAACTGACCAGTCATTGAACTAAATTATTAAGTAATGATTTGAGAACTTATTTGTAATTCAAATTCAAGACTTTATCACGTTGAGCTTTTGGAAAGGCTGATGGGCATTTTACATATCATCAACCATTTGTTGCCAATGATTAATTGATAAAGCATGCATCACACGTGGGGAGGATCCCTCCTCCTACTTCATGATGTTGCTCGACCTTGTTTTTGACAATGAGTCACTGTAAACAGGCTAGTTTTCTTCTACTGGATGTTGTTTGAGCTGCTGTTCCTGTTAAGAAGTGTCTTACTCACTGTCAGACCCTTTTTAAGAAGCTGGATACACTAAAATCATGTCTGCTTAGCTTAGTTGTACAAACCAAATGTAGGTGTATGTGAGTGAGTGTGCTAGTGAGTCATGGCGATATCATCTCCAGAGCCATCGTGCTAATGCCAAGATCTACTCCAGGAACAGGAGCCATTTAGTCATGTATGTACACCATATTAGGCACAAAGTCTGAGTGGAGCTCTCTCTTTAGCTGTGTCTCTCTTATGGTGCTTTCATTTACATGCCACCTTAAAGCCTTATCTTGTAGTGTCACCATTTAGACATCAGAATATCAGGGATGGCGACACTACTTGCTTTTGTTACCTTGTTTTTTTGATTGTGATGTAAACTGTCACAGCTTTAGGCAGCTTTCAAACACTGTCTTTTAGTTTGTTGACTAGTTAGTTATGCTGATTACTATTGTTTACTAGGTTCTAATGAAAGTTGTTGAAAGTCATTTTCCGTCTAAAGAGCTGACTTTACACCTTTCTAATAAAACAACTTCCGTCCCATCTGTCCCAGCCTGGAAAATACTGCCGGCAGCAGCAATTAGAATTTGGACAACAGGCATACTTAGATTAGAGATTTGGGTTAATGATCACCCAAATCATCTGTGGGAGACTGTACCGCTTGGATATTTAATCCTCCTTTGTTATTTTTCCTTCCTGCAATCCCTTGGTCTCACATGCTTTTCCACTCCCTCTTTTTTATGGGACTTTCCTCCCCTCTTCATGTGACACAGTCCTCGTACTGTAGCAAAAACAAGCCAGTCCTTCACTTTGCTTGTCTCACCTGTCATTCTGTAAGTGTTAGAGCTACTGTACTCCTAACACAGACTCTCTCAGTCCTCTGAGGGCAGAGCGTTGTGGTTATCTCTGAGCCTTACTGACATAATTTATTCTTAGCCGAGAGGTCGCTCCGCCTCAGCGCTGAACTTTGACAACAAGCCCCTTCAATGTCCCTGTTATCATATGTGAATGGGTTTTTCATCTTGTCTTTGTTCGGTGAAGTGACTGCTCAATCCAAATACAGTGATGTCAATGTTTTTGCCATTTTCAGCCATTCAGTTACACTTCCTGCTTCACAAAACTTTAAAATTTTCCCACTTCTCTCTTTTGTGCTTCGCCCTCTGTCAGTGATGCCTTTCATCTGCAGCGTAGCTCCTGAACTTTGCACTTTCTGAGCACTGGTTACAGTCCACAAGGCACAAGACCGAGGCACATGACCATGGGAAGTGCAAAACTTGCACTTTTGCTTGACTCCTCATCGTTGTTGATTTCCAAGGCTGGCTGGTGTGTCAGTGGGTGTTTTGTGGCATTTCGCCACGTTTTTTACCTGGTATCTTCAGCAATGTGTGTACATTTGGGAATGTATGTTTTGAACTACATTTTCATTTATTATTAATGCTGTAGATTTGTATCTTCGGGTAGAGACTTCGAGTCTGGTCACTGTGTTTTATTTTCCATCTTTGTTTGGGGAAAATCCCTTGTCGGTTCAGCTGCTGTTTTGATAAATGTGGGACACATTGCTATACTGGAATCCCTAAACCTTGAAACAGCTTAGAAGACCAGTTAGTTTAGAGGGCCAATAGAGAAAAATAGACGAAGATAGAGGGATGTAAAAAGATGTATTTAAGTGAGTAAGTTCTGCTATAATCTCAGGGACATTCATCAATATTTTTTGCTCCTGGTAACTGACTATGCTCATTATATAAAATCCTCACCTTTGACCCTCTTCCTCTCTTAGACAAACACTTAAAAGTTTATTTTGTATTGGACTGAAACGCTGCTTCTCGTTGACTGGCAATACTTGTGTAACTTCCTTCTTTTCGAGGTCAGTACTACAGTAGTTCTGTGTCATTCTGGCCTGGTGCGAAAGGGTGTGCTTGTTCAGTGTTATTCCTCTGTGAGAGGCCAAGTCTGTGGATCACAGCCCAAGGCAGTGTCCAGCTGCCTTCCTGTCTGAGATCAGCCTCATGTAAACGCTTCACTGAGCAAGATACTGTGCAATATGTGTCTTTAGCGAAGGCTGCTCGTTGAGGAGCAAATCCTCTCTCGGCACCCTCAGCTCCAGATCAGATGTTTTAAGCCTTGTACCAGCAGCAGTCTATAAAAGGAGGGAAGTTGAAGGAAGGGATGTAACATAAAGGGAAAGAACTAGAACAAGAAATCCAAGAATGACATAATGAGGAGGATATTTTTGTCCCTGCCCATTTGTTGTTGGTTTGCTGAAAGGATTTCTATGAAACTTGGTGGAAGGATGGGATATGAGCCAATAATGAACCCATTAAATAACTTTGAAGATTTTATATTTTCATCAATATCCCAGAGAATAATTCCTGGATTTTAAATGAAAAAATAGTCATGTTTAGGGCACTGAGATTCATGATTGTGTGCACTTTGGTGCATCTTGATTGAATTTAAGGAGACTGTTGGTTACTTTCTTGATTAGTAATTTTCCTGAATGTAAATTGTCTTTTGATCATCTAATGCATTGATTGACTGTTTCCACTCTGTATTCCTTTCAATTTGACCTTTTTTCAAATGAGGAAGTGTGACAAATATTCTAACATTTAAACAGTATGATATTTTATATACTAAAAAGGCATGTCTGTGATAAGTATATCTGAAATGGATCTCCAGTGAAAATGCATTTGGGATGGGGAGTGTTTGTATGAGAAAGTACAGGAGAGTGATAACATCATCACGCTGAGAAGTTAAGGAGCAGCAGAGCCAAGTAAAGCACAGGGAGTAAAACTGGGGTCTGAGAAAAGGTTAGACAAGGACAAAAAGAAAGAAACTAATCCTCCTCCTCCTCCTCCTCCTCCTCCTCCTCCTCCTCCTCCTCATTGCTGTTCTATGTCTTCAACACCAGAAGCACACACACAAGAGTGAAGGAGTGAGAGGAGGCGTGAGCGAGGACTCACTGTACAGTATCTGTTGGTTCAAGTGCTTCAGAGAGTCAAAAAAGCAGAAGGAAGAGGAAAGGGTAGATGGAGGAGGGGTAGGCAGAACACATAGAGGTCTGTTGTTAGTGGACAGATAACAGACTCCGCTCTCATGCCACTATGATTAAAAGAAAGTTGATTCTAGGAGCTTGAGGGTAAGGGACATGGTGTCTTGATGCTGACGGCATGTAAGATAAGCCAGAGAGGGACATTTTAAATACAAGATGTATTTAAAGAAAGTGCTTGGTTTGGAAATGATTATGGGCTAAATTAAACCTTTTTTACAATTTCAGTAGAATAATTTAATGAATAAAATATCTGCCTCCTCAAACATGTAACACATGAGAGTTGTGCAGTGTAGTGCAGAAGTTATTTATATAGAATCACCATGTGTCTTCTGTTTCTCTGCCATAAATCAAAAAGTTATAACAAAATAATAACTTCTAACTGTACAATTGAGGCATAATTGTAATGGAGTCAGCAACATTAGGCTTCAATCAGTGAAAGTATGTGTTCCTCATTGTTTAACCTGCACTTTCAATGGGGTCACAATGCCTCATTAATCACCTGAAAGATCACTGATCTGGTTGGACTAATGTCTGGAAGAAAATAAATCAGAGATCATATCCATTGATGGTTTGTGTCAACAAATTACTGAAATGTTCCAAAGGTCAAATATGTGTTATTTTCATTCTTGTTAAAACTCAGCATTTGTGCAAATTTTCTATTTTCTTTTTTTGTTTCTTGGTCTCTCTCTCTAACTTTTCCATTTTGTTGACATTTAAGGACCTTAGATCCAGTGTTTTTCCATTTACGAGAGGTTGAATCTGTTTATGTATCCACAGTAGCTTAATCCAGACAGCAGAACAGAACACAGCCGTGCAGGTCATGTTTTGACAGACAGACCTAGCAGCCAGGCTTCATACCCATCATCCCATCGGCCACAGGTTTCTCAGTCTTGTCACAAAACAACAACTTCACCCCCTCCAATGTCCAGGAAGTGAAAAAGTGTAAAACTAGTGCTCCAGATTCTTCAAGAATTTGCAAAGTCACACAACTTAAGTTGCTACAGAGGTCGTGACCAGAGGAAGGCTCTTGACCTGGTTTGGGATGATGGTTGTTCTGCCTTCTTAGCGGCAGTCTCATTATTGTATAAATGTGTGTGAATGGAAGAGCCTGAACAGCAGCTGACACTGTTCCATGTCACGGCTTTGATTTCAAAGTGCCAACATGCAACCTAAAATCCTACAAGAGAGAGGTTGTATGTGTTTTTGTTTGATTCAGTGCAAACAGATAAATGGGGCATAACAATGGGTCCTCTTGACGGTAATATTCTGGAATCTGCATATAAAAGTAACTAGTGAAACCCACACAAGTGTGTTGTGTGTAATGGTAAAGTTTGCTATATACAAGATGGATGGTGGACTGTAAATACACCTGAACCTTCTCCAATCCTCAACGTCCTTCATGAGTAACAATGCTTCTTTTCTCACACAGCACTAGCGTCTTGTTGAGATGAGTCATGTCCCCACATAATGCCACTGAAGGAATTCCAGAACAAATGTACTGATGTGAAGCAGACAGTGCAAGTTTTAAAAACACTCACCGCCTGAACGACTCTGTTGGAAGAAACCTCCAACAATGAGCAGGAGCTTTAGGTCTGGTGGTATGTTGATATTGGTGACCTCACATATTTACCATTATAACTCTGCCAAACCTTAACTGGAGCAGAGGTCATATCATTGGATTGTTGTTAACACTTCATTCATATTTAAGCGACATTTAAAGTTTATAGCTGTTTGAGGTGGATGTAATTTCATCAGTCAAAGCCATCTATAACACTGGAAACACTTATCTGTCAAACATATCCTGAGCAGCTTACAGATAATGGAGGACAAAAGTCTGGTGCAAAGTAGATATTGTTTTGATGATTAGCAGAGGTGAGCACACCTCATGCCAAGGCAAGACACAGCAGGACCTGGCTGGAAGTGTGTCAATGCGACGGCAGATTTAGTAGCTGCTCAGGCATCTCACATAAATGACATCACTGATGTATGACTCAAGCCCTGCTTCTGCTTAGCTCGTCTACTTCCTCCTTTTTGTTCCTTTGTCTGGTCAGAAAACTCAACCCACAATAGCAGAAGCATTTTTACCGTACAGTGTGTTGGCAGTCATTTGTATGTTGTTGTTGTGGTTGTGGTTTGCTGTAGGGATTGTGTGTATTGATAGCAACGTCATCCTCCTGAACAAGGATCAACAAATTATTATATTTCTTATTCATAGTACCACATACGTAACATGAATGCTAACTTCCTAATTAGACTAATTCTAACTTCTCACATTTTTTCTGTTTTTACTCTCCATTACTGGAGCGACATCGAGGATGTTGTCATAAGCAGTAGCCTGGGAAAGGTTGATGAACTAATGAAGAAATGATAATACATGTTGAAAGAAAAGTTCTTTGATCCTCTTTTTACAAGAAAACACCTCACTGCATTTAGTTATATATTCCACTTTTCTCCATATGCTTTAGCATGAAGGTTCCTGGTTACATTTCTGTGCAGCGTTTGCAAGTTTCACCCGTGTCTCTGTGGGTTTTCTCTTGAGTACTTCTTTCTACAGTTCAAAGACATGCAGATTGTGGTTAGGTTAATTGGAGGCTCTATTGTCCGTAGGTGTGTCTGTGAATGGTTTGTTTCTGTTTGTCGGACCTGAGATACATTGGCAGCCTGTCCAGGATGTTCACCACCTCTCCCCCAATGACCATCAAAGGATAGATAGATGACCACAATGATCTGGTGGTGCACTGAAATTCAATGTTTGCAGGTTTTTACTGTGCTGCTGATGCTTTCACAGTATCAGTATTTATTATTTACCTTGCAAACCATTGCTATATTGAGCACATTTTGTGATCATATTCCTCTCAGGCTAATTTCAATGCAGATTGCATGATTGTGGTTAATGTCTGATATCAAACCAAGTTAATAATGGAGAACTGGCTTATTGCAATTTTTACAAGTGTGGTGTAAAAAATTTCTATGAAGATTTTTGCTGTTTAAACATTTTCAAATGTTGTGGCTTTATTTTACTTGCATAGAAGGGCAACTTCTAGGTTTGAATATGCTTGACTGCTTTTCTCCGAGCCTTTTTTTAAGCTCTATTAAACTTGTGTCAGTTCATTATGTTTGTGTTTAAAACTGGCACACTGCTTTAATGGTCATGGAAATCCTGTGTTAGTCATGGAAAGAGTGTTTTTGTGAGTGAGTGAGAGAGCACAGAATTGTGGATTCTTTTTCTACTCTGTTCACTTAACAGCAATCCAGAAAAAAAAGACTAACAGCACAAAAAATAAATAAAATAAACCTCTTGGATTTGTTGTCATATAAACTATATTCATGGCCAAGTAACCCGACAATAGTTTAATACATACAATTTTTATGGCAGTCCAACGTAAAGTCTATGAATGAAATTATTGTGTTTAATTGCTCAGAAGAAAGGGAAAGTTTTCAACTTGACATTTTTCATTTTTTTAAAAAGCAGTTACATTTAGACAGAAAGTGTTTCTGTCGGGACATAGAGGCAGAGCTGTGGTCCTATCTAATAATGTGTCCTGCTTATTTGTATCCTAGTCTCACTGTGCTGGAATGATCTGGCTGCACCCATTATCATTCTACTATCTTGGTAAAGGCTTGTTTGTATTTTGTTAAACCAATCACTGTCATGATGATGTGATTGCACAATCCAAATCTTTGTCTAAACAGGCCCTTTTCAGCATGTGGGTTTCTCATCATTGTAGTATCACCTTTACTTCAGGTTTTGGATCACGGGTTCCCAAGCCTAAAGTCACTATGTAACTTACTAATGTACTTTGAGCACAATATTATCAAGTTGTTTTTGTGATCATATTCACACTCACACTCTGTTTTCTTCCTCTGTCCCTATTTGTACATTTAGTGATATGGAATCACAAAATGTTTCTTTGTAGTTGTGACAAGGTCTCTTTCTCTGTAACTCTCCAGGTCCCTGAGATCATCAGTACGTTGAGGCAGGCCGGCAAGAGCTCTGCACGCAACAATGATATCGTCACCATTTCCAAGAAATCGTCCACCGGAGGCAGTGATTCTTCAGATTCATCTTCTCATCTCTCCACATCGACAACCTCCCCAGCACCAACTCCTGTCTTGTCTCCGACAGCTTTTGCCAAAAAGTTTGAAGTGCTGTTTTGTGGCCGTGTGAGCGTTGCTCACAGGAAAGCCCCACCCGCCCTCATCGATGAGTGCATCGAGAAATTCAGCCAGTTACATGGCTCAGGGACTACTGATAAAGGAGGAAATGGTGGGGGGTTGGTGTTCGGGCTGAGGAGGGCATTAAACTTCCAATCCAATGGGCTGGGGAGTGGTGCTCTTGGTAATGGCACTGCTGGAAGCCCTACTATTGGCAAGCGGCCTGTCTTGTTCAAGCGAGACCACAGCTTTCCCAGTCTAGAGGGCCTGGATGAGAACGGACTCTCACCTGAGATTTCTCACACCAACACTACTGATGCACTTACACGCTCCGCTGAAGTACAGCCCACCAGCCTGCAGGAGAACAGGACCATGCTGTTCACGGTAATTTTCAGAGATGTACTGACATGTGGGAGTTAGAGAAGTAAAATATGATTGTGTGAATGGCACAGCACTGTTATTTGTGCTGATAAGCTTGGTCCAACTGTCAAACGGCATAAATATTACTCGGGAGGGTATATGTATATGATAAACGTTTGGAGGTGATCAGTCAAAGATCAATGTCAACAAAGATTTGGTCGAGAAAACACATTTTGCAAGACATCTTCACAAACAGTACGGCTAGAAAACATTCTGAAGCTTGATCAGAACAAATTATTCTCCACCATATAAGAGATGTTATGAAGAGGTTACAAAACGTTGACGTAAAAAGAAAAAAGAATTAAAAACATGATCAATATTCCTTATACTATACGGTTCTGCCAACGCACCAATAACACAAAATTACTCAGCTCACTACTGGTTAAAATAAAGTAACATCAAACCTGAAAGGTTTGCTCCAAATTTTAAACAAAGGCAATGTTACAAAGCACACTGCTTTTCAGATAAAAGGTCTTCTTCCAACTCGCACTCAATGGTCCTCTCAGACATCTCTGTTGAAAATAAGAAGAGTCATTTATAGTGCAGTTAAGCACAATTTTGGAGTCCCAAAATAACAAGGCCTAGAAAAAACATAAGAACAAAAAAAGAAACCCCCCTTATGACTCAGCAAGAGCGACTGCTGACTGCTGCTTAAAATGAGCCTGGTCATGCTCCTCAGATTGACCTTCACCTGACCTTGGTGACCTCCTGCCAACTGGAGATTTCCTGTTTGTCTTACAGACAGGAAATGGTGACCACTGGCACAGGAACCTCCAGTGCCTTTTGCTGTGGCCCTCAGTAGATACAAGCAGCGACATTGCTGACATTGATGATACATCCTGCTGCTGCCATAGATAGCAGTCAGGATTACCTCACCCTGGTGACATCTGTGTCTCATTGTTTATTTAACGGGATTGAAGAGACGCATGAAATCCCTCTTTTACTCCAGATCTGATTATGTAATTCATACTTGATACTGAAAAGGGGAACTTGTTGATAGGGGAATATCTATGCTGTGATTCAACATACTTGCTTGTTATGAATCCCTTATTGAGGTTTATGGTGACTCATGTTCTTATGATGGTGAGATTTAGAATATCCCCTGCTCTAAAGTGCATCTGTACTTTTTGAGCAGAAATGAAACAAAACTTCTCACACGCTCCCTACGAAGACACTTCCGTTCAAAGAGTCTAACTGTATTACTTTTGTGTTTTAGGTTGGCAGGTCTCAGATCTTCTTGGTCAGTCCAGACACTAAGAAAGTTGCCATAGAGAAAAGTTTCAGAGAAATCTCCTTCTGCTCACAGGTATAAAGCACTGTGATTCTACATACTGTCTATAACTGTCATATTTGTGTGTGATTTTAAAACCGATTGTTCATCTGTCCAGGGTATTCGCCACGTGGATCACTTTGGCTTCATTTGCAGAGAGACGGTGGAAGGAGGGAGCTGCCATTTTGTTTGCTATGTCTTCCAGTGTACAGATGAATCACTGGTGAGATGGTGTCATGAGCACTTTTATCTACATTCATAGTTAAAACATTTTTTTCCCAAAGCACAAAACTGGTAGACATATTTTTAATCTGTAAAATGTATGAATCAAGTTTATTATCTCTTATAAACACCTAAAATAACAACTTATTGTTTAGCCTGCATTGGTCAGATTCAGTGTGTCAGTGGTCTCAGATTTGTAAACTGGTCCCTCAAATCAATCCCCTCAATACTGAAATACTGATGACGAACAGACCGATTCCTCTATTTATGGATAGATGTTTATTTACTCTAACTGTTTCTCTTATACTGTATTTCCTTATCAGTGCTTCACACTCCCTGTTCACATTAGATCAGCTCTCTCAGTCTAATTTAACACTTGGGATTTAAATCTGAGTGCCACAATGCACAAAGCTGTTCACCACCATGTTTGTTTTCAATCAATGGAGAATAAATGCTGCTACAGACTCATGATTCAGAGTAACTCTGTTCCACTGAGTCACGGTGCACCTCTGACAACACAATCGAAATAGATTGTCAGGTTGATAAAAAGCATTGATTAGTAGTAGTGAGCTAATGTTGCAGTGTGATTGGCTTTTACTATGAAGATATATTGCTGCCAGAGTAAACGACCTGTGGTTCCATGTTCTTCTTGTCTTTCAGGTGGATGAGATCATGCTGACTTTGAAGCAGGCGTTCTCTGTGGCAGCCCTGCAGCAGACTGCAAAGACCCAGAGCCAGCAGTGTGACAGCTGCCCCATGCAGCAGCTCCACAGACTCTGTGAGAGGATTGAAGGTCAGAAACTGTCTCTGGGCTCTATAATGGAACAGAAGTGAAAAATAGGGAAGAATAAAATCATAGATTTATTTGACATCAGAAAACAGGTGTTACTCAGTCCCCCTCAATCCCAGTTATTTAAGATATTGTGATATATAAATAAAACAGATTTTCATCATAGTAATGGTGTACAAAACTTGTTTTCTATATGTATTAGCAGTCTTTATTTGTGGGAAATATTATTTGTTTAGTTGGCAAATAACTTTGATTTACAAAGAAGCCAAATAACTTCTTTCTAAATATAAAGTTTGTTTTATGTCATGATAAATGAGTCACTTGCCTGAAAAAGTTTTCCTTTCTTAACATCTTTGAACATTTCATATAATTATACGTTGTAAACTTACAATAATGGTAATCAGACAAATGTTTTAGTATACATGGGTCTGGTCTAAACGAGGCCGAGTTAATATGTTGAAATTGTGTGTATACACCCTCACAAACGATAGCAACAGTACCAAATCTTTCCAGATAAATAAATATGCAACAAAGAAACAATGAAAGTAGGACCCTATAAACATGAATTTACTATATATCAAACAAATGTGTGATGAAAATATATTTCTCTTTAATTTATTTTAATAACGTATTTTATTTTCAGGGCTACAACCATCAAAAACCAAACTGGAGCTTCAGAGACATTTGGCCTCTCTGGACAATCACGAGCAGGCATCAGTGTTTGAAAACACTATGGTAATGTGTCTGTTCTGTCTGTGCCCCTGAAGAAAGAGGTGTGAGTTCTTAGTGTAGAAAAAGAAAACCAGTCAGTCTGCAAGTTGTACATTCAAGACTGAAACTGTGGTATTGCAAGATTGTCACCTGGGACTCATGTCTCGCATCTCTGTCACCTCAGTTTTAAGTATTTTCTCTTGTGTCTATCTTCTCTATTACTCAACTGACATCTGCTGGTGACGCAGCCAAACTGCAACACTGCTGCAAAGCTGTTTTTGTGGAAGGAATTTCCTTTTGGTCTAGAGTCATTGTGCAGCTTTTGGTTTACTGATTTCTGTATAACAAGCCTTACTATTTGCCAGAGTTAAACAAATATGAATTAGCTTTTAAAATATTTTTTTGTGTTTGTGTTTCAGAGGGCTCGTCCAAAGAGCGATCAGGAAGAGAATGAGTTAGTGATGACCTGGCTGAGGAATCTGTATGAGGAGAAACAGAGAAGCCATCAGCACACACTCCCTGGAGACAGCAGCAAACAAGTAACTTTTCTACCTATATCATGGACATGCACACACACCCACATGCTCTACCAGCTCTTTCTCTGCTTTATATTTCTCATTTCCTCTCTTTTTTTTTTATTGTGTCCCACATATCCTCAAACGTGTCATTTTGAAAAGACAAAAACAGAAAAGGGCTTTTTTTTTTTTATCTTCCATGTACAAAGATATCCATGTACCTGCCCCTCAGTCACTGACATGCTTTTTCTGCTTGTTCATTTCTCTATCAATGTATATGTAGGTGTGTGAGGAGGCAGCAGCTCCAGCTCCTGTGGAGGTGCAGCAGCAGAGTAGCAGCCGGCAGCGACTTGAACAGTTCAAGAGCCGAGCCAAGCGTTCTCTCACCGAGTCCCTGGAGGGCATCTGGAAGGTACTTGTTTTGGGGCACTTGAGTGCGCTTGTGCATAGGGAATGCTGTAAATGGTGATGGTAGATTTTATTCACACATTTTATTTACCACTACATCCTTAAACTAAGCGGAGTGGTGTGGCAAATATTTGCAGTCTTTTGTTGCATGTAAAAGCTACATACATTTACTTAACCATGGAGTCTGTGTGGTCTTGACAGGGGAGCAGCAAGGCCAGGATTCACAGGGACAACAGTGAAGAAAGTGACAGCAGCTCCTCCATCTGTACTTTCAACAGCAGCCAGGATCAGCCCTGCTTAGATGACCCATTGCCTTCCTCATCCCAGATACCACCCACCAGCCCACTCAGGTAAACACAGGTGTCCTGACATCTGACAGAGCCAGTAGACACAGAGGTGTGACAACTGAACAGAATTAAGTTATACAATGCTGTCCTGGTCTCTCTGACTTTTTTATGGGATTTATGTGCTGTTATACACAATATCACATCTACACTCCTGAGTCCTACTCCCTCTCTTGCCTTGTCATTTTTTTCCAGATGCCACAACTCAACAGGGGACCTGAAGCACCTTGACACCTCTCTCCGCCTGTCTCCCTCCTCCTCCTCTCTACCTGGTGATGCGCAGCCACAGGGCTTCCGTCGACGGGCCAGCACCTTCAGCCACCCTCCCACCCCCTCCTCAGGACTCGAGTACTCACCTGTGCACACACTAAATCACACTCCACAGGACGCCACCGCCGCTACCAAGCCCAAGCTCGTACGACACTACTCTGTCAGCACTGACACGCCACACCAAAGCAAGTAAGGAGGATGTTCGTATCCACGTTGTGTGTTGGCAACAGCACAAACAAAGATACCTTAAACCTGAGCTTGGTTAGTTTGAATAGATTGATGACACTGTCCAACTTCACGAACCTCTTCCTCTCCCGGTTAAGAGGGTGTTGACACGACATAGCTTTGTTAAACATGTGTTTTAAGGGTTGGGATAGATCCTGTTAGCTTTATAAGAGAGGTTAGGGGAAAAATAATAGTTCAAGCGAGACTACCATAAGACAGGAGGAAGAACTCTTGGAGGAGAGTGAGTTGGTAAAAACTACAGCTGTTTATGCTGTTGATGTTACTTCATGTGGACAAAGTGACAGACAGCACTTTTTGGGTCTTTCTCAAGAGGAACATTATCACAACTTCCTCCACCTTTTATCATGTTTGTTGTCAGAAACTCTTGACTCTGCGATGCCCTCTAGTGGAAGTACTGCTGAACAACCGTCTAACGTAAATGGTGACAGTTACATCGTTTGAAATGAAGTGTTTGAGCCGTGTCTCTTAACATCTTGGGTATCAACTTATTTGATCTCTGCTTTTTCTCTCTTGTTTAGTCCACTACACAAAATCTCCTGACATATAACAACATTAGAAGTTTATACAATGAACTACAATGACAGATTATTATTAGTTTGTGACAATCTGCTGAAACTTGCCTGATAACTGCTCACTCACACTCCATCGTCAAGCTTTGCCTTCAAAATCTTTTCTCTTCCCTTTTCTGTGCTTTGTCTCTTTACCTCTTTTTAGTTTTCATGCTTTTTTCAGTTTCTTTGACTTACTTTGCACTTTTTCTTTCTCTTCTTCTCACTGTATTTGCACTGATCCTCAGACTTGCCTCAACCAACTCTACCCTTCCTCCTGTTCCTCCCTGCCAATCATCCTCCTCTGCTCTGCTCCCTCATCATCCTTCCTCCCCTTCCTCTGGAGCCAGGCTCATTAAGAGAAGGTGAGAATCCCGCTCTGGTTCTTTGTTCAGCCCATATGTCATCTCTGTTGGCACAAATTGATTTCTTTCATGCAAAATTTGTCTGCATGAATTGGCCCCAAGTTTCTCTTGTCATCATGTGTTGTTCCACTTTTTTTCACCTCCATCTCTCCATCTCAGTCCTCTGGTTGGTCTTCGTGCTCGTCTCCACTCCTCCTCCTCTGTCCCTAATTTTCTGAAATTTCCATTTCTGGCCCCTGTCCAAGAGAATGATTGTCCTCAGCCAAAGAGCAGGTACATACACATGTACACCAAGCAATCATGCCATGTTAGTGTGTCCAGCATGATAATTAGTGTTTCTTTCCTACAGTATGACCGACATGATTAAAGGTTAATCATGGTGCATGTAAGCTTTTCTGTGTTTGTCTTCCCAGTGACGTTGCGGCTCTCTCTACACCAACTGCTACCTTCGGGGTAGGGGAAAGCCCTCTGCGCCACCGCCACTCATGGAGGCAGCAGATCTTTCTACGGGTTGCCACCCCTCAGAAAAACACAGACCCCAATGGTAAGAACCCACATTCTTACAAAAGGCCTGGAGAGCATTTACCTCCATCAAGGCGCACGCCCAATCTTGCCATGTTGAAGAAAGTGAAAAGAATTCCTGTTTCTACCTGTTAATACAGTTATTCATAATGTAACAAGTTCTTCCCTGGGTTATGTCACACCCCTCCACAAAACTACCTGGAAATTGGTTCTGTGGTTTTTACGTTATCCTGACCGACAAACAACCTCATTGGCGAAGGTGATAAAATTACAATTTATTTTTATCCCACATACTAAATTAGTAGTATTGCCTTTGCACTACTGCTGACATATTTAATGAAAATAAAATAAATGTACTGCACATTATCGAGGCTAATTAAGGGCAACATTTTGACATCCTAAAGGTTGAAAACAAAACACTTGATTGCGACACAACATTGCACAGGAAGGTGCATGAAAGAGTTTGAAACAGTGTCTGATTCTATGATACTATTTATTGCCCACTAAATGACCTGTTTAAATAACAAAAATAACAGCTTAATGCACTTGGTGAGTGTAAGTGTCTATGTGTGCGTAAGAGCTTTTACAAGCAAAGCAGAGGGATTACTCTGCATGCTCCAACTGAAATTAACAATATGTCTTCTACTCAGGAAGTTCGCAGTTCTAGGTCAAGACACTTGTGTAATCATGTGTACTCAAATGTGTACATGCATGCCTTATAAGCTACTTCAATAAAAGAACATGGGCAAAGCACTTCAAATGTGCTTCTTCAAACAGCCAGTGTCAACAGAGGTGCAGTGACAAACCCTCTCCACTTAGTGTCACTCTTTCATTTACACATGTTTATTCAGAAAAGAGGAATGTAGTGAGACTGTATTCATTTACCAAAGTCATTATTCCTGTATGAACTTGAATTGGCTCTTATCATCGTCCTCCTGGCAGAAATGTTTTGTTTATTCCCCACTAGTTTTGATCTTTAATATCTGTTCTGAGTGTTAATTTGGGCCATTAAATTTTTTACTTAAAAAACAAACTGTCAAACAAACCAAACAAGTATTGACTGCTTGCAGGACCACAACAGTATACAAAACTAATTTACTTTTGAAATCTCAAGAAAAAGGTCATGCATGAATTACAATATTCTTGGTTCTCACAAAATCTCATCAGATTATTCAAAACAGGATATTTTTTGGTTTGTTGGCAATTTAAATTCCTGTCCCTGGGAAAGATTAGTCAGAATCACTTAGCTGATAATGTTCCTGTACATCTAAATTAAACACTTCAGATTGATAGTTGCTCGGGCATCTTGTGCTTGTCTTGGAGCTTTGAATTTTCCATTGCTCTGTCCATAGGACTAATGTTTGTCAATGAAGTGAAAAAAAAAACTTAATGATGAGCAGAGCATGTTTACCTGAAAAGCTTGAATGCCCTATTTTAGATTTATGAAATACAATAGAAAAGGGCGTTTTACATTTTGCTGTTATAAATCAAAGCAATCTCAGTATATGCCCACGCAGGTGTGTGTGTGTGTGTGTGTGTGACTGTCTGACTGTGCAGAGAGTAGGAATCATGCTTGTGCTTGCATGTCCTCAGATCCTATTTTTTGATAATTATGTGTGTGTGTGTGTGTGTGTGTTTCTGTCTGTCTGTCTGTCTGTCTGTGTTTCTGTCTGTCTGTGTTTCTGTCTGTCTGTCTGTCTGTCTGTGTTTCTGTCTGTCTGTCTGTGTTTCTGTCTGTCTGTGCAGTATAAAGAAGTGTTGACAGTTGTAATTCTAGTTTGACGCCTCTATGAAACACTGAATTAATTAGTAAATGTCTAGAATATGTATGAATGTGTGAAATTATGGATGTAATTGAAAACTGTAGTGGAACCACAATTCACCAGTAAACATATTCATGACATCATTGAGTCATATTAGCATTTTGCCTTGGGTCAGCTGGTCTCAGCCCGTTATCTGTTTGTGCCTCGGCTCATTTGGACATTACATGGACACTGAACTAAGGTTTGGCAGAGTAAAGTCCACTTAATGTCCAATTCATCCCATTCGGACATTTGCTCTCACACATATGGTTCCTTTGGTAAATGTCTCGAAACGTTCATGTTTGCAGTGCATGTATGAATTCAGTCTGTTTCTGGTCTGGCCCAAAAAAAATTTCAGAGTTAAAGAGTTTGTTTGAGTAACGAACATTAAACCGAAATTACGGTGGTAACCAACAATTGTTATTCCTGTTTGATGTAGCAGTTATCTCTAGATGTTGCTTTATGATATTTGATATTTTAGGGTGATAGTTTTTTGTGTCGTGGTAAATAGATCCCAAGTTTCAGTATTTCTTGACAGATTTGTTGTGACTGATATGACCACTGTTATCTTTGAATATGTGATTTTTCTTTTTAATTTGTGCCGTGCATCTTGTGTCTGTCTGAGCCACCTGAATTCCAAGAACACATCATTTGTCATTTATAATATTATGGTCTTTGCCCATTTGAAATGTGCCACATTGTGGAAGAATATTGGGAGTGCGCAAACAGAAAAGCATTATGCATATATATAATTATGCATAGCTAGATATATATCCACTGCTTCCCTTGATTAGGGAGTGTTTGTGTGTTATTTCAAATATTGAGTAGTGACGTGAAGATAAAGTCACGAAGAAATGCCAAATGTCAACCTGCATGGAACCACAAAAGTAAACTGAGGCACTTTGTGTCACAAGGTGTTGGATCCACCTTTATTCTGTAACTGCCATATTTGAAGTACTATGGATAAATCACACATAGAAAATGTAAAGTGCCTAAAAATATGACAGAATAGGCCAAACCACAAGAAAACTGCAACAGCAAAGAGTTTTAGTCGTCTCTGTTTATTACATAGTTTTAAGAGCCGTGCTTAAGCTACCACTGAGGGGTGCCAGAACCCAAAATGTACAAATCCATCATCATGGATTTAACTACATACTGCAGCCACAAACATTTCCATTCAATCCAATCATCAGCTCTCTGATGCAGTTTCAACAACAACTTTACAACCTTCATAAGGGCAGGGATAGTGTTTTATAATGATAAGCATTAACATTACTTTATTCACTCCTGTACACACCCCTTCTGGATTTTGTGTCAAATGAAACAGGAATACATTTTTCCGCTGGATATGCTTTTGATCATAGGTTGTGTTTAGAAGTGTCATCAAGTGTACACTAAATGACCCATTCAAGTGAAACAGGTGAACAGCAGGTAAACATGCTCTCCTCATCATTAACAGGTGAAATTGAGCTGATAGCTTAAATCTGGCATAAATCATCTCTTCTCATTTTGAGATAAAATGTTTTTGTGCATTGTCCTTGTTTAATAAAAAAAAAAATTAATCTTCACCAAAGTTTATTTCAACAGTCAACTGCCAGGAAGTAAAATAAGAATAGTGCTTTTACCAAGTCAGTGTGCTGGCCTACGTTCTGCCTGAATGCAATGCGGTGTTGGGTTTGGAGTTGGGTGTGTACTTTTATGTGTGTGCTTACATGCATGAGGTCATGGGTGTGTCGAGTGTGTGCTTGTGTGCATTTGTGTGAGTGTGTGTTTGAGGGGGTGGCGGTGTCTCAAGGTCATGTTGACAGTCCACACACAGACAGCGCCAGAGGAAAGCGCCAGCCTTGTTGACCCTCTTTACATGTTGTTTGTGCGTGTGTGCGCGCGCACTGGGACTCAGTTCTTGCCAAGGTGGAGTGTTTGCTTAGGGAGTGGATGCCACTTTTGTACAAATGCGTGTGTGTGAGAGAGAGGGATTAAGTATTTACAGTAATGAATCTGGTTATGGTTAAGATATGGGGTTAAGGAATTATTGTACAGTAGTCAGTGGAGAGTCCCCACAAGGATCACAGAATATGTTTGTGCCTGTGTGTGCATTTTCACGCCTAAAAGTAAAGTCTCTGTTAACGCAGTATAACAGTCTGTTGATCTAAGAAATACATGACTCCTCAAGAGTTTACCTTTTCTGTGTGTGTCTGTGTTATGCATGTGTCTGGTATGTCT
Source organism: Paralichthys olivaceus (assembly GCF_024713975.1). Lineage (NCBI taxonomy): Eukaryota > Metazoa > Chordata > Actinopteri > Pleuronectiformes > Paralichthyidae > Paralichthys > Paralichthys olivaceus. Next base: position 12,167,099 of record NC_091100.1, on the reverse strand, counting down.
TAGTGTCACTTTTAACTTAAGAACCATATGTTTGTTTAGTGACTCTGCTGGGTTCAAGATGCCACACAGTCTCCCTGACACACACACAAAGAAACACATTAATGTTAACCCCATCAGACACAACGAAGAAGATACACGTCATCGTGTGTATGTGTCTGTGCACACATGAGTGTATATGTGTTGAGGTAAAGTATGTGGGTTTGTCTTTGAACAAATATGTGGTGTGTATGCGTATTATTTAGGTATTGCTCATGTGAAATTTAAGGTGAACACAATTGAAGGTTAGGTTAGGTTATGGTTAAGCATCAGAGTAGTTCTTAGAGGTTAGATCAAGTCTACATTAATTTAAATCAATGTAATGCGCGTGTTTGCGTGTGTGTGTGTGTGTGTGTGTGTGTGTGTGTGTGTGTGTGTGTGTGTGTGTGTGTGTGTGTGTGTGTGTGTTGCTATCTGGATAGTTGTTATGTCCTTTTTCTAAACAACACAGGGTATTTTGAGGTTTGGGATCCACCCTGTACTTTTGGGTGGAGTCACAAAAACACTTTTTTTACTCTGTTTGTGTGTGTGCGCGTGTGTGCACGCACGCCTGTGTGTGTAGCGTGTTGCTACCAACTGTGTCAAATGTATCTTTGTTTAGCATTTAAATTTTATTTTCCATGACTGTCAGAGGGATTGACAGAGAGGGAAAGGTCAGACAGCCTCTCTGCGGTTTTAACTCATTCGATGAGCTGTGGTCCGGATCTGAAACTGCTCAGATTGGGTTCTGCATTTTGTCCGTTTGACCAATTGAAATAAAGCTGTGATGACAATGTGAGACTCAGAAAATATCAGTTAATTTGTTGTAGTTCCATCCCATAAACATTCCCTCTTTTAATTGTGCCAACAATCACCATATACCACATAATCACAAAGCTAGCTGAAACCTGCTTCCAAATGTGTTACATAATTTCTGTATTATCCATATAATTCTTCTGTTGTCTTGTTTGCTGCAGCAACGGACACCTAATGTTGCACATAATCTTACCTAATCAAATGTGGCTAATGCATAATTTCTTATGTCTTTCAGAGCGGGGGGACTCCTGTCTCGATGGTGGTCGAGTGTGCATGGGTCTGGTGGGAGCTGGAGGAAGTGGAGACTCGTCCATGAGAGCGGTGCCTGAGGAGAGGCCGAAGAGGAGCAAAGAGGAGCTCAGGGATCTGTGGACGAAGGCCATCCTGCAGCAAATCCTGCTGCAGAGGATGGAGAGAGAGAACCAGAAACTGCAGGGTGAGTCAGATGCATTCTGGGGCTTTGTTACCATACAGGATCTGAAAAAAGCCTACACCCCAATTCTTTGGATATGCACAAAATGGCACCCACTCATAAACATTAACCCCTATATATAAACATATATGATTTTTTTTATCAACATTCCCATGTAATTCTTTCATCCCAACCCATATCAAAATTCAATGACCCACACTAACAAACAAACACAGATGAAAACATAACCTCCCTTACTCACTATAATGAACAATGTAATGTAATTATAATTGTTATTAACACTTAGTGCTGCAACAAATTGTGATCATCTTATAATACATGGAACAGCCAATATTGCTTAACTTAAATTAAGAATGTTTGCCTAAAATGTAAAAGAATAATCCAGTGCTTATAGGGTTAAGCTTGCTGCCCGAGACACTATCGTTGATATTATTGAGCCACAAGAGATTTTACTAGTACCATTTCTTGTAAACTTGGCCTGCATTTCTTGGCTTCACCAAGAGCAGCTGCCAGCATTGTTTCATTAAGCTCTTTCTAACGCTGTTGAAGAAACATGATGAGTTGGTTTTTGTAAAAGCTAAGAGCACGTCTTTCTTTGATCTCATCTCTGGCAAGATGCCTTTCCAGATGTGCATACAGACAGGTTAGGTAATCGTGTACACACCTGTTTTTCTGTCTTTGAATATATGGACCCACCACAAATTAAAGGGTTATATAATATATAGTTGTGTGTGTGTTTTCTGGTTAGCATATCTAGGGGTGTGTTCACCACCTCTTTCCTGACCCAGTTGGCACATATCAACACACACCTATGCTTCACACCCGTAACTATGTGCACTCTACACAAAACATTAATTCACACACACGCAACAGATAGAAATGATGCCTCCGCAGCAGGGTGTGGATCGAGGGAATATAGGTCAATATTGATGTAAGAAAATCCCTCTATTCAGATAGTGACACAAAGTTGTTGTGCTCACCAACATTCACATCTCAAGCGTGTGACGTCTTTCTTTGGCGTCTATGTTTTAAGTGTGTTTTATTCCTCCCACTGTGTGCACTCCACCTTTCTATCTGTTATTTGTCTGGGTGGAGCACATCTCTCTGTCGTCCATTCTTTCAGTTTATCTCTCTCACTGTTGCCTGGTTTATGGGTCAGCTGTGTAAGTGTGTGCACGCGCGGCTCCATCAGTGTGAGTGTATCTTTGTCAGCTCCAGGGTGGAGTATCCTGTCCCGTTGTGGGTTGATCACGACCGGGCAGTTCCGGCAGCAGTGAGTGAGAGAAACTGAGAGATTTAGCACTAACTGGGCCAGTTGGGGCGAATCCTGATAGACGAGACTCTGCCTGCTCCAGACAGCTGATAAGACAGGCAGCAGCCTCTCCAACAGCATCTATTCTTACTCTGGGTGTGTCAGCTATCTGCTCCGTCCAAGTTTTGTCCCTTTATTATGTGGGATACGCCCTCCAGGTCACTCCCGCTACTTTTCTGTCGTTGATTGCAGAGGCCATGATATGCAGCACTTCATAAGAGGCACTCGGACCTCTTGAGATCTTCTCAATTTATCTTGTGCTTGGTTATTTACACAGGAGTTCATTCTGGAGTTCCTCTATGTATAGCAATCCACTTTTGCAAGGCACGGAATTTACTTATCCTCATTTTGTTTTTTAAAGCTTTTTTGCTATTTCATTGTATCTGTTATACAAGCGTCCAGCGAAGTTCCCCCTATCGTTTCCTGGAACGTATTAGTGCAGTGTCTCCTTCCTGTCCCACAGTGATGACATACTCTGTTCAGATCTGCCAAGTTGCACTCGGTCACTGGGTGGACACCACACATGGAGGGGAAGGGTGGGGACGTCCAGGAGGGGAAGAAGGGAGAAAAGGGAGGGGGAGAGCGTGGTTAACAGATGAGACAAATGTGGGATTGACTGAGAAGAAAGAGTTGAGTGTTGGCAGGAAAGAGAAAGAGAAGAAGAGATGGTCTGTGGGGGGAGAGATTAGTGGAGAGTGAAAGGAAGGGTGTTGTCATACAGAGAGCAACAGAAGAGGGGGTGCTGGGTGTGCCCTCACCTTCTTTGATCACTGGTGTCAGCGTGTTGCAACGAAACACAGCTTGTGTGTTTGTGTTAAGTTTGTAAACTGAGAGTCCACAGACGGTGTTTCCCTCATGCAGTGTGACAATTATAGTATGATTGGATCCAATAAAACACGTCATACAACTACACACTCTTTGTTAACTTGATGGCCCTTAATACCTGTTAAAAAGAAGCTGTGAGACATTAAAGCAGCTCCAATTGACATTTATATGTAACGAAAAAAACAATGCATGATATTTTTCAATGTAAGCCTCACTGCATTCATAGAGTTGTATTCAGTTGCATCAGGCAGTTTTCAGCAAAGAAGCTCTAAAATCAACTGCACACCAATTAGCAACAGTTGGCCAACACTGCAGCAGGTGATCCCAGTGGAGCATTTAGTAGCTTAAGGTCCTGATGTTTCTCTCAGGATATGGTAGAGACCAAAACAGAGCTGAAAGAAACTCAACTGTGGGTAGGAACACATTTTCTAAATGGAGATGCTACTTAACTGTTTACTTCCCTTAACTAATCTCAAAAGGTCATAATGTTTCACGGTTGTGCTTAGAACAATTTTTTTTGTCCCTTGAGTGACCACACAATGTTTTGCAGGTCACAGAACTTAACCACCAGCACTACTCCTGTAGTTATTTATCCCACCGTCCCAGCTGTTGCTGACTCTTCCAGCTGTTTGCCTCCAAGGTTTCCCAACCGATACACATTTCTGTAGATGATGATGACTACAAAATAAATTTGATGTAACCTCAAATCCTCTTTTATGTAAAAGTGATGGTTTTATTTTATAAAACTGCAGTCACTGTCACATAGTCTCCTCTATACTGTTTTTACTCTTATGACCGTTTAGCTTAATACAACAAGGGGTAAGTAGAAGTCATTATTCACACTTGTGATCCGTGTTTTTATGTTCTTAGCCTCCGAGAGCGACCTGCAGAACAAGCGCCTGAAGCTGGACTACGAGGAGATCACTCCATGTCTGAAGGAGGTCACTCTGGTGTGGGAGAAGATGATGGGAACTCCTGGTAGAGCAAAGGTCAAATTTGACACAGAGACCATACATGCTGCTGTTGCACAAGGTACATGTTTGGCTCTACCTTTGTTCTTTTTCAAAATCACCAGGTATTTGCATATGTCGGCCAGAGCGTCATGCATCAAGGTCCAAAACTGAATGTTTTGTAACTTTCTCCTTATCATCACCGTCGATCTGGCCTGTTTTTCCAAACATAGCAAAAAGAGAGCATGAATTCAATAAAGTATTTCTAATCCAGTGTTTGTGATCACACTGAAGTTTGTATTTTCCTTGCACAACTTTACCCTCCGTTTGCGTCTCTCACTGTCAGGGCTTTCTGTTCTGTCCATTTTCAAGTATCAGCATGTTTTGCACATATGACAGGAAAGGTTTCCTCCTCTGCTCTCAGCCCTGAACATATTGTAACAGGCGAGATCTCAAGGCTATAACATACGAACACACAGAGAAATATACTGGCAACAGCAATGTTCCATCCTCTATGATGCAAGCTGATGGCATCAAATAAAAATTCTGACCACACCTTCTGATAGGACAGGAGAAGTCATGGTCTCAAGTTTGATCTGTACATGATGACAGTTTGATGGTTGTAATCAGGCTCTTTATTTTAAAGACCCAATGCTGATAAGGTTTGCATTAGCAAGTTAATTAAAATACTAATTCCTTTATTACCCTCTCTCATTAAAATTACTAAGGAGCTTTTGACCAAGGCTATTAAAGGAAGAGTTAGACATTTTGTGGAATAACTTATCCCCTTTCTGGTTTAGAGTCAGATGAGAAGATAAATATCACTTCCAGGTCTGTCTTACAAATAAGGCTCCAGGCTACAGCACCCTACACTTGCTTATATTCGCTTTGCATGTGACTGAAAATGCAAAACGCTGAAAAAAAAAAAACGTTACTGATGCATTGATAAGTCAACTATTTACTAACCACAGTCCTAGCTGTTAGGCCATTTCCAGTCTTTATGCAAAGCTCAGCTGATTTACTTAGCTAAGTATCCCTTTCCTCTTCTGACTCGTCACTCAAAAGCAATTAAGTGCATTTTTTAAAATGTTGAACTGTTGCTTTAACCTCCAACTGCTGATTTGATTGTGGTCTTTCTGGGTGGAATCCAGGTGCGGATGCGCAGAGTGAGTGTGGAGTGTGAACAGGGTGTCACTGAAATAGAGAGCATGCTCTCAGTGAAGATACATTTTAAATATGTTTCTCTGCTAATAAATGAGTAACAATGCTCCACCCCACCACTTGTAATCCAAGCAGTGCACAAGTCAGTAATTGTGTGATGCACCACATATCAGAGTCCATGGGATTATAATAATGCAAAGCTCAGAATATTAAATCCTTGTTGTCAGATAATCTGAAAATATTAGTTGTAAAGTCAAGGTTCTGATTTACTTATTTTCCCAATCCAATTATCATATGTATACTTATCCAAGTTTAATAATGAATCTCCCTGCAATAGAGAAAATAATGTAGAACAATGGCACACCTCACCTCACTGTTGAATGTAGAAACATTAACATTTTCAAACTGTTGTCTGCCACTCAGTCAAACTAATTACTGGGCTGACATGAGGCATTTTTACAGTTGAGCCACTTCACCTTGTTTCCTGGTATGACTACACATTACCGTAGAATTTGGACAACATGGATACATTCTTCAGACATTCACAAATAGAAGAAACCAGTTTTTGACAACATCCACAGATAAGAAACGTTAACATGATTTTCTACCTTTGCACTTCCTCACCTCACCCCACTCCACCCCCCTTCATCTCTGTCATCTCCAGCAGGAGTCCCGAGGCAGCATCGAGGCGAGATCTAGAAGTTTCTCTCTGAGCAGTATCTGCTCAGGCAGACGGTGCCCTCCCGACCCCCAGCCAACCCCACTCCATACAAAGAGCTGCTGAAACAGCTCACCTCGCAGCAACATGCCATCCTCATAGACCTGGGTAATGCACGCAAATGCATACACACACAATATCTGTTCACTCACGTCCATTTTCAAATGCTTTATTTTGAAGCTATTCTGACATATGGAAAGGAAAGAGACTAAATACCCGCTGCATAAACATACTAATATCATACATATGCATCCACACAGACTTTACAAATAGGTTTTACGATTTCAACTTTTTTAATTAATTATTTTTCACTGATTGTTCTAACCATCCATTTTCTTTAAAACAATGCCTATATTCACCTGAGTAGTACTGACAAGAATGTGATTTAAATGTTTTTTAATCAAAACTTTTTGATTAAATAATTTATAATTGATTGTGTGACCAACATGCATTTAAAATCTTTACGTTTTAGTTAGTGAACATTGCAGAAAGTCTGCAGAGTAGTGGACAAAGTTTCATTTTTAACACTTGCTTCAAATGCTTCCAACACCTCTACCCCAAGCACTCTCTCACACACACACACACACACACACACACACACACACACACACACACACACACACACCCACACTCATACATATACACACACACACACATACAGTTCCTACACCCCACCCATTTAACACCCACATACACATATATACACATCCACCCGCACATTAATCCCTGTAGTGCTTAACCTCCTGTGTTTTTGTTTTTGGCCTTGTGTCTCTCATCTGCTTATCATGATCATGTTCACGCCAAAGTGGGTTGGGACGACAGTAACGACGTGTGCAGTGAGGTTTTCTGACACTGCCCAAGCTGAAGGTGTTAGATTCTGTAGAATGAAAGCACACACAATGTTCATGATACTTTGTGGGTAGAAGACGCTTGTCATGAATTGATATAAGTTAGGCAAGAGGAAGGAGGTTTAGAATTTAGACTTGTTAAGGTCACTACTCCAACACCTAACATTCAGCACTCATAACAGTGGTATGCACTCCCAGTTACTTTCCTTCTGGCGAGGGAGGGGTTTGTGCCATTATGTACACAAACATAAAGCCCCCTTCTCCCCTCCACTCACAAGTTTGCCATTGTCTTTTCCAAAGCTGTACTCTCACACACTGTAAGACAAGAACCTCATTCACACGACCACAAGCACACACACACACCTATTCCCAGCCTGTCAATGTTAAGAATGTTCTTTTACAGATACCAGGCCCTCATTATGTTGTCATTTCTGAAAGGTACAAGTAGCATGTGCTTTTACATGTTAATCTTCTGAAGCAGGACGGTATGAGGTCTTTGTGTGAAGCTGCATTCATGTATGTGCGTTTTCGCGGAACATGTTTGTAAGCATCGCGGCCTAGCTCAGGTTGCCACATGCTCCTTTTCCAACACCAACAGCAAAGTGTGAATTCTAGCGTCCCCAGGCAAAGTCATGAGACCTTTTGCTTTAAACACATGTACACACCCAAAGCCTTTGGTCTATTATTGTAGTTCACTCAGATTCTTGACAGGAGTATGTCAAAGTAAATCGAATGTATTAAAGATCTTTTGGTGGTTTTAGATGTATATCAGTTTGATCTCAGCCATCAAATAGATGCTTGAGTAGCATAGTGTTTCATACTGACTATAAATAGTGGAGATGTTTTGCAATGTAGATCAATTCTTGCTCTTTTCTTTTGTCCAGGTCGCACTTTTCCCACTCATCCATATTTCCAAGCCCAGTTGGGGGCAGGACAGCTGTCTCTGTATAACATACTGAAAGCCTACTCACTGCTGGATCCTGAGGTATCATTTCAAATTTTTTTCATGCCTTCTCTCTTTCTTCCTCTTTCACTTTATTTTTCCTCCCTCCGACTTTTGATTGACTAAATTCTCAACTGTCTTCCAGGCTTAAGTTTTTTTTTTCCTCCTTCCCTGTGTGCGCGGATGTCAAGTTTGTTATTGTTGTTGTTGTTGTAGGTGGGCTACTGCCAGGGCCTGTCCTTCATAGCTGGAGTCCTGCTGTTACACATGGGGGAGGAGGATGCCTTCTACATGCTCAAATTTCTGATGTATGATGTAGGACTTCGCAAACAGTACAGGCCTGACATGATTATCCTGCAGGTAAGATTTGTTCTCGCACACACACACACTGACACACAATCTGTTTATATGTCCATTCATCAATCAGTGCATTCATCTCACATCATCTATGTGAAATGTGATGCATCTCAGTCTCTCTATGTTTTCAGAATTGCAGTGATCAGATTACACCCAATGTTTATACTAAGTGACGGATTTAAAAGGTGCCGCACCATCGGTGGCATTGAGATGTAGTTACTGATGCTTTATTTGCATGAGAATTCAGCTGCATTTTTACCTGGTGTGAGGGGTTAGCACAGGAGTCTTGTTATTGATACCTACAGCATACGTTTTTGATTTATAGTTGAGAGCTGGATTTCACCTTCTAATAGAACTACTGCAACTCTAGAAGGATGATCCGTGATCAAGCAGCATTGTGCTTTAATTATATACCTAGCTGTTTTTCATTCAGTGTGTGAAATAGTGCGATGGGACGATTGTTCACTGTAAAAGTTGTGCAATTGTTCTTTTACATGCTGTGATAAGGCACATTTTCCATATTGCAAATTTGAGCAACTCAGCAGAAGATTTGCAGTAGAAATGGCTTCGCTAGATGTGTGTTACCCAAAGAGAGCGAATATCTAAAGATCCTTGATGTTGACTTTATTCTACACCAGCATCAGAAGAAAACAAAAGCAGTCCATTAACGGTTCCTGTGGTCTCTTAATGGGATCTGGTTAGCCACTAACATTTAAACCATGTACAAAACAGTTAAAGCACAAGCTCCATACACTTGACCACATCCTTCCAGTCAGACCAGTAAAAAAAATTCAATCTGTTGATGTCAGATTCAGATGTACCAGTTGTCGCGGCTGCTCCATGACTACCACAGGGATCTCTACAGCCACCTGGAGCAGCAAGAAATCGGGCCCAGCTTATATGCCACCCCCTGGTTCCTCACTGCCTTCGCCTCGCATTTCCCCCTCGGCTTTGTGGCCAGAGTCTTCGGTAAGCACTTGTCCGTGTATCTCTGTAAATTCACTCAGATAAATTACCTTAGTTCTAGCTGGTCACACAAAAACAGAAGATGTAGAAAGTTAAATGCACCTAAAAGACTCGTGGCAGTGAAAACGTGAGTAGAAGAAATAAAAGTATAAACTGAAGCTTTATGATAATGATCAAAACTTTGCAGTTTCTGTGAGATGAGGGCTGTAATGGTGAGTCGTGCACATTCCAGACACATTTGCAATTAAATCTTTGTCACTTCAAGTTAATGTTTTTTTCCTCTAAAGCAGCATTTATCATTTGTGTAGAACACATCACACACCTCCTCTTTGTGTACCGTGTGTGTTTACTTATGTCTTTGCTCTTATGTCCCTCATTTCCTGCTTACCGTTGTTTTCATGGCAAATTTCTGAGACAGTGCTCAGTTACTGAACCAGGCACACTGGCTCCTTGTGCTCATCTTAGCATAACACAGTGTGTGTGGGGGGGGTTGCGTGAATGCACACATGCGTGTATTTGTGTAAGCTGCAGTTAGAGGGCATCATCATTATATCACTGAAGTTTCTGATATCATGTTTGGGCCTCCACACCTCCACTCCCATTCCTTAATCTTTTGTATGATCTCATGCAGTGGTGCTCCTCCCTGATTCAGAGGACAAACATGAACACGCACCTACTCTGACACTCAGCCTGACCTGTATTTATTTTTACTCAAACATTTTTATTGACATCAAACCATCCATCATTTGAAAAGCCCTTTAATTCCCCAATCAACACCTGTCATTTTACCTTGCAGAATTTAAAAAGATGTCATGTCACCATTTCTAATCTCCTGTCTCTCTGCTTTATTTTTTCTCTTCTTTTATTTCGGACTCCTCCTTGTCGTGCGTCAGACATGTTGTTCCTGCAGGGGTCAGAGGTCATCTTCAAAGTGGCCATGAGTCTGCTGGGGAGCCACAAACCTCTGATCCTTCAGCACGACAGCCTGGAGTCCATTGTGGACTTCATCAAGACCACGCTGCCCAACCTGGGTCTGGTGCAGATGGAGAAAACCATCAACCAGGTTAGAAGAAGAGACAAATGTGTAACTAACTCCTGAATGTAACACAAAAAAAAAAGACTCATTTGTCTCTGCCTGTTTTTATGGATCTGATCTTATTTGAGAGATCATAGTTCGTAGTAAACAAGAAAATGGAGAATGAGTTACAGAGGCTAAACAATCGGAGCCACACCTGCTGCTTATTACAGGAAGACTACTGAACGTCAGCACCCGGCTCACGTGTTGAACGACTGCAGTTACCCAGCTTCAGCTTCAGAATTGCATGTGTCAGGTTGTTTTTATGAGGCCATCTCATGTAAACTGATGTCAATATAACAACATTCAGCATTAACATGTGTGATAATGTCAAATGTCAGTCATCTGGAGGTGGGCAGAGCTGAAGCTCACCCGGGCTTTGCTGTTATTGTAAGAATTATTTCCTCAGTGCACAGCTGATCCAGGCCACCATGCTTTCAACTCTCTACTTTACTCCCAAATAAAGTGGTTTTGAGTAAATCAATTTGGGAATAAATGTTCCCTCTGGCTGGTCCAACATTGTATGTGTCTGTCAGGTTTCTGAGATGGACGTGTCAAAGCAGCTCCAGGCCTATGAGGTGGAGTACCACGTCCTGCAGGATGAGCTGCTGGACACGCCCCCGACTCTCAACCAGCACCAGCGAGCAGCACAGCTGGAGAGGACCAATCAGAGCCTCCGACAGCAGAACCTCGACCTGCTCGAGGAGCTGCAGGTATACACACATACACACACACGCATACACACATGCATGATGCATGAACACAAGTTGTGAGCTCCATTGTTTTGCCCATTTTTATCCTTCAATCGGTCGTCTTCCACCAGGTATCTCATGCTCGCGTGCGCAGCCTCGAGAGCCAAGTGGAGGTGTTTGTCCAGTCGGAGGGTCGACTGAGGGAGCAGGTCTGTGCACTGGAGGAGGAGAAGAAGCAGCTGCTGAGCACGGTCACGCACCTCCAGGACCTCCTCACCTGCCTCGGCATACACAACTCCCTTGATGGACACACACTCCCTGCCACCCCCCCACCTGCTGATGGACACACAGCCTCAGCAGAAGCAAAGACCGACCGGACTGTGGAATCACTTCTCCACCCGTTGGCTCTTCCAGAGAGTTCATGACTGCAAATGATAAAATGTCCAAATAGTAAGGTCAAAGAGAGGAGGGGCTGGCTAAAGGAAACAGGACGTTGAGATGAGCTCTACCTCTGTCCTCCTCCAGGCTCCAGAATGTTTTCGTAAAAAAGAGGAGAGACAGATGAAGGAGGAGAAGAACGGCAAAGAACAAAAAGTTTGCATAATGTTAAGAAAGAAAATAAAGTTTGACCCTTAAGTATTATCCCAGAACTCCACAGACGCCCTCTTCCAACTCTCTAACAAATAGAAACAAAGAAGGGATTTGACCAACGATCCCCAAAGATAGCACCGTCTCACTTGCTGCAAAAACAATACAGTCACATTTGCACCTGTACTTGTACATTTGTGTCTCTGAATGTATTTTATGCCTTTGTTTTACTGCGTCGTGTGGAAAGTAGCCAAAGAGTAATTATTAATGTAAAACAAGCTCAAACAAAGTGTCACATACTCTGATGTTATCCTGGAGCAGCATGGTATTGATCACCCTCACACACCTAAAGTACAAAGATGAAATGTTCTCACAAAAGTGGGACAACAAAGTGAAATGAGGAGACGGGTGAAGAGATAAACTTCACGACAAATAGTTATGTTCTGTTGGAAAGTTTGAGTAAAACTTAATTTAAATGATCTTGCACAGTGGTGCTGGTATTCAGAGGTCAGACTCCTCCACAGTTTTGTTTTAAATTTCACTTAGCTTCAGTAGCTTTCAGAAAGAGTAACTCTGTAAATCCAGTTCATTTCACATGCTGTTTTTCACCCTTGAACACACTTTTGTGTAGGAAGGTGAATAGATGCAGTTTCAGCAGAAAACCTTAGAAGCGTAGTTGTATTTTTCTAATGAGGGGAAGAACAGACTTTTTTTTTTTTTTTAGATTGATTTATCGCTGGGAGACAAACTAATGTCCAAACCTTCAAACAGGAGACCTCTGCTGCTGAGACAGTTTGTCAGCTGTAAATCATTTTACTGTATCTAACACACTGAATTCATTCAGCCTGAGCTGCAGCTTGGCGTGTTTCTATGTGAATGTCTAAATGTGCGTCTGCGTGCTACAAATCTGTAGATTCACACTGTAAAGATGCTTCGCTCTTACTCCAGACTCTCCTTGCACATGTCTTTTGTAGTTTTATTGATTATTACTTGTCATAATGTACTTTAAAATACTTTTCATATCCTTTCAGCACATCTGAAGCTTCCATTATTTATTTCTGTGCGTGCAAACCATATGAACTCACATGTCAGACTGTTAGAGATGGTGTCGACTTTACAACCTCCTGTCTAAACATGCCACTCACTTTGAATGCTATGGGCTTGATATAAGGTTTCAGGCATATGGAAATATACTGTACACAGTATTTAGAACACAGACATGTATTTGTTTCTAGGAGCCCATGAGGTTGAAGCGTGTTGGGGCAAGTTGTGGCTGTTACCGTACATGAATACGTAACCTATAGCGCACCAACAGCAGAACCAACAAAGGTACACGATAACACAAGAAATTTTAGTTTCCTGTCATTTAAAAAAATATATATTTGTGTATAAACATCTTTCTTTCCTTGCACGTTTCTCTAACCTGCCAAGTGCCCTGGTTTCACCAATGGATTTTCTTTTGTTTTTTGTTTTGTTGAAGGGAACATTTCCTCAAAATAACAGGAGGATACAATTACACAAATCTCCCAGCGAAGTCTTTTCTCCTCCCATTCGTCAACCTGTTCTCTGAGATCTCCTCAGTGCACCCATTAATCAACCAGCTGCTCAGGCTGGAGTTATCATAGGTCACACAAATAACTATCATCAAGTCATTACAGCTGGTTGTGTGTCTCTGCATAGAAATACTCTTGGAAAAGATTTGTTTGTGCACTTTGCACAAATCGTGGTTAATCCAGCAGCTTGTGACGTTTAGTTTTTGTAAATATAACACAGAGATGACAAGATTTATAAAAGCTAAGTTTCCACCTTTCTGCTGAACAAGAGCAGCAGGGTCCAAGCCACCCAGTCTCCACCCTGCTGTAGTGTCTTCAAACAAGATCCTTACTGACTCATATTTCCATATCACATACAGTTTTCATCAATAATGTTTGTAGATTCATTTTATATTTCATCTGAAAAGAGAAGCTCAAATTAACACCTGACTAGTTTTTTAAGCCAGTACACTTCTATTAGCCCATTTTTACCTTTGCAAGGAGGCCATGTTTTCATTGCTGTCCATCTGTCTGCAGGATTGCTCAAAAACTACTGACATCATTTCTATTACATTTTTGTTAGAGGTGGGGCATGACCTGAGGACGAACTCGTTAGCTTAAGGAGTGGATCCGGGTAAATGGGCGGATCCAGGATGTTCAGTTTTTTTTCTTAAACATGGCGAGATGGCGTAAGCCTCGGTGGAGGCACACACTCTGCCAGCACCTAGTTTTGGTCGTAAATCCTGCACCGTGTGGCTCGCTCTCATGATGGGGGTTGTATTTACACATTCAGCAGTAGATTTCAGAGCTGAATTCCACCTGCTCACCAACAGACAGCAGACAGACTCAAGTCAGTGATCAGCAGTGAAAACCAATAGTCGGATACTATTTTCAGGAGCAGGCCGAGAGAAAAACGCTGCTAAAAGGAGAGATGATACTGAACATATATTCATCAGGAGGCCAGAAACAGGACTTAAAGTAAATGCTGTGTAAGTGCTGGGTGTGTACAGAAATGATCAACTGTTTGCTGAAAGGTTACACATGCAAACTTATAATGTATGATAATATCACATTATCAAAGGGCCCAAAAGTTTGACATTGTTAGGAAATGGATAAAATACATGTCCCATCAGAAATCATTCATGTTGTGATGCATTCAAATCCATCCAACAATCACACTAAAGAAAAAGCATTCATCCCAAACATGTGCAGCATTTTCTTTTAATTTGTTTCTTTCCAGAGCCATCACACCACAAGGTCACGTCTTCGCCCCTATGCTTTGGTTTGTCGGTTGGTTTGTCAGCAGGTTTACTGTATCACAATCACAATACTTTCGTTTTTTTATTTAGATTTTTTTTTTCACTTTTCAAGCATGAACACAACATTACTCTTTAAATTCTGTTTTCTGTTATTGGTCATTCAGGAGTCTCCTCTCTCTCTGTCTACTTTACCTGAAGCCCTGCACCAGCTCCGGAGATGCTGCTCTCTAAAGGACATTAGACTCAGGATACAAAAGGCTTTCTCCAACAAAAGAATTGCATTGTTATTGACGTTAAGACCGTAATTAATTCTGTCAGCGAGCTCTTACGCTGATCTCTCCATTTCAACGACGCACGGCCACTGTCTTAATCCAAAGTAGACACTGAGCTGAATGGAGATTTCCATGAATCAGCAACAAAGGGAATCAGGTTCTTGACATAATAACCAGGAGCTGGAGCCACCTTCCCATACTAATGAGACTGATCAGCAGGTAAACTGCATGACTGCTTAATGTGAGGCCGCACCTTGCAGACAGACCATAAACGCCCTCACAGAGGCTTGATGCATCTAATCTCTGATGAGCTCCTGGATTTTCTTTCAGCTACATAACCCCTGACTGAGCAGCCCTGCCCATCTCATGTGAGTGTGTGTTATGGCCTGGTGTTGCAACAGCTCAGATTTTTTTTGGTCGGTGTTTTTGCATGTACAACTGCCGTGTCAGAGATCCCACTGTGACAGGGTGAATAGGGCACAAACATCCCGGAGCTTCTCTCATGGACATTTGTTTTTATATTCTCCGGTTGAGTGAATCGCAAAGGTGCAGGAACACCCTCCGTTTAGAGTTCTGCCTGTGCACTGTGTAAACAGGGTGTGTGTGTGTGTGTGTGTGTGTGTGTGTCTCTCTCTCAGGCGGAGCACACTGCCAGGGGTTGTGCCATTTTGTTTTATTTGACTTGGCATGTGTTCCTTCCACACTCCACCTCAGCCCTGCCCTGCCCTGCCCAGCTCTCAGCTCTACCACATGCATGCATCCTTCCTCCAAGCCTGACTTCAACACACTGTGGGGGGACCTGAGAGGGATTTTCAGTGCAGTAGTTTATATGTGTGATATCAGAGGTTATCCAGCTCTGATTCTCCTCCATCCATGTGGTGGTTTGGGGCAGTAAAGTACTTCAGTGATGTAGAAAAACACAAAAAATACAATAATGCATGTACGCAAAATGATACATTAATGCGTGGATTCATGGTAGATATAACGTCTCCAAAGTGCTGGAAAAATTTGCTTTGCCTTTGATAAGAAATAAAAATCTGATCACAGAAGTCTTCTCCATCCAGCTTCAACGACCACCGCCCCGTCACACTGACTCCCACCATCACGAAATGCTTTGAGAGGCCAGTAAAGCATCACATCAAATCCAACCTCCCTCCCACCCTCACCCCCTCTAGTTTGCATAACAGGTCTCTACTGACCTCCCTCCACGTTGCCCTCACCCATCTCATGTGTGAGGATGCTGCTCACAGTCTTCAAACTGGCTGCTGGACTTCCTCACCAAGAGACCACATGTCTGTGAGGATCTGCAATAAGACATTGGGCACCATCACACTGGGGGGTCCCACATGGCTACGTGCTCAGTCCCCTGCTGTTCACCCTGCTGACCCACGACTGTGCACCAACCTACAGCACCAACCACTAAGAGTGAAGTGAACCAGCTGTCCACTTGGATAACAATCTCTATATCTCAGCTCTTTCACAACGAGCCCTCCACTCAGCTGAACTGATCCAAGAGTGAGTCTATTTCCCTAATGTGTGCCCATAAGATAACAGAAGTAGACCAAATAATATACAGATATAATGAAAAAAACCCTCAAATCTGTCATTATCCAAACATGTAGTCCTTTACTTTGATGATGTGACTGTTGTAAGGCAAGTATTCCATCACAAGGCTAAAGTAATAATGTAAAAAATACTTTGACATCATCTCAGTTCATCATGAGGAGGATACAAAAACCACAAAAAGAACCTCATGGTGGCGCTAGAAACAAAGTGAGGTGCTTGATGAACAAAGTCATGAGGATTCATCCTCTGGGAACCATGAATTTCATCTGGAAAGATTCTCCAGGTCATAGTATCTTTGGCAACTGGACTTGCTTGTGTTTCTTGAAGACGTTTCACCTCTCGTCCACAAGGCGTCTTCTTTTCTTCACTTTTCGTGAACTAATTTTATGACATTTAATTGTTTATTGCAGAAAAGAATCTTACAGGGTAATAATATAATGCTATAAAATACAACTTTTGTACCAAACTATAAACCAAAGTTACAGTAAAGCTGTCATACTGTAAAACAGGTACTGTAAACTGGTAATACAGTAGCTTACAGTAGCTTTTACTACTGTGAAAACACAATAAAATGGATCACAGTGGGCTGATCCATCCAGTGGTTGTTCAGATATTTCACTGGATGAGTAAAGAGTTTCGCCTGCTGGTGGCGCTGGAGGAAAAGTCAGGGGGGTGATTTGGTTTATTGCAGACTGGATCACAGTGTTGGACCGACAGAGACATCTATAGAGCCACACCACCTGCAGGTTAAATATTAAAATAATGATAATAACATGACTGTTCACCTCTAATCAAACCACCATCTACTTTAGTCTTTAATGTGGCTCGTAAAATCATTGAGTCGGATGTAATCATTAATGACGCTGCTGTGTAAAGACACATAACATCACATCCAGTGCTCAGATGAAAGTGCACCGGTTGGAACAAAAGGTCAAACAGTGTCGGTAACAGCTCATCAAGCACCACTGCGACACTAAATCTTGATAAGCAGCTACTTTCCCTGAAGTACCTGGATCCCTCAGAGGGATGGAGGCTGTAAAGTTGGCTCCCGATTACACCGGGCCTGTTGACATTGAGCCTGTGACGGCTGCTTACAGTTACATCTGTCAAACATCGGTCTTAGCTTTAATGTATGAATCTGAGTGAAGGTACGTTTACATAGCAAAAACAACTCATGTCAAACAAGTGATTTAGATCAAGAAAATTCTTCTCTTTCCTCCTCAACCTATGATCGAGCTTATCTCTGCTGCTGCTCAGGACATGATGCATTTTATTACCTCCACCACGTTTTCTTTTGGAAATTAAGTTGATGATACACTGACTTAGAACAGGGAGACTGGTGCTGCTTTCATTCCAACTCCTCACCACACTTGTGTGCCTGTTCTTCCTCGATGTAACAAATTCAAGATTATCACCAAACTGTAGATTAGTTAAAAAGACTTAGAACTAATTAAAAGCAGTGTTCTCCAATATTCAAAAAACTTTTCAAATGTGAAGAATTCTAAAACTGTCTGCTGCACCCGGCTGCTCCACCTCTCACCTGAACAATGCAAAGGATTCAATTCAATTCAATTCAATTTTATTTATATAGCGCCAATTCATAATTTACATTATCTCAAGGCACTTTACATTTAAAGGTCAAGACCTTAAAACAATATTAACGTAGAGAAACCCAACAGTTCCCACAATGAGCAAGCACAGGCGACTGTGGAGAGGAAAAACTCCCTCATTAACAGGGAGAAACCTCTGGCAGAACCAGGCTCAATGTGGGCGGTCATCTGCCTCGACCGGTTGGGGTGAGGAAAGAAAAGGAAGGGGGGAGGAAAGGAGAGATGGGTGGAAAGCGGGGGAGAGAAGAGAGAGCTGAGTTGGAGAGAGAGAGACCGGGAACAATTGGGCACCATCAGTATCAGGGCTGACTATAACAATAACAATGTAGTGATCTACAACAGGATTATACAGGATTTGTTGCTGTTGTGAACACATCTGTGCAGAGAACCTCCTGCTGTGTTGTGCATGTGTGAAAGGCAAAGTCTGGGTAAACTCTGCAGCCAGTTCTCCAGATTTTACCCGCAGGTCATGACGGAAAACTGCTATAGTGTTGCTTTAAAGAAAGGATCCAGGATTTTTTTTCATTGTCGTGATAGAAAACGAATCGTTTCTGCAAGTTAATTAATAAGTCCTGTAAACAAGTTAATAACATTAACAGTATTTTAATTTTTAATGCAGGAACTTCCTATTTTTGAATATATTTGGATAAAACACAACATCATTGATGGCAAAGAGTATTAGACCAAAGTTTACATGACCTTTACCAAACTATTTTTACATTTGTTCAGTGACATATTTAAAAATAAATTTTCAGTTCCTCCTCAGGTTGATGAACTCAGTCCTGTGTTTATCCTCGGCCTTGTCTCGCACTTTGTCCTCAATGCTCCACACCGCTGCGAACATTTGCATATTTACAGAACTCCAGTGTGTGCAGACTTCTGTAGTTTGACACATTGTCTCGAGAAAAACCTGATGATAAAGTAAACCAACAAGTCCTTTAAAAGAAACGGCACGGAAATTGCACATTTCTCACCCTGCACCTTACAACATCGCTGTGTTATATGTGTGTGTGTGTGTGTGTGTGTGTGCGTGTGTTTCACCACACTAGACATTGCAGCTGCTCCACATGCTCAAACTGCTTGTTAAACATGAGCGATCTGATTGACATTTATGAAAATTAAAAACACTCCCTCCTGCTTCTTAGTTTAGCACCTGTTCTCCTCCTCATTGTTCTGCAGTAAAAACAACACTGGGGATATTGTCTGTATTTGTGGTTGTCATCACGTGGCTGTGGCTGACAACACAAAAATGAAAAACCACCGTGCACATAGAAAACATTGTGTGAAATGAGAACAGAAGCATTTTCCATCGTGCTCATTTGTAATGGGAGTGTTGTGTTGATTGGAGGTAAAACTGTGTTGGAGGTGGTAAACTGTGTAATAACAGATGGAAGATAAGAGACTGTGATTTATAACCGGTGATATCTGAGCTTATTAACACTTGTGAAATAAAAAGGTCATAAACAAACCTGATGTGTCTAAAGTCAAAACCTCAGACGTTACCTCACAACTCTTACTTAGTATATGATAGGATATGAAATACAAAATCGTTCATTATTCTGCTGTTTGTTTATTAACCATAGAGGGCAGAACTACTGGAGCATGTGTGGGCAGACAAGTTACCACAGATTGAACTGAATCTTATTTGCCGATGCATGTGGCAGGTTTGATATGAAGGCAGACTTGGATATCAGCAGGGTCAATTCTTGCTTATCACAGGTATTTATATCAAGTTTCAATGTGTACAAGAAAACACAAAACAGAGAAGCCAAACATAAGTATGAGAAACTGTGTGTGTAATGTGGTGCAGCTTAGCATCAGGTATACGCTCTACTGAGTAAAGTCGTAATTTAATAACACATTCGTGTATTCAGTAACTGAATAACATCAGCCGAACAACATCCAGGATCGGTCTGACTCACGCGGTATATTTTAATCAGAGAAAACATCAAATTGTTTTGCTCTGGACTTATTTAGACGAACAAGCAACATGGTGTGTACCTCACCGGTTAGGGAAATAAATAATGTGAAAGGGGCCTACAAAAAACCACTACATATATTATAAACACATGCATACTGTATAAATATATAATTCATTATAAACCTTAAAGAAAAAATAAATAAATACACCAGGATTTCTGCAGGTTCTTCAGATTCTTTATATAAAATTATTTTGAATAATATCTTTAAACATGATAAGCAGCAGAATTGATGGATGGATTAAGCAACAAAAGAAACAACTGATTAATTTTACGTTCACGTGTGTGAAAACATTCAAACCTTTCTTAAATGAGTTTATAAAACCTTTAAATGCCTTATAGACACTGAGATGGATGCTAACCTGCAGACGCCCTGTACCTGAGTACACCAAGTTTGTAACTTCAGTAAAATGAACTCGGTTACTTTCCAGCAAAGAGTATCTTAGACTCAGGGGAACAATGAGCTGCTGAGGCTCCACCAATGAGAGAGATTATGAAAGAGGCAGATTGTGTCGTCCTCCTGCTGAGTCACAAACTGACAGAGAGAAGACGTCCTCGAGGGAGAGGAGGGGAAGATGATGAGTGTGTGTGTGTGTGTGTGTGTATATATATGTGTAAGGGTGTTGCTGTTTGTTGTAGAAGGTCAGGCGCCACAAATTTGGGTGTGACCATCGCTGTCAGCACAGTGAGTGTCCACAAACCCCTCCCTTCACCCCCCCTCTCTTTCTGTCCCCCCACCTCTCCCTCCCCTTTCCCACCCTCTTTCTTCCTCCCTTCCTCAGAGCCAGGGTGTAACCAAGACTACTTGTCAGTTACTCAAATCTGTAAAAGGAGAGGGGGGTCTTTGTGTATGTGTGTGGGTGTGTGTGTGTGTGTATGTGTGTGTGTGTGTGTGTGTGTGTGTGTGTGTGTGTGGGTAGGCAGAGACAGATAGCAGGTTTTCTTGAACAATAAAGCTGTCTGTTGGTTATTTCTGAACCCTGGAGAGGAAGCACTACTCCCTGCAGGGTGGGGAGATGTTTCATAGAGCCCCCACCCAAACACACACACACACACACACACACACACACACACACACACACACACACACACACACACACACACACACACATACACACACACACATACACACACACACACACACACACACACACACACACACACACACACACACACACACACACACACACACACACACACACACATACACACACACACACACACATACACACACATACACACATACATACACACACACACACACATACACATACATACACACACACATACACACATACATACACACACACACACACACACACACACATACACACACACACATACATACACACACATAAAACACACATGCACTCTCACAGTACATTGTACATAAATAGGCATACACTGACACACAATGCAAGTTGCACCAACTGGCTGTATTTGAATCCTCAGTGTTTTTCTCTATCCTGCTCCACCCTTCTCGTATAAGAATAGATAATTGTGTCGTGGAAGGAATCATCAAATATAAAGATCTATTATTATTATTATTCCAGCTCAGTTTTTAATAACTATATAATTTCCCTCAAACCTGATCTGATCTGTCTGATCACTAACTAATAACAAAGAAATATATAAAAAGAAGAAGAAGAAATGTTAAATAAAGAAACTCCAAAGAAATCTGTTGAAACTATGTGAATTTAATTGGCTTCTCTGAGACTTTTATCACCACGTTTAAGTTTAAAACCTACCGAGGTGCATTTCCTCCACACAACAAATGCATGAATACATGTCAACACACACTCTGTTCTATATGCAGCATTACACCACACATTTAAGTATAGGCTTTTGTTTCATGTGTGTATTATGCACCCTTACTGCACACGTGTGGAAAAACACACCACTACTAACATGCACCTGATGATGATGTGTGTGTGTGTGTGTGTATGTGTGTGTTTAGAGCCTCATCAGCTCAGTGGTGAGGTACTATAATTGTCTGAGATCTTAGATTTTTCTAACACAGTGATGGGCATTGAAAATGACACCGTGCTTGTTGTCGTGCAAAGTAAAGATGGAAAATAATTGATTATAGATTAATAAACAGTCCAAACATCGTGCAAAACAAAGCAACATCTGAAAATATACTGGACAATGCTGTTTTCTGTGTAAATTCTGTTAATTGCACGGAGGAGATTCTACACTCTAATTTCCTCAAACACACATTTTGCCCTGACTTTACAAAAAATCATCAAAAAACTTCATTTATTAGTTCAGGGATTATTTCTATATTTTTACAGAACCAATGAGTTTATTTCCTCTGTGTTCGTTGTTTGTTTGTTAGCATGATTACATAAAACTACCTGAAGGAAGCAGTTTGGGTCAAGGAAGAACCAATACATTTTTTGCGTGGATACAGATCAGGATTTTTTTGGATCACTTTCTTCCACATTGTGATACCGGGCGGCTCTCAACATTTTTTCTTTATTCCTCAGAGTCAGTCATGGATCTTGATGATAAAAATCTGGCATTTTTAGATGACTGATATTTACGAGCATGTGCAATTTGATGAAGATCCAAATAAAAATCCAGATCTAGTGAATTTAACTGTCGATTCTTGAGGGGCCTGTTGGGCCTTGGTGGAATTGTGAGCTCTCTTGAGTGACGTTCTTGTTCTTTTTGATCAAACCATAAGTAAAATTCCATTTACACACACACACACACACAGGCTCTGGGCTCTGCCTCCCTGAGCAGTGTTTTATGATATCAGTTGTTTCATTGAATGAACTTTCCAGACTCATAAATCAAAAACTATCACAGCTCACAACCTGATCCTCTGCTGAACCCTGTTCACTGTTACTCTGTGTGAAACTCCATCAACACACCGCGCTGCAGATCATCCCACTGTGTGGTTCTGTGTCATGGTGAACCAACCAAACATAAACAGATCAACTGCTACAACTTTCCCCTGAGGCATCTTTAAATCACAATGCACAATAACTGAATAACAATAGCTCCTTTTTTTTTTTTAGATGTGTGTGTTTTGTGTGCATGGCTGCATTCTTTAGTGATATTTTAAATAACGCCAGGAGGCAAAATCAATCTGAAGTAACATGCCAAACACACCCTGCTCTAATTCTCCCTCTCTACACCTGTACTGCGAAAGTTAAGATGCCAGAGACACGAGTCAGAGGTGCAGCCTGTGAAGGAAAAACACCCAATATGAACAATTACAGTATTTGTTCTTGCAGTTTATATGTGCGGTGCCTGTGGTGAATATAGAGACAGAGACAAGATTGTTCCCCAGGGAGACATTCAGATACTCTAACACGGCTCTTCTGTTGTTATTCCACATGCACACATACAGTATCCATCCAGCACACACACATATGAGAGACAGTAGGCAGATCGTAACCTCACTGTCACACTCGTATTTTAAGGTAGCCAGAGCTTCACACATCCATCTGTCTGCTGTCAGATCAAGCTGGAAATCATCCAGATATCGTTTACACCAAATGAATTATCTCTTATTTTTTTATGACAGTATAACTGTCTGTTTAATAGTATTCCTTCAAGAGGGTCAACCTAGTCATCGTGCACAATGTTTGCTCCCGTCTTCTCCTTGTTGTGTTTCTGATCCTTTGCCGCCTGTCCTCCCTGCATGTCCACAGGCGAGAAACAGAGACATCAATGGAGATGACATCAATGGAGATGAACTTTTCAGTGTTTGTCATTGATCATAATCAAGCTTATCAGTCTGGAATCAAATGGAAATTACCATTAAAGAGTCTGGACGAGCACAAAGAGAAAGGTGCGTCTCCTGTCTGCAGCAGGTTATTGTTGGTGTGAGGAAAACGTTTTGTTATTGCAACAAATACATCGATGTTGTGTTTTCTGTGTGAGAGTCGGCATTTCTGCAGACATGAAGAGGCGGAGGCAGTGAGAGAGGTTCAGTTACATGTCCTGATCACACGACTGTGCGTGTGTGTGTGTGTGTGTGTACGTGTGTATATGATGTTTTACATTTAAAACGTTGGACGATGTGAGCTGGGATTAGCTCCTGCTCTCTCATTGATGCTTATAGGATAAGAGGTAAAGATAATTAATAGATGGATGTTTTATTATCTATGGTATAATAGATATTTCCTCAGTGTGCAGTGAAATGTAACTGTTTCATATGTTACGTTTCATCCCTAAAGCCAAATAATCCACAACTTCCGCTGACGATATCATTAACTGTACAATCATTGTATTGAGTTGGTTTTTTATCTGTTGTTTATTGGCTTCCTGTTGATTCAAAAATGAGCAGAAAACCTTCCTTCTAACAAGATGTTCAGTAAGAAGAAGCTTACAAGTATAATGTGTGGGTCAATCTATACATTTATACACGAACACAGCTATAAATTATGTAAAAATAATAAATTCATTAAAAGTCGGAGGTTTACAATCCAGTCATTCACATCAATGATAGACTGAGCTCGTGCAGCGGAACAATGCAGCAGAAGCAAGAAAGAATTTCAAGTGTGCATGTGATGTTTCCTCACACAGGGTGTGATCTTCGCCAGAGGGGACAAGCTTTCTCAGAATTGGACAATAGCCGACATTTGCGTCACTCTGCGTTAAGGAGTTAAATGCAATCAAACTTATTTGTTCAAAGGAACTATACAACCAGTTTGGGCTAGTTAAAGAGCTCATGCAACAGAGGAACACAACAACTTAAGACAGATGCATAAAGAGCATAAAGATTCCTCTTTGGGAGTATGAGTGGCAGCGAGGTGTTAACACATCGATGCCCAGGGGCCCATTGTCATAGTGTCTGTCAGTGGTCCTCATTGTAAATCTTTAGCATGAAGCATTTAAAAGACGACTTAATGTTCCTGAGCAAGGTGATACCAGTAATGAAGTGCAGTATGAAGAATGTTGTTTGGATTAATAGTTCATGTCGATGTTGAGTGTGTTCGCTGTGGACAGGCTGTGGGAGCAGAGGAGGACTTTGTGTGAGATGGGAGATGACGAGGACATTTCTATGTCATTGATAATATTTACGAAAATGTGATGGTTTTTTTCAACCACCTCCGCCACTGTTTTTGCCCCTGTCTGTTGATTGGTTTGATTTTCAGCAGTATGACACTAAAACTATTGAACAGATTTCCACAAAACTTTGTGCGAAGGGAGGGAGATGGGCCATTAAATAACCCGTAACATTTTGTTTTTTGATCACTTACTTTAACATTGCAAGATTTCTTTTGACATTTTCACAAAATTGAGAATAAATGATGGGTCTTCATGGCAGTACTCAGGCATATTAAGAGGATTAAATGAGGATCTATGAGTGAATGCAATGGGCTGAGGCTTGATTGATTTTAATGGGACTGTTGGTATCTGCAGAGCGACATACTACCTAGATTCATAGGTTTTCCATTTTACGCCAAACTGGTTTATTCACTGACGTCTTAACCGGAGTCTTGAAGCATCGTTATTAAACAAAAATAACTGACAGTAATAATACTTATACTGTTCAAACAGTGTATAGAGAGAGTATTAACAGCAGCCCCAGCAAGACTAACGTCTTGTCGTGAATAAACACAATAAAATGTCACATGCGAGCACATGCACACATACAAACAAGTATAAACTCAATCTTTCTTGTTGAGTTTGGTGAAAACTCACAGAGCCAGTTCTCTTCACTGATTCTAAGAAGGGATTTTATGTGTGACAAACACGACAAACTGAGGAATATGTAAATCACACTACAGGCCTGCTACATTCTAATTTTGGGTGTGTTGTCAATGCACACAATTTTCCTACAGTGAAATTGCTGTGCTGTCCTGATGCATTTCACTTTCTACTTCTCCTCATTATTTCCTCCACAGGAAGTTGTCAGAACACACATTAACCTTAAGCTCACACCTGCTCAGTCACGTCCAATGAAAACAATAGAGTCATGTTTTCTTTCCTGAGAATTTGTGAGAGGGCTTGTAACCCGAGAGTGGACCGAAAACGAAAGAGTTTTGTGTAAAAAAAAAAAAGTAGAATCAACTTTTGTTGTGCTTTAATCTGTCCGTGTCTTTGTATGCATGTGCATGTACATGAGGTATTTGCACTTCATGAACCTGACCTGTCGACCCACTAAGCTCGATGTGCTGAAAAGTCAAAGCTTCTTTTTTTTCCCAGTGGCCGCAAACTCTCTGCTTTGTATGCGTGTGCTTGCTCGTGCTTGTGCAGACACACACACACACACACGACAAACACACGCATGCACACACAAACATACGATACCATAGCACACAAGGTTTAGCAGGTAGTTGTTATGGTTTGGAAAATACTTGGAAGTTTATGCCAAGCTCCCCAAATGTGACCCATGACAACATGTTGTGTGTCACATGAAGCATCATCTGTCATCATGCGTGTTTGTTGTGAGGCATGACAAGAGACACAGAGAAAACAAAGAGGAATAGGACTGACTGTTAGACAAGAAGTCTGCACTCAGACAGGAATTTAACAAAAGAGGGAGAACAGGATGAAACAGGATGAAAAACCTTCTCATTTATCTTTTGTGATCGTTGTGATATTTAGCCTCTTGGAATGTTTTATTTATTTTCAGAGGATCTCTTGATTTGCATTGTTGAAACATCTGCCTCCAGCAATTTAATGGATGTGAAGATCGTTTCATGAAGAAACCCTCAAAAGCCACTTTGTTTCCCCTCAGCGACAACGTCCCAGTAATTTGAAATAATCTATAATGACCATACAGTGGACAGTTTCCCAAAGCCATTGTGTGTTTGGCTGTGTGATATATATCTACCTTGGTGGGCCCAAATTTAATGTTTTGGCTTTGATTGTAATTGAAAACAGAAATAAAGAAAGGAACATTATAATTTGAGTGTGTGTGCATGTTTGGTAATATCCTGCTGGAATGTTGAGGTGGAAGAATTTGGCAAAAGAAAATAAGCTAGTCCACAAATGGTCCAGGAGAGTGGGCATGCTGAATAAAGGGGCTGGAGTCCTCATCCCCATCTCATGCTTGAACTATCCAGTCAATGAAGGCGAAATGCCAAAAATATATGTATTTAAATAAAGATACATACCTTTACTGACCTTGCCGTGAACATACACCCAGATTCCAGACATGTTTGTGTTTTGTCTGCCTGCTTTGTCTCTACTGAGCTGGGCCTGAGTTTGACGTTTTGATCATTAAGTTGGAAAGAAATATTTGAAATCAGGAAATGTTCATGTCATTTTTGAAAAATGTGTCAGATCCAGCTAAATTTTAATTGTGTCCAAATATCAAGTCATTAACATTTGCTCAGACTCAGTCCTGAAGATGCAGTGATGAAGAATTACTAAACACTACTGTACATACTTTGTAAATGTAGTAAAATCACACACTGGTGTTTGACTTCTGTAGATCCTGGTCTCTGCAGGATCTACATAGTTCTCCCTCAGGCGCTTTTGACACACAGACACAGTTTCAGTGACTCCACTGGACCCACCCTGAATCATACATTGCACTGCCGCCATGTACATTGAGACATCACCGAGTGACATGCTCCACTTCTCCTGCAGACAGAGGATGTGTGTTCAGACTTAAAAGGCCCCACACCTATATAAAAAAACATGAAGTCACAGCTGTCACATCATCACTAACTGGTTTCGTTTGAGGAAGCTGGGAGGGCAGGGCTGCGATGATAGATACCACCATGCGTATGTGTGTGTGTGTGTGTGTGTGTGTGTGTGTGTGTGTGTGTGTGTGTTAGGTTAGCACTTTGCAGTCTTTGTCTCTAAATCTGTCATGTATGTTACCACAGTTTAAATACATGATAAACCAAATAAGGTTCTATCATTCCTCGACACTGACTATTTGATTCGGATGGAACTGCATTAAAATAAACTAGAATTTCAATGGCACTCAGTAGAGAGATACATATCATTGCACACACTTAGATATTAGTCCTCTAGATAAGCCAGATTTGTTTCCATCAAGATCCATGAATTATTCCCTGAGAACACGTCCCTTCTCACAATGTCAAAGAAAGAAAATCCAGGAACCACTGCTCTGATCCTGAGCTGAAGTTTCATGGTTAATCGCTCTAGTAGTTTTTGCTTAATCCTGCTGACAAACAAGCAAACCAACCAACAAAATTCCAGACAGGGGTGAAAACAAACATCCTTGGTGGAGGAATATCAGCAAATGCACAAACTATACTTTATACGTTATAATAATACAAAACAAATCTAATAAACAAGGTAGTACAATGTGTTGTTGATGTGGGAACACTTTGTTGCACGTATTACAATGACCTCTGTGTGACTGGAATTACACCTGAGGTGTTGTTATAAAACATTCTGATGAACAAGTTTTCTCTGTACAGAATAAACCTGCATTACTATATGTTTCTAAAGTATGTGCCAGATGAAGAACATACTCTAACATACTGCAAGCAAATTCCTTTCCCAAAGCACTGTGAGATCCCAGGTGACATGAAAAGACATAGAGGTCACAAGTTTAAATATCGAAACTTTATGCAAAAAGAAGTAAAATGAGCCCAGGACTCTAGAAGGGATTTGCTGAAGAGAAAGTTCAGTGTTGACAATGGCAATGGATCAAATTTAAACAAGAGAAGATCTTTATTGTATTATCTGGATTATATGTCCCTTTACTCCAAGGTTACAGGTACAAACAAAAACAGAGTGGCAAAGGTGGCGTGAGATAATTAGTTTGTTGAGTCTTTACTAAAACAACTGCTCTGAATATTTTTTGCAATGAGAAGATTCCAAAATAAGCTGAGGACAGATAACCTGGACGACCCTTTCAGAAAATAGTCATCATTCTGGCCACCGGACAAATGCAAATGTGTTAGGGGCACGTTGTTTAACGTTTAACTCTGATTCCAATTACCAACTCCTGAGAAAAACAAAAACAATAATGTAGGAGGTGAAGGCGATGATGTGGTTTACCTGTAGCTCGTATGTACAGTCACGTGTTGATAGGCGGTTCTTTGTGTTTGTTGTGCTGTTTCACTGGAAGGAGTCATCGCTTCCAGTGAAACAGCACACACACAGTTTCAAATTGTTGTCGCCTGCAAACTTGGAATGTAAATTTTGCAACACACCCACGTTGGCACACATGAAGTGTGCTGAAAACTTGATTAACACCTGCCAGCCAATTAGAGACCAGAATTGTTATATATGATGAGTTAAATTATGTCATCTGTGCGTAAGTCGTCAACAAATAACTGTGTCCCTCCCCTCATAAAAGTATAAGATTTGTTTCACACGCGTCAGTCTAATCAGGGCTGTGTTTTCTCATGTGTTATTTATGTAGTTGCAGAACAAACTGCAGATACTTTGGTTTCAGTTAGTGAGGTGTGGTGTCAGATGAGAAGAGATTGTCACGTCGTCTTTGCACACTTGTTTGTTACTTACTGTAATCATATGATTTATCATATCATTCTGTTTATTGCATTGTACATACTGTGTCAATGAGAATTCAATGGTGGAACGTAACACATTATATTTAGTCATCACTGCTGGAAGTATATGCTTCTGCCTTTTAAAGCCTAATGTTACCATTTGCTCCACAAAGTGTAAAGTGATTCCAGCACCGTTCATTATTTTACTGTTAAATTGATTTGTTATTAAAATGTGTTCAAGGAAGGTCACAGTTCGAATCCCAGCTTGGCCAGGGTCTCACTGTGTGGAGTTGGCATGTCATCCTCTTGCAAGGTCTGTTTTGGTACTCAGGCTTCCCCCCACAGTCCAAAGACACGCAGATTTAGGTTAATTTGAGATTCCAGATTTGACCATGAATGTGTGAGTGGTTTATTTGTCACTATAATGCTGTGATTTGCTGGCGACCAATGTCAGCTGGGATTGGCTGCAGCTCCCCCACAAAGGATAAGCAGTATGGACAGATGGATGGACAAATTATATTTAAAAGTAGCTTAGTAATGATGCATTCAGATCACAAATCATGACATATTTCTCTTGCTTATGTGATTTTGACATTTGTTGCTATTAACAATAAAAAGCATTGATTGGTATTGTTAGGGATCAGTGGATTAAAAACCTCTAATATCCATAACTTGTTCTTTTACATGGAATATCACAGGCATCCTGAAAAAAATAAATTGTATGTAAATCCTTATGAACTGAAATTGGCACCTTAGTAAAGGTTAATTAATCATTGACTGATACTTATAAAGCGATAAGCAAACCTGTTCTGGGTTGCCAGGTTGTGAGAAATGCCCCAAGAGCATTATTTGCTACGAGAACTATTTTTTATCTAAACATTTAAGTAATTGTGGCGACATCTCGGATAATCTTTATCTTCTGTAAAATCACCGGAGGGCATGTGGAACAAAACAACATAGACAGACTTGACAGGTTATTATGAGATACTTATCTGTCAAATCTGATGGATTAATAACATTTATAGGCAAGGGAACTTTACTGATGCTATAATTAACCCCATGAAGGAATATTTACTGTTCATGGTGAGTTTATGAATTTATTTTGGTCCAAATGTCCTTTGGTGCAATGAAGAGGTCTCATAAATTAATGAAATAGCCAGAAGATAAAAAGAAACAAAGGAAGTCTCACAACCTGACAACCCAGCATTCATCATCACTCATTATTATCATCATTATTAATTACCACTAACAGAGACATTCATTAAAGCTTCGGACCTTTTGTAAATTAGCAATGAATTATACTATTAATACTATCAAACACATAAAAGCCTGGACTATGTAGTTTTATTAGTAACACACTTTCATCTGTTGCTTCAGATAATAACTGTAATGAAAAAGTTCCCAAGTGTTGTCTCCTGCAAACTTGGAATGAAAATTGCAACACACACACCCACACGCGCGCGCGCACACACACGCGCGCGCACACACACACACGCACACACACACACACACACACACGAACTGGACCACCCCACCCCAGCCCCGCCCAGCGGCCCGACCCCATGGAGAACAGACAGCGGATCATGTGACAGCAGCAGCAGCAGTTTCCACACACACACACACACACACACACACACGCACGCACGCACGCACACACACACCCACCCACACACACACACACACTCACACAGAGGCCGAGAGTGAGAGAGGAGTTTCGTAACTTGGGGAAGTTTGTCGGAGCCATCGATCACTGGAGCGTCTCGTTGTTTTCTCTCTGGTGTCAGTGACACAGCGCAGCACCGAGCGTCGCCTGCGTCACTTTTTCTGCGGAGTTGCCTCACTCGCTGTCGGACCTTTATTTTTTCCCTTCACCGCCGAGGATCCAGCGTCTCAGCTCCAGGATCAAAGTGAAGAATCCTCGTCCATCTGAGAAGTGAGTGTGACAGTGACACCGGCTCATCGCTGCTGTGGGGGAGCCCGTAATCTGTATTAGAATAAACTTTATTATAAGGGGGGGGGGGGGGAGCTGCGGGTTCAGTTCAGTTAGATCGAGCTGTTTGTGTGTAGTTTTGTGTTCGTTAGTGAGTTAGGTCACACACTATGCTGACTGTGCTCTCAGGTTTGTGTCCTCAACACAATATGAATGTTGAAAGATGTATGGATCTGATGCCCGAGAGAGACAACGTTGTTTTAGCAGTCAGGGCTTTTTGTATGAATTATTATGATCGATTAGGATGTTTTCAGTGGTCAAAAAGTCAACGATCTTTCGTTTAGCTCAGTTGCTTCATGTAGAGTTTGTTAAATATCAAAAAATAGATACAAAATATTAAGAGCCCTTAAGAGACTTCTTTTAGTCACGAAATGTTCAGATATTTAATTTTAAAATAATGTGAAAAACTAGAAAATAATTAGAAATTCCAATAATGATAGAACTTAAACCAGGGGATGTTCACCATGACTGCTGCTGAAAAGAGTTATTGATTATGAAAATAGTTTCTGATTCTCTGTAATTTGACCATTGATTGATTGTTACAGTTTTAGATCAACACATACTGAATGCGATGCTGATTCAGAATCAAGCTGTGAGAGTGTGAGACGACCCTCAGTGTGACTGCATGGTGTGATACACAGACAGGAGTCTATCTGACAGGTGTGTGTGTGTGTGTGTGTGTGTGTGTGTGTGTGTGTGTGTGTGTGTGTGTGTGTGTGTGTGAGACAGGGAGTGATAGGTTCAACAAACCCTTGTTTCTCCATCTGTCCTCTCTCATTCACTACATCCTTGACAATACACATCGCTCTTTCTCTCTCTCTCTGTGTTTCTCTGTCTCTGTCTCTCCCTGTTTCCTGTGCTTTGTTTCAAGGCTGAGGCTTGCGTCACACATTCCACTTGGCATATGAAGCCCTTATCCTGTTTAGAGCCTGGAGTGAGAGAGAAAGAGGGAGAAAGAAGGGAGGAGAGAGGGATGTGGATGTGGGGGGTGGACGAGTGGAATGAGGGCAATCTCTCTGACTGACTTTACACTCTTCTACTCTCTAGAAAGGTTTTTAAGAAGGAGAAAAAATAGAAAAAAGTCTTGACCTTTCTGTCTTTCTTTATTCATTTATTTTATTTTTTTTGTCTTATTAGGGCCGCACGCACACACCCCATACCCCACCCACCACTACACCTCTTTTCCTGAATAAACATGCTGATGTTATCTAGTGGAACAAAATGCGCAAGAGTGTACACACACACACACACGCACGCACTGCTCAAAGGGCATGTCCTAGAGAACATTAGGGCTAAACATTAAACCCCTGGATGCTGAAGCGTTGGTGATTCTCCATCAGAAGTTAAGGATATAAGGACACTGTGGTGCACAGACAGCCATAAACTTAAAAAGCTGTGAGTCGTTACACAACTTCACATATGTGCCAACACACGCACGCACGTGCACACACACTTGTGCAGTGTGTCTGTTCCTGCTCTTAAACCACTGGGTTGAGCCACTGTGACAGTGTAGCTCTTTCTTACCATCCCCCCTCCCCATGTTTGAGGTTCATTGAAGTTTTGTAATATTTTGGTTGAAACCCACTTCATTTTCTCCCCCGTTTCTGTCTCTGCCTTGTTCTTTCCACTTCCATTTTTACATAGTTTGGTCAGAGTGGCTGTTTTCTTTGCGCTCTCTCTCCTTCCATTCCCCCCCTCTGTCCTCTCATTCTTCGGGTATGGGAGGTGCAGTGTGTTGAGGGGAGGTGTGGGTAGGGGGGGGTCAGACAGGAAACCGCAGGCCCCCTGCAGCAGCACCCCCCATTTGGCTTCACTCTCCTCCTTCTCCTCCTCCTCCTCCTCCTTCTCTTCTTTACACCCCCCGACCCATCACGCAGTGTGGAAATAATAACAGTCAGACTAAACTCTGAGGGCTTCCGCTTCTCTCCCTCTCTCTTTCTCTGGCACTCGCTCTCGTTCTCTCCTTCCCTCCGCTGTCTGGAAAGCCTCAACACTGCTGTCTTTGACAAGTTCGGCTTGAGGTGCATGTACATGAGTGTGTGTGTCTTTGTCAGGTTCTGAGTCTTGTGTCAACTCCAGTGTGTCTCTAAATGTGTGTATCCGCATGTGTGTGGATGCGTGTGTAATGATGGATTCTGTTTCCTCTCCCCCTGCTGATGGCCCCCTCTGGCTTCCCCCTGAGGTCTGCAGGCCTGCAGCCCCACAGTCTGCCGGAGAGGAGTGGAGAGGGGCTTTGTGCTTGTATATGTCTATATGTGCGTGTGTGCGTGTGTGGGATGGGAGGAGTGGGCTGAGGCAGCTCAAATGAGGGAATAGGATGCCAAAATAAGAAGATAGGGGGCTTCAGCAGGGGCCTTAAAGTGAGAGGAGTCAAAGTCAGAGCATGTGACGCATTGTTAAAGGAGTCATGAGTAGGAAGTGAGGTAAGGGGATGAAATAAGAGTAGGGAGGTACACTTGGGGGCTAGGGATTGAAATAAAGGGTCAGGGGCATGAGGGTTAGGGTTATGGTGCAATAAGAGACCACACTGGAAATGAGCTCAGAAAGGAACATTTAAATGCTGGAATATTAGCTTGCCACCTTGATGAGTCATGTAATTGGGATCTTAATTTAAGTAAAGATTAGTTCATTCCCTTAGGGGTTTAAATAGGTTAAGGTGTGAGTCAAGCTATAGAATGTTCATGAATTTCCCCTCCGTAAGCTACACAGTGTGTTAATGCTCGACAGCAGTTTGACTGGGACAGTTTGTGTGACAGTCGAGGTGAACCACAGCAGCATGAAGTGAGACTGATGAGCTAAAAGAGGTGATAAAGAAAGAAATGGTCAAACGTCAAGAGCACGGAACTGAAGGCTGTTAGTGTTGAATGTGTGTGTGTGTGTCTATTGCGGCGTGTTCTTGGACAAAGCTGTTGTCTGGAGGTTTCTGGTCTCTCTGGTGATCTCATCTTCTCCAGCCTGTTGCCATTAGTGTGTGTGTGTGTGTGTGTGTGTGTGTGTGTGTGTGTGTGTGTGTGTGTGTGTGTGTGTGTGTGTGTGTGTGTGCGAGTGCATAAGGAGCCCTGTTTGTGTCTGCGTGTATTTAAGCATGCGTGCGTGTCTGTAATAATTCAGTCCTTTAGTGATTTAGTGTGTGTATTCTGTTGAGCTAGCAGAAACTTGGTGTGCGGCTGTGAGTGTGTATAAGTACGCGTGCGTGTGTGTGTGTGTGTCTGTGTGTGGTTGAGTTGGTAGCCAGCGACTCCAAGCCACAATATTTTCCCCTTCAGTCATGTTGTTTTATATCAATCATAGAGCGGGAGAGAAAAGGAGTGCGGGGTGGTGTGTGGTTCAGATAAACACGGTAGTAAAGACGTGAGTGATTGTTGAGGAGCGAGTGAAGAGGAGGTGTAGAAGAAGATTTGCAGAGTCCAAGGGTGGAGAGAGAGAGAGAGGGGTGCAGGAAGTGTTTGCTGAGTGGGTTGGGGTAGAGTACACAGTAGCTCTACTGACCTAGAAGGACAATATTTGCAGACCACACTTGACATGCACAAACACACACCCACATGTAGCGCACAGGGAGAAAATACTCCCCGACAACCAAGGTATGGCTACTTATTTACCAAATAGGCGCAGTGCTCACTGGATCCTTCACTCCACAGTTTATATGCCCTAGGAGTTCTCAGCCGTAAACCTTTATATGCTCTGATGAGGAAGAGGCATAACAGCTGCCTCATCTCTATCTCGCAGAGAGAGGTTGTGGTCGTCGTGGAGTAACACACTTTCGTTACGATATTCATTTTGTCAGAGGATCAGTGCAACTAAGGAGTACTTTTAGAGGACAATTCTTGGACTGTCGCAGTTGCCCCATAAGATTACATTGTAGCCACTGCTGCTGTGTTGCAGACCCGACTATCATTCACTTACAAACCCACCTGGGAACCGGGGATATAATTTGAAATGATTTTCCGTGGAGCAGCAAATCAATGAATGTACTTATAACTGCAGCTCTATTTGAACCTGCATCACAGATTCAGAGAGAAATAAACAAGCTCCAGCTGCAGATCGACTCTAATCTACTGAGACTTTATGTTCTGTTGAGTTGCCCTGAAGAAGATGTGCAGCTAAATTAAATTTTATTTCCTGCAATTGTCCACATTTTCTCTGACTCATTGTATTTATTCTTTTATGATCCACCCCGAGGGAAAGTTTGGCTTTTTTCACAAGGATACCCCCCCACTCACCTTCCTGTTGTCACATGTTGCCTGATAACTCTCCTCTGTTCATTGACCTGCGTGGTACCAACCATCAGGAAAACAATCAGCACTCATTATTTGCCGTTGCTTCTGGGAGACATTTCACCCACTTCTTCTCTAAAACTGCATAAATCAATCTCACCCTCTCGTTACCAGGCCAGTTATGTGAAATACTTCATGGCTTTGTGAAGTCTGACAGGAATGGTATGTTCCCATTACTGCGTTTGCTCTTTCGAGGTTTTAAATGTATGCAGTGCTGCTGGGGGTTTTCTTTTGAGAAATGAACTCCGATAACTTGTGTTCCTAAAGTTAATCATGGTATTTTTGTCCTGTGTACATGCTGATGAAGGTACGCATGAATCGTGTGAGCACAGGTACGCACATTGTAAATCTTCTTTGAGCTGAGCCCAGCCCTGCAGTGACGAGATAATTTGCATTTATTATATGTCACTCATGCATTAGTCTGAATCACTATGTCAACACCGTGGGTATAAACCTGTTTTAAAAACCCCCTTCCAAATGGGAAACAAGGCCTTAATGTAGCAAACTGCACCCTGAAAAGGGTGAGATTTCATTATGCAAATATACATATGTCTTTTTACTGGTTTTCATTGTGGGGAATTAGTGATTTTGATATTAGTCTCTTCTTCATCTTGTTTGAAGAAATACATCAAGCCAGAGGATATTTTCTACTACAGTTGAAGTACAGCGCTGTGGAGGCCGTGAGTCTGTGTTGGATTAGACTTTTTGTTGTTGTTTTTAGATTTGTTGTTCTACACATATGGTAATCTGTGCTGTCTATAGGAAAGGAAATTAAAGAGTTGAATTCGCCACCTACAATCAAAGAAAAGTATTGCCAGTCAGTGGCAAAGGTTTCACAAATCAAGAAGCCATTACTTTACTTGCCTGTTTATCAGCTTGTCTGCATTAACAGGTAGCGACTAAGTTTTTGGCGGTGGCTGAAAGTGCTGAATTTTGAATCATTTACACCATTAGGTAATTAATTACACACAGTTGTGGTTATTGATTGCAGCATTTTTTTATATATCGTCCACAAACATGTAATAAATGATCTATAACACACTTTAAGGCCATTTTAATTGGCAGAGCCCATCAACAATCATAACTTCTCGTTTGGTATTTTATATAATTACAACTAGGTTTTACTGTCATTCATTATCTGTTCATACACCAGCCTTAACTTAAAGGTGTTAAATAGAGGAGTTACAAATACATTATTAAACACTTCAATCTGCTTCCAGTTATATTAAACTTTTTAATAATCTAATATAAACACATGATGGAGGGAAGGACTGGGAATTTCCACAGTGGCCACAGTTTTTGTCTGACCTTTTTGCCACTGTAGGGAAAATACCTGTTCACTGTGCTTACCGTGAACAAACTGATAGGGAGTTTTTTTCTTTTCCTGTTTCATGATCTGTTTGTGCCTCATAACTGTTCCTATTGTCACTTCTGGGTGAAGAACGTAACCACAATAAAACAAACGCTTGACCTCCAACTGAACTTCAGTACAATACAAACCCGGATTAGAAATAACACACCCTCAAAGTTATCCACACATGCACACACACGCACACACACACACAGTCCCCACCTGCCTGCAGTCTCTTTGTTTCTTTGGAGCCGGGTGAAGGGTGAGGCTTTAGTCGTCATGTTCACACCCTTCCTGACCCAGCAAGCAAGCATCCTGCTCTCCGATTGGTTTGCTCCCCATCTGGACTCCGTGTGTGTGTGTGTGTGTGTGTGTGCATGTGTGCTTGCTTGCGCTAGGGTGTGACGGCCCCTGTCCTTGCCATTTGTTAATAATTAAAGGCTAACCTGTCTCCAGACTGTGGACTTTAATCAGGTCACACAAACATACACACACACACTCACACACAGACCCCCTCAGGGTACATTCTTTGACAGCTCATGTTGCCTGAATGCTCGAGTGATCTCTCACACACACACATAAACACACTCATTTAGGCACAAACATGGAGTCATCATGGCTGCACCTGGTTATTCAAAGGCAACGTAACTAGAACCACCTTTGAAATCTCACACACTTTTGATCCAAACACTTGACAGGCCTCAGTAGGTGGCGTGGGTGTCTGTAAAGCCTTCGACATGAGGCGGTTTCTATATATCATCACACCTGGTACTAGTTGTGTTCTCGTAAGATGACCCGTCGTAAAGTTGTCTTTAGCCTTGTCTGAAAATATCTAGCATTTTCAGACAACACAACCACTGTTTAGTGTTGTTTGTGCAACTCAACAAAATAAATCTGACTGACAAGTTTTGTCTCTGAAAATGACAAAAAGATTGGCAGTGTGAGGAGGAAGAGCTCTCTTTGTGAAAGTAGAGAGGAGGAGCTGACGTGTCAAATCTGACATAAAGAAAATATATTTTATGGCTACTGTCTGACTTGAGTTGCTGTAAGGCTGAGTGTTAGTTTTTATCAACTCACAAGTGTGTGTGTATGTGTGTGTGTGCAAACAGTTATTTCTTATTAAGTATAATTATGAGGTACTTGAACTCAATTTGGCTATTTCCCTTTTATGCTACTTGATACTTCTTGTGAACTGCATGCCAGAGAAAATAGCCAAATATTTTACCTTTGTCGCATGTGATAAGATTACAGCACATTTATATGTTAACAGTGGTCAGCAACCCTCACAAAAACAGCAGTGTGTGCTTGGACATTTCACCCAACATAAACATTTTCAGATCACTTCTTTTTAACTACTTTTTCAATCCTAAAGACACAACACTCCATTATTTCACAAAAAACTATCACATCACAACCCTCCATGTTATCTAGTGACCCTCACAATTCTGTCTTCTTACCTCTGGTCATGGACCATTACTGAAGAGGAAAGTAAATGAACAAAGTTTAAAATGTTGTTTACTCTGTGAGTCTGTTTTACCAGTGTGTATTTATCTGTGTGTGTGGTTGTTTTATTTTGTAGGAGCCTGGCCTGCGCAGCCATGCTGATGTATGATTACCCTCTGAAGACAGACATGGAGACGGTAAGACATGTTTGTGTTTGTGTAAATGCAGCTTTGATGTTTGTGTGTGTGTTTTGTGTGCCGATCATGCCTGAGCATGTTTTTGATGCCATACAGTATCTTTGACCTACACACACACACACACACAGACACACACATTCTCTTGCTACGTGTCTAGACAGAGTGGTTCCCACATTCCGACTCTTCCTGGACAAACAGGCTGCTGTATAGTGGACATTTGCATACAATGGGTACACACACTGCCAGGCAGCAAGCTAATGAACACACACACACACACACACACTGTACTGTGAGGCGTAACAGTTATCTGCTCGCACACAGAACTGGGTTTAAAGTTTTTTGGCCAGCTGTAGTTGTTTGTGAGGCAGAAACATGTTTTCCCTGTTATGAACACAGAACCGGAAATTTTTAACTCTCCGCTCTTTTGTCCTCCTCCACTACTTCCTTCTTCTGTATCCTCTCTTTCTCTCTCGCTCACAGTCATTCTACTCTTCGCTTGTGAAAGCCCCAGAGCCGTACAGAGTGATCTTCCCCCACCCGGCCCCCCTGTACCACACGCACATGCACGCCTTCGCCCAGTCCCACTCCCCCAGCAACCCCACACACACCCAGCTGGAGCCAGTTGACCTGTCACTCAGCAAGCGCTCTTCCTCCAGCTCATCCTCCTCCTCTCCTCCCTGCTCCTCCGCCTCCTCCCCGGCCTCCTCGCGCAGCTCTCCGCCTTCGCCCCACAGCACGGCGAGCCGCGCCTCCCCTCGCTGCTCCCCTCCGCACTCCCAGCTGCGCTCCTCACCCTCCCACGCCCTCCCGCCGCCCACTCCCTCGCTTTCTTACCCCACCATGGTGGCTCCTCTGATCAGCTCGGGCTCTGGGGTCATTCAGGGATCAGGGGTCATGGTGTCTCCGGTCATGGTGCCTCTGTCAGTCCTGTACTCATCGCCCCTCCACCTGCACCAGCCCATAATGGTGAGTCCATCCATCACCTGTGACGACGACCATCATCGCAGCAGGGAGCACAAGACAGGTGAGATTCATTCTTTTACTCAGTTCAGTTTCCAGCTAGATTGAGTTGATTAAAATTAAAAGAATTAATAATTAGTCATTAAAAAACATGGAATTAAAAACAGGAAATAAATTCACAACTATATGACATCAACATACGAGGAAAGTGCTGACTCAACTTTACTCCAAATAAAAGGTTCCCATTTAATGTCGAACTTTCTTCTTAACTGTTGACAGATCTTTTACTGACAATGAGGAAGTGCTTCTCATTTCCTCTGTTCTTAGAATAACACTTTGAGCAGATTCTTGTTTCCTGAGGGAGCCATGTTTTTTTTGTTTTCTGTTGTTTTTTTGTCAGCTGGAGGTCAGTGATGGACATAGGTCACCATCTTTCACTCTCCAGTCTGTGATAGGGACAGATATGAGTGGACAATGATTAAATTCAGACATTTTCAGATACATTTTATTATAGTGTTTGCTTCTGATCCCTATCTGGAAAAACACTTAATTCCTAATTAGATCAAATGAAAAAAATCTATGTAACTATGGAGGATTAAGAGTCTACAACAGCACTAGCAGCGTGCCTTGAGTCAAAAGTTGAATGCTAAGAACATAACCTAAGGTTTTGGCCAAATCAAATGTCCAATTCTATCAATTTCCATTACAATCCATCCAATAGTTGTTGAGATATTTTATTCTGGACCGAAGTTATGGAGCGACCAACATTGCAGTCCTTACCACCACACCAAGAGCGTGGCTGATGCAAAGATATTTTACCTTGAAAAGCAAAGCACAAAGCCCACCAACCTCCACAGAGGCCCAACTGTCTTCTTAAATTCAGTTAAGCTGAACTCATTATTATCAGTTCCCCAAATTCACCAGAATTTTTTTCATATATACTGTATATATGTATATATATATATATATATATATATATATATATATATATATATATATATATATGAAAAATGCTCTTTCTCATATTGTTAAAAGTGATAAACAATTCCTGGTTCCACTGCAAAATTTGACCAGTTCTTCCTTCAGCCAAACAACATTCTTCCACCAAGTTTCATGGAAATTCATCTTTTAGTTTTTGCTTACAATCAAACAAACAACATAATTTCAAGTGTAAGATACTAATATCATATTAATGAGAATAAATCTGGACCATATTGACCAGTTCACATCTCCTGATCTTTTTACTTCTACCCAGTTCATTCTACCAAGCCCCTGGAGCTACGAGGCGACACCCACGACCTGCACAAGCCAATCAAAACAGAGCCTTGCCCTGAGCTCATCCATGACCTCCACAACAGCCACGACATGAAATCATCGGTCATCAGGATACAAGAATATGAGTAAGTGGTACATCAGCACGCCTGCACAGATTTTGAAAGAAGCATCAGCGCTTCCTCTTTAAATTTACATGGAAGCATTAGTCAGATCAGATCCATGGTATCGTTTGAAATACTTTGATGGCAGGATTTAGGTCCTGATACCAAAACTTCCCTTTTTTGATACCACAGGGGAATGGTCCTCAAACATGTTCACTTTCATGAACCTATTTAGGGAAGGATCAATAACCAATAATGGCTGATTGCAGGGATTTATTCAGAGAGCAAAACAACATGTACATCAGAGTTTAGCTTGTTCTCTTTGCTGCTTAGTGACTTATGTCTGAAACTTGTTTGGGCAAAGTTTAACTTTTCCTGCAGCAGAAATGTGCCAATAGTTTTCCCAACATTATTTTAAAAAAAGTTTACATGGGATACAACAAGTTTCCCAAATGTAGCACTCAATCATTTTGTCTCATTTTTCTTGAGTTTTGAATCAATTAAAAGTTGTAAAAACTTAAGAGACAACAGAGTCACTACTCAAAAGTTCATGTGTCATGACAGCGTTGTTTCTTTAACATAATTCCTACTTCTACAGTTCAAATCTAATCAGGGATCTTTGTTACATGTGATACTTCAGCTCACCACAAACTTTTCAATGGCTTAAATTTGTGTTTTAGAGGCACATACATTGTTTTTTAGACAAATTATCGATATAGGTGGAAAATAACTTCTCTCACTCACATTAGACTTTCAGAATCAGTTACCTGTTGAATTTCACTTCTTAAGAAACTTAAAAGTTTTTATCATGTCACCTCATATATAGAGTTTCAGCTGGTCTCTGTCCTTTATCTGTTTGCTCATCAGCTCATTCGAACATTACATAAACTCTGCATGTCCACTGAATGTCCATTTCAACTGATTCAGACTTTTGTGGCCATACCCAATGTGTGTGTGTGTGTGTGTGTGTGTGTGTGTGTGTGTGTGTGTGTGTGTGTGTGTGTGTGTGTGTGTGTGTGTGTGTGTGTGTGCGTGTGTATGTTCGTGTGTGTGTGTGTTCTCTCCAGTCAAACATTAGAAACAAACTCTGGGAAATGTGCAGAGGTGGCAGTTATGATACAGTCTCTCCACGCTCTGTTGCTTATGTTTCTCGCAGTGGGAATGTGGGCGAGCAGATGTTCAAAAGATGCTCAGAGATACGTTTTTGTAGTTTTCAGAGATAACACAGAACCAGTGACACTTTTTAAACGGTCTCTGTACAGCATGGAGGGGTGTGTTGGATTCCTCTGTGGCGTCTTTTATTCTCTCACTTCCAGTCTCGTCTGCACCTCTCACTGCGGCTCTTCACCACGTCGCCCGATCGCCCCCATACGAGTTCATATCAGCCATCTCCTTCTGTCACCTCCCACATTCCTCTTCCCATTTCTCCTTTCTCTCTCCTCTTTCCTTCCCTCAGTGCTTTCTCAATTTTCTTTTTTTTAGCTCATTGTCCGGCATCTCCCACTCCTTCTTTCCCTCCCCTCCACTTCCTGTTCCTCTTCTCCTTCCTCCTCCTGTTTCATCTTCTGTAAAGTACCAGCCTTTCAGTAGTTGTTAGTGTGGTTGCTATCCCAGTTGTCACCAGGCCAATAACTTGACCCTTAAGAAAAAATGAGTGTCTGTCGTCAACTCACAAAAAAATACACACAATCGCGCACACACACACACACACACACACACACACACACTAACAATGTACACATTAACAATACCAATTTGATGAATGTAATGCTTATGGTAAATAGGTCAAGTTTGTTCACCATGTGTCATAGTGATAGGTCAGCCTTTGTGTGTGTGTTTCTCTCCGTATGTGTATGTGTTTGTGTGTGTGTGTGTGTGTGTGTGTGTGCGCCTTTTCTTTCTCGCGGGGGATTTTCAGCACATTCCTCTATGCAGAACTGATCTGTGATGGATTTATATTTCAACACTCGACACCTGCTCTCAACTGCCACTTACACACACCCACATGCACATTAACGCGCGCACACACACACACACACACACACACACAAACACACACACACACACACACACTTTAAAGATGACTCTGTAAGTACAGAGAGACAACTCCTTGTTTTCTTCCTTCGAAAATGTTGCTTTTCACCTCTTGTGAAGTTTGTTGCTTAACAAACTTAAATGTAATAATTTTGTACAAAATCGTTTTTTCCCCTACACAAACACACACACACACACACACACACCTGCACAGAGAATAGTTTTAGAAACCTAATCCGCTTGGGCCCGTTGAAGTTTGGGAGTGTGACCATGAAGATTGTTTCAAAGTTTCATCTACTGTTACACACTTCTTCCAGTTAATTTCTCTAAATTTCCTGTTGTACTTCTGCATTGCGCACAGAGATTAATATCAGATTCCATTGAATGAATTGTCAATGTTGAAATGACAAAGACAAAAATGCGAGAGGTGACAGGACAAAGCAAAGGCGTGGTAGACTGGAAAAGGTGGGAGGTGTTGTTCAACTTCCTGATGGGTAAAAGTTGTTATTGCACCGGTGAGAAGAACAGCAGCCAAATGAAACTTCCATTTAGGCTTTACCATCATGCAGGAGGCTGCTGTCACACAACACCAGCACCCCCTGCTGGTCAAATCATGAAAAGAAGGGGTGAAGCTGTCCTCTGCAGTTAAAGGTCTGCAGTGTAAGATTTAGGTGAAAGGGAACTATTGGCACAAGCTGAATATAAAATAATCTTAGTGATGTTTTTACTAGTGTGTTTTATCTTAGTTGTATGCATTGTTGTTTTCTTTACCCTGGAATGAACCCTGTATATAAATACTTTATATTTGGGAGCGGCTCCTCTCTACGGAGGCTGCCATGTTTTTTTTCAATAGCCCAGACTTGACAAACTAAACTAACTAAACCTTTTGGGTTTTTATAAAAACTAAAGGTTGCCACAGGTTGTCTTTCATGTTTGGAAGGGGAGGGTGAGGTACGGGGGTTCAGGTGCAACATGCAAATTCACCTCCAGATGTCACTAAATTCTACACATTGAACCTTGAACACTAAAAATCTTCTTTGTTTACTTTGTGTTTGTTTCAGGAGAAACAACCCGTCAGTAATAGTCCATTCAGGCACAAAGCATCCTCTCCCAGCTGACTCTCCCGACACGCTGAAAAAGCGACGAATTCACCTCTGTGACTTCAGCGGCTGCAACAAAGTGTACACCAAGAGCTCCCACCTCAAAGCGCACCGCAGGACACACACCGGTGAGACACTGGAGAAATCCTCTCTAATGCTCTTTTACAAAACTTATAGAGACTGTTAAAAGTGAATTTGCTCTTTTTGCTCTTGCTAATGTTTGCTAGTTGTGGGAACTGTTGGGCTTCTCTGTAATTTTGTATGTTCTTGACCTTACTATGTAAAATGCCTTGACATAAAGTATGTTGTGATTTGTTGCAATACAAATAAAATACAATTTATTTTTGTCCGTGTAGGTGAGAAACCCTACAAGTGCATGTGGGAGGGCTGCACGTGGAAGTTCGCCCGCTCAGATGAGCTGACGAGACACTTCCGGAAGCACACGGGAGTCAAACCGTTCCAG
Organism: Paralichthys olivaceus; assembly: GCF_024713975.1. Lineage (NCBI taxonomy): Eukaryota > Metazoa > Chordata > Actinopteri > Pleuronectiformes > Paralichthyidae > Paralichthys > Paralichthys olivaceus. Next base: position 12,122,587 of record NC_091100.1, on the reverse strand, counting down.
TGTCCCGACTGCGAACGCAGCTTCTCCCGCTCTGACCACCTGGCACTGCACAAGAAGCGCCACCTCCTGGTGTGAAACAGCTCCCGCGGGAAACTTGAAAAGAAACTCACTCAGTGCTGGTTTCATTGTCGGACTGTACCACTTTGACTTGAGTTATTTTGTTTTCTTTTAAAGGAGCTGGCCTTAATCATTGGACTATGACGGGAAGGGGTAAATGTTCCTCAGGGTGCACGTTTAGACCCTTTCTCCTCATTAGCCTGTATCATGAGCTGGTGTCAACCATCGCATTCATTATAAAAGAAATGTGGAAATGAAACACTTTTCGAGAAATAGGCTGCAACATCTCAGCGGGCCTGAGAACAGCACCCTCTGGTGGCCAAAACTGCATCGACACCACAAAGCATGCTCAAGCTTTTCTTTTTGCTCTCGTTTCTGTGCGTGCACTCAAGTAAAGATTGTGGACAAACACACACACACTTGCTAGCTAGGCCAAAATAATGTGAATCTTCGCAGAATGTATTATATCACACTTACTGTGCGTTGTGTCATACATACTTCAGCTTACTTCCATCAGCGTAGCTACCCGTGACATAATGCTAACGCTAACTCCACACACAACTCATCTGCCTGAACCAGCTTCCATCATGAAGTGTATAAAAAAACAATAAACAGGTAGCTAATGCTCGCTTCCCCTTTGTACATACACACAATGCACACGTTAAATGACACACAGCGGAATACATGCACTTATTAAAAGCAGCTCGGTCTTGCTCGTGCTCTTGGTAATTGGGTTGGACAGAAAACGGGGACTCTGGGTCTCATTCATTTTCAGAGTGAAGTGTTTTTTATGTTTTCATTCAGAAATGTGAACGTAGCTGCACAGGGGGCATTATCGTATTAGCGGGGAAAAGACATTGTTCTGTTGGTTAAAGGGTAGAAGCAATGAAATGTCTTACCGATGTTTTATATCAAAGTTTATGTATCGGTGAACTGTCGTTTGGTTTATGTTGTGACACCGTGGTAGCCTTTTTTATTCTATGACACTTTTATATGGGATAACAATACAAATTGCAAAGCAGGGAAATTTATTCATCACTTTTTTAGTTTTTCAGGAGCAAATGTTTAATTCCAACACACCTCAGAGGAGGATCTGTTGTAAAAGAAAATGCCATTTGATTCCATGGAGCTCGACAATACACTCATATGATTCCAATCCAAGGTTGCAAAAGTTTCTACAACACCATCAAACTTCTTTTGTAAAATGCCACCCCCACTTTAGAGCATCACTTATTTTACTTCCAGAGAACAAAGCAACGTTTTTTGTGTATAGCATATTTGTACATCTCTAAAGTGCACTTTATATATATATATATGCATAAATACAACCACGTGATGTATAAAACATTCCCAAAACCAAACATTTTTTAATTTCTTTAATCAAAGAAATCTGCAGGTCAGTTTGATCACAGGTGTCGTGTAATATTAGAAGGAGGTATGATCCTTTCTCTTATTTACACAAACACACACACACATCGAATGTATGCACTCAGCTATCTGCATTTGCTCCTGGATACATTGCGCAGTTTTTGCTTGTATATGTTATTTTAACTCTGCAAATATAAGTTGTAATATCTATATATCTATATATATCTGCATGTATATATATGTACGTATACATATATATACATGTGACAAATGATCATTAGACTGAAAGGGCAATTAAAGGTTTTTATTAAGCATGATTTTGATACTCTCATCATAATGGATATTATACGTGTCTATAATGTTGTGTCTATAATAAAGCCTATTTTCTTTTTAATCTAAACGTTGGCTATTCAAAGGGAACATGTTAAACTGTGAACATATATCTGTACAGGTCTATCTGCAAGTTTGCATTTATTTTAAAACAAAATATTCATACCACTTAATAAACCTATTGACATTATTTGTAGATTTCAGAACTGTGTGTTAAATTATGTGTGTATGTGGTTGGGCTGTTACCAATTTGTGAGCAAATTAGCTGGTTGGCATATAAATCATTCACAAATACAATATTTTGACAGTTTTTTCAATCATTGAAGTCAGTTTTATAAGATTATAAATCTTTACTTTTTTGAGTGTTGCTTTGTAGCTTTGACTCCAGCTTCAACTTCAGTTTACTTGTGGTGAAATATCATCTATGTTGAGGCCATGTGCTGAGCTACCAGAGCTAATAATACAATAAAAGTTAATAAGCTCACTTACTGTGATGAAGTCTTACGGACACATAGATTTAAACATATGAGTGTTGGAATGTAATTAAGTCCATTTACTTAACATAATGTACTTCAGCAAAGTTATAATGCACTGGTTTATTTATTTCAATTTTATTCTTCTTCCTCCGTTCATTTAAAAAAAACATTTTGTTTTAGTTATTTTCTGACTTTACATGTAAACAAATAATCTATAAATAAACCGAAACGTGCATTGGCACATTCAGCCAGAACATTTATCATCATCCTCACATGTTTGAGTTGAGGATGCTTGATGTTAGCATCATGTGCAGTGGAGGAACATCACTTCTCACTGTTATATTAATTTCCGGATTATCCCAAAAAATAAACTGCTTGTTTACAGAACCAATAAAGAGAGGGCTCGTCCGGGATTTGAACCCGGGACCTCTCGCACCCTAAGCGAGAATCATACCCCTAGACCAACGAGCCGATGTGCCTCAATGGAAAATATCTGTAAGAAAACTTTAGACGACAACTCATGTGTTTGTTAAGTTCTTTTTCAGTTATTTTGTACTGAGACCGAATGTTTTCACGCTTTTCAGCGCGAGACGCCTGGAACAAAGTTCTCAACTCCAACAGTCTCAGTGTGTGAGTCCACGCGGAGTGAGATGATTCCCTGCTGCTCACTTCCGTTTTCATCATCATCATCGACGTCCCAACAAAATCAACGTATGTACAAGAGTTCAAACAAATAAACCTCCAGTGGCAGAGGATCGTGGTGAAAACCTGATCTCACCTGAACCTGAACCTCAAATAGTTATTATTGTTGTTTAGGTTACTACCACTACCGTTATGATGTATTTATTTTTAGTAGTAGTAGTAGTAGTAGAAGTATGTATATCATAGTGTTGTTGTTGTTGGGTCATTCTGTATAAGAAGTCCTTTTACCTTTGCTAATTTACTTTAGTTTTTTTTACTAAACCCTACTCTTGTAATCAC